>NC_081560.1:136602995-136656368 GCF_022355385.1 Mustela nigripes | reverse complement strand
CCATCCTTTAATTCATTCATCCATCCATTCATTCATCCTTTCATTCATCCATCCATCCATCCATTTGTTCATCCTTCTATCCAACCATCCATCCATCCATCCATCCATCCATTTGTTCATCCATCCATTCAGCCATCCATCCATCCATCCATCCATCCATTTGTTCAGCCATCCAGCCATCCATTCATCCATCCATTCATTCATCCGTCCTTTCATCCATCCAGCCAGCCATTCATTCATTCATTCATCCATTCATTCACCCAACATAGTTACTGAGCACCCCATGGGTACTGTGCCTGGCGTTGCCCATCCTTTAATTCATTCATCCATCCATTCATTCATCCTTTCATTCATCCATCCATCCATCCATTTGTTCATCCTTCTATCCAACCATCCATCCATCCATCCATCCATCCATTTGTTCATCCATCCATTCAGCCATCCATCCATCCATCCATCCATCCATTTGTTCAGCCATCCAGCCATCCATTCATCCATCCATTCATTCATCCGTCCTTTCATCCATCCAGCCAGCCATTCATTCATTCATTCATCCATTCATTCACCCAACATAGTTACTGAGCACCCCATGGGTACTGTGCCTGGCGTTGCATTTACAGGGCGAGGAAGCACGTTCACTGGTCACAGAACACGATGTGCAGTGCTTATCTGGGGTAAAGTGTCAGGGGAGTTTGGTTGGGGACCACAGGGAACGACAGAAGAGGTGGCCTTGGAGCTGGAATAGGAGGGTGAGCAGGACACTGCCCAATGGTCACTTGGGTGGGGCCCACAGGAGATGGGAGAATTGAGGCCCTCTTCCTCTTCACATGCGCCGAAGTCCCAAGATTGGCTTCTGTTTACTCCATGATGCCGACGCATCTTGCAGCCTTGGGAAGCTTATTTAACCTCTCCAGCCTCAATTTCCCATCCCACAAAATGCAGATCATTTCATATCCTCCTCCACCCTCCCACCATCTCTGTCTCTCTTGTCAGGATGCTGTGAACAAAAGTGTTCTTCTTTAAGCCTTATCCAGAAACTTCTAGTTGGCCTTTTGGGCTTGTCACTTGCTAGCTTGGCTGCTCTAGTCCGTTGACTCTGCTGGTTTTGACAGTTTGGTGGCCCCATTGCTCCTGCCTCGGAGCTGCTTCTGCAACTTGGGTGGTTCCATCAGGGCCAGGAGCTCCCCCTATACCCAGCTCTGCACTCAAGAAGCCATCCCTGTCTGAGACTGAGTGGTTCGGAGAACTCTGCAGGACCTGGAGAGGCTGGCCGGGTGGTCGATTTGGAAACAACAGTGAGGAACTCCGGCAGCACTGCTGTCTCTAAGCCTGGAGTCCTGGGGACCTGCTCCAAGGCGGGGCCACACTTGCGCTTCATGCCACATCCAGCAGACCTAGGGCAGTGGCATCACAGGAGGACCACCCCCACCCCCACTCTTACGAGCATCAGCCATGCTGTAGGCTGCTGGACCCCCGGGCTCAGGGATGCAGGGGAGTCAGGAGTCCAGACACAGAAATGTCCCAGTCCAACCCCCTCTGGAGAAACTGAGGCAGGACCAGTGGTCCACAGTGGCAGCTGAGGAGATGGGGTGACTTAGTGGCTCCGAGCCTCAGCCCACACCCTGAATTGAAGCCATAGTGACAGTTGAGGCTACATTGCCCCGGGGTCTAGCCCTTAGTGAGTCACTAGTGAAATGTGCCTGTTGTGATTTCCTGTCGGGGACTGAGAGACAGGTAGATGGAGACCAGCTCTGGCCTTGGCCTTGCCCTCAGTGTTGGGGGACGAAGCCTATGGACTTTGGGATCAGGGACTCTCTGGCCTTCACCACGTACTGTCTTGGTAACCCTGGGCCCTGTCGAAGAAAAAACAGAGCTGGGCAGTAGTGGAAGCTGTAAAAGCAGTTTTTATCCAGGACCCTTGCAGTTGGAGAGAAGGGGACTCACTGTAGAGCCAGGCTCAATCCCAAATGCATTATGGGCACGTGGGAACTTAGAGCCCAGAAGCAGGGTGGGGGCAGTGGGTGGAAATGACAAAGAGGAGGTATCAGGTGAGTGAGGCTGAACCCATCCCACAGGCTTCCTGTGGCTGGAGGCCAGGGTGAGCAGACATCACCTGGTTGGGGCGGGGGGTGGTGGAGAAGGATGAAGAATCTGATTAGATACCAAGGGGGAAGGGTTCTGGCTAAGGCAGTGTAGCAGGATTCTAAACTAAACTGGGAGCATTGAACACAGAAGCACAAAAGTCAGGCTTTTCATTTTAATTGGAAAAAATTCAGCGGAGCCGGAGTAGAGTTACAGAATCTGTGAGCACCAAGAATTGGAGCCTCAGTTTCTTCATCTGCAAAATGTGTTATTTGGAGACCCCAGCAGCCTCCTTTGCTGGGCCCATTTATACAAGGTACTCAGCCTTCCCGGGCCTTGATGTCCTTCTGTGTCACATGCAGGTTACAATACCTTATGAAATGACTTCTGTTAGGGTCCGTGATCAAAGGAACGAGACTGATACAAAGCGAAGGTCAAACAAAACTTTATTTCGCGCCAAGCATCAAGAATCAAACTGACCGGTCAGGGCTATCTCTTACGAAAAGGCGAGGACGATGATCCCGACAAGGTCACTCCCAAGAAGGCCGCTCCGGACCAGGCTGCTCTAGATGAGGCCGCTCCGCAGATGAGGCCGCTCCATGATCGAAGCCACTCCCAAGATGAGGCCGCTGCTCCATGAGGTTGCTCCCCAGACAAGGCCGCTCCCAAGAAGACGCCATTCTGGACAAGACCGCTTCCCGGATGAGGCCGCTCCCGACGACGAAGAGGCAACGATGACAGCGACGATGACAAGGAGGACAACCCGGATGACACAGACTCTGCTCCCCACGATGCCACTCTGACAAGGTTGCCACCCAGAGGAAGCCACCGCTGTGGACAAGGCCGCTCGTGGCTCGGGGTGGCAAGGCATTTTGCGGCAAGGCTGCTGGCGGCTAGGGGCTGTTGGCATCTCTGGGCCACTGGCGTCTCGGGACCGCTGGCATCCAGGGGCTGCAGGCATCAGGACCGCTGACCGCTGGGCCGCTGGACCACTGGAGTCTCAGGGCCGCAGGCATCAAGGGACCGCTGACAGCTGGACTGCTGGTGTCTCAGGGCCGCAGATGTCGAGGGACCGCTGACAGCTGGACCGCTGGTGTCTGGGCAGCTCGGGGCTGCTGGAAGCTGCCCACGGCTGAAGGCTGCAGGTGGCTCGGGGCCATCAGACGGGCGGCCTCAGGCGGCTTGAAGCGGCTGGAGGCTGAGGGGCGGCTCAGGGACCCCCGGTGGCTGGAGGCTGCAGGCGGCGGCTCTTGGGGCCACCGGAGGCAGGACCGCGGGAGGTGGGGCCGCAGGCGGCTGGAAGCTGCAGGCGGCGGCTCGGGACCCCCAGTGGCTGGAGGCTGCAGGCCGCCGGCGGTCAAGTGGGACCGCTCGCGGCGGTTATAGCTCTTAAAAGAGCTGTTATAGCTCCTCCACTCCAATGACTCTTCCGCTCCCATAGACTCTTCTGCTCCCGTCGCAGCTCTTCTGCTTTGCTAGCCTCGCAGCAACCTTTATGCAGTTGGTTGAGTCCCACCCCTATACAGGTGGCCAATCGGATCTCAATCCACCCTAGTGGATATACACATGCTGCACCGATTGGACATCTCCACCTGGCCTGCCCCACCCCTACATCGGGGTCCACAAGCAAGTTCCTCTGGGAGGGGCAGGCCCTTACAACTTCAACTCTTAAAAGCCTGTGCAAAGGGGTTTTCTTACCTGGGTGATCAGGGGCAGGGAGCATGGTGTCAGGCCCCCCTCTTCCGGCCCCATTGCAATGACCATTAAAAAGCTGCCACTGATCAGTGAAGAAGGTAAGGCTTGCAAGTAGGTAGCCCTTTTCGTCCCAGCATGGGGTAGGGGAATGGGAGCGCAGCTCTTGGGGAAAGCCTGAAGGGCTGTGGGGAGCTCCCACTCCTGCCCTGCCCCACCCACTGAGCCGCAGGGAGTTGAGCAGGCTGCTGGCCAGGCGGGACAGGACATCAGCAGAAAAATGAGTGCAGGTGAATGCTGGGTTGGTTCAACTTGCTTTTCCTCTGCTCCCAGGAAGGAAATGTACTTCAAACCCTGCTTATGGGAAAGCCTTTGCTTTGCTTCCTTCATTCCCTGAACTTGCAGGTGCGCCTTGGGCTCTGGGTCCTTCCCACTGCCTCCCTCACATGTAGGCATCTGCCTCAGACAAGTAATGACCAGCCTCATCCCCCACCCCCCGCCCTGGGGATTCAAGGACAAAGAGGAGCCCCTGTCTTCAGGAGCTCCTGAGTTTCCTGTGCCACTGGGGTGGGGTGTGGGGAGCGGCGCACCAGGCCAGGGACTAAGCCCCGTGCTCACAAAGAGACCTGGGTGCTCAAGGAGCTCTTAGCCTGGTCCTTCAAAGTGCCAAGAGAGGGCAAGCTCCTGGGAAGGGATTGGGCCCGGCCCAGCCCAGGGACTCCTGTGCATGCCTCCTCTGCATTCTGAGCAGGCCTCCATGTCTTCTTCAGTTTGGCCACCCTGGGGCTGGTGATCTGGGTAGAAGTTCCTTCCCCCACTCTGCCTGAGTTTCCAACTTCCTCCAAGCTCTCACAGTCCCTCTGCCATAACCTTACAGCCCCTGCCCAGCAACCCATGAACAGGAGCTCGAGGGACTTTCAGGTTGGTCCTCTCAGTGGAGGCCATATCCCAGGCTCCTGACCTCTCCTGAGTGGTGGTGAGTGAGGTCATTTTGGAATGTTGGTGAGGTTGGTAAGGTCAGAACCAACGTCCAGGAAGGAATTCCTGAGATGTCTTCGGTGCTGAAAGATGGTTTTATTAAAGCCCAGGGACAGGACCCGTGGGTGGAAGGAGCTACTGCCCTGGGATTGCGAGGAAGGAGGGACTCATGAGACACTTTGGGATGGGGATGGGGAGCAGTAAAGATAAGGGAATTTTCAAGAGGATTTTCATATACTAAAGAAGACTCACTGGAAACGTGATGCCTTGCTTTTGTCAAACCAAGGTTGTTTATCCCTCCAGTGAGGCACTAACGTTAAGCCAGGAGCCTCCTGGAGGAGGGTTATACTCTGTATTTGTCAGTGGGCTGCAGGTTATCTGGACATGTATAATTGACAGCCTTCTGCTTTGTTCTCCAGTCAGTTGGGGGCTGGGGAACTGTGAGGAAGTCTGGACTCAGCACCTCTGCCCTGCACAGATCTTCCCTCCAGGTCATCTCCTGGGGAGCTCGAACCCACTGCTGGCCTCCAAGCTGGCCAAGCATGGGGGCAGGGGGGTGGAGGAAGGCATGTTCTGGGGGGATGGGGGGGCACTCGGCTGCAGAGGGAACCATCCCCTGGCCAGCAGCCCATGCAGCAGGTGCCCTGCTACTGTAAAGTCATCCCCTCGCTTTCACCGTCCCCCTGCATTTCCCAGGCGAGAAAGCAGAGGTTCAGGGGTCCTGCCTGAGGCAACTGTCAGGCACTGGCAAAGCTAGTCTTACCTTTCTGATTCCAAAGCTCTGCTCAGCATCTTAACCACCACCTACTCCCTCCCCACAACATATCACATGAAGTAAACAATCTGGGAGGGAGGCGTGCACGCAAAGTATGTTTGGGGCTACCAGTTTCAGAAATCTTTATCATAGAAAAAGGAACAGGTTTCTTCTGCATTGTGACGCAGAACAGAACAGGAGGCATGGAAGATTCTAGAAGGAATCTGAGAAATCTCCAGGAAACCCTTTCAGGGCAGGTCAGCAAAGATGCCATGCCTGCTGTGGCGGCATTAGAGAGCTCTGAGTTTATGTGCCCCTGGCATCCCCTCGGAGAGGGAGTCCCTGGACTATGGCAGGGAGCCGTTCCTGGCTGGGTGGTCCAGAGATCTGTGAATGCTGGGGTCTGAAAGCCACACACTCCTGCTGGGTCCCAGGAAGACTGGTTTCCATCTCCTGTTGACTAAGGGAACCTGTGGAGGGTTCTCTGGTGGTGGGATGGGGGGCATGGGATGCCCGGCTGGAGGGCCCAGTGGGAGGTGGTGTGAAGAGCACAGACTCAAGCCAGTTGCCCTGACTTCATATCCTGGCTCCAGCACTTGCCACCGGTGTGACATGGCCAAGATACCTAACCTCTCCACAAGCTTCCTCATCTATAAAATGGAGAGAAGCTGATACTAGGCTGTAGGGCTGTTGTGAGGATGGAGAAACTTAGCCTAAGGTGCTTAAGTCACCATGCACTCAACACTCATGAGTTAAACAGAAAACCACCAACCCACCAGCAGAGATCGCGAATGGCCTCAAACTCCCACTTTGCTGGGAGCATCTTGGGCTTGACGGCCTGTGGAGGGGTGGGGAGGCTTCCATGGTCACCGATCCTCCTACCGAGGCAGATTTAAGGCCTTTTTCCCCACCCACGGCCACCAAGGCTGGGCTTGGGCTCTGAGGGGGTGCTGTGAATGAGCCGCCCCTGAAGGTCAGTTTCCTCATCTGTAAAGTGGGTCGAGGAGCACCTGTGATGCTCTACTCCTTGGCTCTGGGAAGAATCAAGTGTGGAAGCATTGTATACACTTGAGGGACAGGCACCTGTGAGGAATTTTCCTGAGCCTGTGGCCTCCCCTTCCCTTCTCCTGGAAGAGCTAGGGGGTAGCTGGGTCCCAGTCACCAAGTTCAAAAGGGAGGAGAATAGATGTCTTCAGAGGATTCTGTTGTGGGGCACTTTCCGAAGGGTGGACAGCAGAGCCCAGGGTGGGCCCCGCTCACCCTCTTCCTGGACCATGGAGCCCCAGGCACTGCCCACCCCTCACCATGCAGGGGAAGGGAAGAACACGCAGAACCCTTGCCAGAGGTCAGGGGCCCCTCGGCCTGGAGGTTGGGGCCAGCAGGCCCAGGCAGCCTCATTTGAAAGCCTTGGGACTCCAGGGTGGCTGGAGCCCGTTGGACACTCAGCACGGTTTCTAGAGAGCAATGAGATGAAGTACACACACATATCCTTGGACAGAGCAATTGGCCCTGCTGCTGGCATCCATCCAAGGATGTTAGCACACCGACCCTGAAGGCCAGAGGCACCTTGCTTTCCGTCACTGGCAGAGTGGAGAGCTAGAGTGTGGTGAGGACGCAGGATTGGTGTTCTAGGCCACAGTCTGAAGCAGAGAGATCAAATGTGCACGGGGCCTCATGGGTGGCTTGTAAAACATGGTTTGATCACCAGCACCGTGAGTATTGGGCACGGATGCTCTTCCCACCGAGAGGAAGAGGACTTCCTGGTGGCTGATGCCCAGGCTGAGGCAGTAAGGCCTGGAGATGAACCTTACTGCAAAGTCAGGAAGAGCATCCAGAGAGGGGGTGGGAGTGGCTGGTCACAGGACTCGGGAGCCAGATCAGAGGGCCTCCCACTGGCCAAATCTGGGGCAGTTTGAGCACTGAAGTGATGAAATTCAGCAGGAAACCCTAAACTGCTAGAAACATAGGCATCCACGTTGATGATAAATAAATCCTGGGAGAGAAGGGAAGGCTCTTGCCTACAGCAAAATGCTGAGGGGCTGCTGGCACTGGAAAGTCAGTTTGCAGCCTGCGTAAAGATCAGATCAGGCGGGGCGCCTGGGTGGCTCAGTGGATTAAGCCACTGCCTTCGGCTCAGGCATGATGTCAGGGTCCTGGGATCGAGCCCTGCATCTGCCTCAGCATCCGTGCTAAGCAGAGAGCCTATTTACCGCCTCTCTCTCTGCCTACTTATGATCTCTCTCTGTCAAATAAATAAATAAAATCTTAAAAAAAAAAAATCAGATCAGGCAAGAGTCAGCAGGTGTTACATCTGGGGATGATGGATGTTAATTCTGACAATCGGGATATTTGCATGCTCCTAAAGTGTGTCCCCGCAGACTTCTTACAAGTTGCAAGGGAGGAAAAAACAAAAAAAAACCAGTAATCACATGGTGGAGAAATCAAATAACACCCGGACTGGGTGATGATGGTTAACATTACATCCTAGGGACAGACGGGTGAGGGACAGACGGATGGACACTGTGTGCCTCCAGCGTGACAGCCCAAAACCCTACCACCTCTTTGAGCTGAGGACCCATAGTCCCAGTTGCAAGCAGTGCCAGACAACCACAAAACATGAGATTCTTTTTCATTTTTACAATTTAAAAAAATTTTTTTAAATTTATTTTTATTTATTTATTTATTTATTAGATTTTATTTATTAATTTGACAGAGATCACAAGCAGGCAGAGAGAGGGAAGAGTACAATTTTTTTTTTTTAAAGTAGGCTCCAGCACCTGGCTTTGAACTCAAAACCCTGAGATCACAGGTCACCTGCTGTATCAACTGAGCCAGCCAGGTACCCCAAAACATGGGACCCTTTATTAAAGACAGAGATCGTGGTCCTCATATTCTTCCAAAATGTCAGTGTCTCAAAAGACAAATGAAAGGAGCACAGAGAGGTGACACCTGTCCCTACACTGGATCCTGGGGCGGGGGGGGGGGGTGCTCAAAGGGACATGATTAAGCCATGCAAGAAAACTGAATTATGGGCCATGTGTTAGGGAAGGGTTCTATCAGTGTAAACTTAAAAAATCAATAGCTGTGGTTATGGCAGAAAATGTCTTTTTTTTTTTTTTTTAAGATTTTATTTATTTGAGAGAAAGAGCATAGCCAGGGAGAGGGAAAAGCAGAATCCCCACTGAGCAGGGAACCTGATGCAGGACTCAATCTCAGGACCCTGGGATCATGACCCGAGCCAAAGGCAGATGCTTAACCAACGGAGCCAAATTATTTCCAAGTAAAAAGGTGAAAAAAGTAACTTGAGAAAATTGTATTTCAAATGTCCCCAAGTAAAAAATTGTCTCACTGAAGGTCTAAAGCGAGACATACTGGTAGGTTCCACTTGGATCAAGTTCAGGATCAAGCTTGTGAATCAGAGGTGAGAAAAAGCAATTGGAGATAAGCTGCAAAGAGGCACAAGAGCCCTGTGGAAATACTTGAAATGTGTTCTAGCATGTTCTGGACAGAGGTCTCAGGAGTGTGTGCCTATTTGTACATCTACCTGCACTTGAGGCATTTTGCTGTGTGTGTATCTAAAAAAAAAAAAAAAAAAAAATGGTGCTTAATAAAAAAGCACAGAAACAGATGAGACCTATAACAGTACCATTTACCTAAGTTAAAAATATGCATATAACATGCCGAAGTTGTCTAAAATGAAAAACAAAAACCAGAAAACCCTCCCTATGCCCAATACAGGTGCCCAAAAGAGGTAGAAGTTGGTTCTTGCCATTACTGATGGCCCGAGGTTGTGTAAGACTCAGGGGTGAGGCCTTCGCCCTGTCTTGGGTTGGGGTGGGAGGTCACGTGGTGTGTGGGCGGCTTGCAGGGTTGGGGCAAGGTGGGGTTGGGGGTTGTCTGCCTCCGGGCGACTGGCCCCCAGGCCTGTGTGTGTGAGAGCCTTGACTCCTGGTTGTTGGCTGCCTACCCTGTCTAGCCACTGTTTTGAGTGCCTTGTATTATCTCTCTAAGACTCATAAGACCCCTGTTGGAAAGATGGTGTTATTTCTCCCATTTCACAGACAAAACCGAGTCACAGAAAGTTGGATCAATTAGCCCAAAGATCCGTGGCTAGAAAATGGGAGAACCAGAGCCTGAACCCAGGTGGCCTGGGTTCCAGCCACCTGAGTAGAGATTCCCTCACGGGTGGTCCAAGGCAGGGAAAAGAAGCACCGGTGGCTTGTCCCACAGATGTCCCTAGGCCCAAATGGGAGGGCCTGGCCCCCTGGGCTGAGAGGTCCTACAGGCTTTGGTGTTCATAGCTGCCTGCAGGGCTGTGCCCTCAGGATCCAGGCTGGGACGATGTCATTCTAGATGCCATCGACAGAACCTTCCAGTCCCCCTGCTGCCCCCAGCTCTCGCTCTGGCATCCTAGCCCCACTCTTCTGCCCTATTTCCCTCTGGCCACAAGTACCTCCTTCCCCTCATTCAGACCCCGTCTACCCTTCAGGTCCTACCTGAGCCTTCACCTCTGTCTCCAGCCTGGCCCCTTTCTCCATGGACTCCTGCAGTCTTTTTTGAGAACTTGGATTCCAATCTGGTCTCAGCTAATGATGTCTTTGGGGCCTTAGGCAAGTTACTTCACTTCTCTGGGCCTCTGTTTCCTTTCATAGTCATACCTGATGTTTAGGGAGTCCTGTGCAGAATGCATGTGCTCTCCCATTCATCCCCAAACAGCCCTGCGAGTTATGTCCTGTGATAATGATGAAGGTTAGTGATGTCCAGCTGTTCTCAAGGACTCCAGGGACTTGACCCAAAGATGGGGTGATCCTAAAGGTTAGGGGTGAGGTGCTGTAGACCATTAGCAAGTTAATATAGCTGTTGCCTTGTTCTGCTATTTTTTTTTTTAAAGATTTTATTTATTCATTTGGCAGACAGATCACAAGCAGGCAGAAAGGCTGGCAGAGGGGGTAGGGAAGCAGGCTCCCTGCTGAGCAGAGAGCCATGGGGAGCTCAATCCCAGGTCCCTGGGATCATGACCTGAGCTGAAGGTGGAGGCTCTAACCTATTGAGCCATCCAGGCGCCCCTCTGCTTTTTTTTTTTTTTTTAAGATTTTTAAAAAAATTTATTTGACAGAGTCACAGCCAGAGAGGGAACACAAGCAGAGAGAATGGGAGAGGGAGAAGCAGGCTTCCCGCCGAGCAGGGAACAGGGAGTGCAATGTGGGGCTCAATACCAGGACTCTGGGACCATGACCCTAGACGTAGGCAGACGCCCAATGACTGAGCCACCCAGGTGACCCTGCCTTTTTTTTTTTTTAATGGAGATACAACTCATGTAACAAAGGTAACCATCGTAAAACGTACCTACAGTTCAGTGGTATCTAGTTCACAGTGTTCACAACCATCACTTTACCTAGTTCCAAAGTACTTTCCTCCCCCCAAAGGAGACCTGTGCCCATCCCCCCAGCCCCCAGCACTCAGTCGCTTGTCCACTCTCGGTCTCCGTGGAGGTGATTTTCCCAGGCTTTTCGTAGAAATGGAGTCGTACGCTTTGTTAACTTTGGTGTCTGTTTTCATTCAGCATCTTGTGTTCGAGATTCGGGGCACGGACTCATGCCTCATTCCTTCCCCCAGCTGAAGTGTTCTGCTGTTGGGACCTAACCATACCGAGTCTGTCGCTTGCCTGTGGCGGGACACTCGGCTGCTGGGGATGTCTGTGCCCACGTCCTTGCTTGAGCACCTGTTTTCACTTGTTCCGGTTCTACCCAGGAGCGACTGTGCTGAGAGACGAGGCAATGCTAGCGTTTGACTGTGTTTGTGTTGGCGGGGGAGTGCTTCCCTCCATGTGGGTATAACGGTGCGGTGGGGTCTGAGGGTCCCCCACCCAGGGCTGGGTGCCAGCCACTGAGCCCCACATGCGGTGAGTGATGGAGAGCTGTATCCATGTCTTCCTGCTGCCTGTCCTTCTCTGCCTGCTTACCCCAGCCCCCCAACCTGTCCTCTCTCCTTAACAGATGTGCCTGTGGAGAAGCTGGCCACCATGCCCGCCTTGCGCAGCGTCAACCTCCGCTTCAACCCCCTGAGCCCTGAGGTGCGCGTCATCGCTCCACCACTCATCAAGTTCGACATGCTCGTGTCCCCTGAGGGTGCCCGACCCCCTCCACCTTAGGCCTCCCTCCTCATGGCCACCCGGCGAGGGACTGAGGCCACCTGGGCTGGCACCCTGAGGGAAGGGCGTCCCACAGGCCCCTGGGAGGCCAAGCCTGGGGTGGGGGGAGCTGGGGTTGGGTGGGACAGAGAGCACGTGCTGGGAGGGGGCCCAGCTGGCTCTGGATAGATAGCTTAGAGCAGTAGTGGGCCCTGGGGTCCCCTGGGGCTGGAGCCTGGATGCTGGGCGCCCGCAGCTTCTGTGTGCATCTGGACAGACGCCTACCCTCTACGAGCCTTGTTTGGGCAAAGGGGCAGCGGTGGGGGTGGGGGCCTTTGCCAGTCCTTTGAGCTCCTTGAAGGCTTTTTTGGTAACACGTGCCTTCAGGTTGTCTTCAGGCCATCAGGCTCCTTCGGAGCCCGCAGATCACTTTCTGGGCCACTGTGGGTTTGAGGCCTTGCTTCTGGCGCTGAAAGCCAGCCGCCACCCTGAGAGGACTAGAAGACAACCTCCCTCTGCTTATTGCTTCCTGAGGACTGACCTGCATTGGGCCCTCTATGGGGCGCCATCCGCAGCCCCGTGGGTCTCTAGATTGGCGGGAGCCGGCGCCAGGAGTCGTGGGAACGCTGTGGGGAGAGTGTGGCTCTGCTCGAGCCAGGCTGCAGATGTTTATAGAGGAGCCCAAGGCCCATCAGTCCAGGAAGAGGAGCAGATCGGGTCCTTCGTGATGAAGACATGAGCTGGGCAGGCAGTTCTAAGGGCTCCGCAGGACAGATGAGGTGTGCCTGGCATCAGCCCTTGAGCCACGCAGGAGGTGGCCCAGGAGAAGCCAAGCCATTCGTACCTGTGGCTTGGGTACAAGGTGGTTGGCTACCACCATGGTCTCCTTCTGGAAGCAGCCTGGCCGCCGCCGCCTCATTGGTCCCCCGGGGGGGCAGAACACACTGTAGACCTTCGGATTTGTGGCTAGCCAGCTCCCAAGCCTCCACCCAAAACCCTGCACCTCGTCATTTCTGGGCCCTCCACTTGGGGTCTAGGATGTGGCCAGGCCATAGGACTGGGACTGAGGGGTTTCCTGGGACATGGGATTGCAGTGCTCCCGCTGAGACAATACCTGGCAAACAGGGACAGCTGGTTTCCTATGAGCAAGGGACTTGGGACTCTTGCTGATCATATCTGTGGTGTGGAGAACCCTGACCTCTTGATCCCCCAGGCATCCACCTCCCACCTTCTCATCTGTGGAGCCAACAGACTCAGAGCCCACCTGGCCTGGATCTTTGTCTTGGTCTGTGGGAGATAGCTGAGACCCCAGGACATGGTGCAGACCAGGCCACCCAACCCTACATCCAAACATTGAAAGCCACACTTCCATGCCCATGGTTAAGCTTCTTCCAATCCCAGACCCTCCTCCTCAGAATGCCGTGTTCCTTGTCCCCTCCCCAGCCCTGGGGCCCGCCTCTGCCCAGGCCTCCTGCCTCCTAGCCAGACTGACAGGTTGGACCATTGTTGGCTCAGAGTGCTCAGCATCCCAAGAGATGCTGTGTTGACTGTGCTCTGGGAAAGGGGTTTGCAGGCCAGGGAGGTCCAGATGGATCTTCAGGCCTGCAGGGCTCAGCTGTGGACAAGTGGGAACTGTGGCCCCGTCCGGACTGGCCTGGCCTCCCAACCCTGTGTCGCGGCATCAAAGAAGAAGTGCACTTTTCTGAGAGGCACAAAGGCACTGTGTGGCCAGAGCCTCGCAACCCAGAGTGTGATCTGGGGACCAGCAGCACTGGCATCTATGGGAACTTGTTAGAAATGCAGAATCCCAGGCCCCACGCCAGACCTCCAGCAGCAGCACCTGCATTTCAACAAGATTCCTAGGTGATTCCTAGAAGCACTTTATCGTTTGAGAAGCCAGGGCCTAGGTGTGACCCTGGGCTCATCCTTGGAGTGGAGGACAGAGGTTTCAGCCCTCCCCCTGCTACTCCAGGTCTCTGAGGCTGTGCCCACTCCCATCCCTAAACCAGCCCCAGGACACCCCAGGCCTCTCAGATCTTTTCAGAGTCTGCATGACTCTTGCAGCGAAGGGAATGATCTGAAGTCCCCAGGAGATGAGGGTTGAGTTTGCCTGGCCCTCTGGCCACTGCCTTTCTGGTTACCCTCTGCATAGCCAGCTCCTGCTTCCCTACATCCTCACATCGGGCCCTTTTGAAGGGGTTACTTCTGGAAGTTGTTTTCTACTCTGCTGGGAGAGTCTTCCCTTGCCTGTGTGGGAAAGCCTGAGGTGCAGAAGCCCCCAGATCAGAGCCCACAGTGTAAATGAGCCCTTAGCTTCAGTCTGCAATAAAGAACGCTTTAGTTTCATCTGCTTGCTTGGTGCTGGGTTCCTTCTTTCCGCACAGAAAACCCCCGCCCCGCCCTGTAGCCTGCGTGTCAAACCTGAGGGGCTCCTTTTGTTGAAAGCTTGAGCTTCAAAAGGAGTCACCCTAGGGTGATACTCAGAATAATTACAGGATGCTGCAGAGGTGACCAGGTAGATGTGATACATGGCTTGGAACTGTGCTATTACAAGACCGCCAGACCCCCAGCCCCGGCTGGGACCACAGACCTGGGAAAGGATGAAGGCCCTGCTGTCCCTCAGTTTCTCCCTTACCAATGCAAGAAATGACACCCTTAGCAGTTCGTTCCTCAGTGTCTGTGGCTCTCAGAGAGAGGCCTCTGGACCAGCACACCTAGGGAGCCGGCCAGCTGTGCACATTCTTGGTCCCTGCCCCGATCTCCAGAATCCGACACGGGGTGGGCCGGCACCCTGTTTCATCAAGACTTCTGGGGCGTCCGCTACCTGCTCAAGTTAGAGTTCGGAGTTCAAGTCAAATTTTGTTTCTTAAATCTGAAAGGTTTCCTGAGTTTATTCTGAGTTGTGGGCCACCCATATGTAACAACACTGAGGTTAGTGGGTACCAGGCAGCGTCTAAGCACACAGCAGAGCTGAACTCATTTGACCCTGTAACAACCCGAGCAGGCTGGGAGTTGGACAGATCGCGTTCCCTCTTCAGGCCTATTTCCTGTTGATAAGGAGACTGCACCAGAAGATCCCTGAAGGCCTTTCTGGAACATTGATCCCTATTTCTTGATTCTGGGGCCTTGCTGTATCTGTCCCTTGTGGATGAGCCTGGACACAAACTGCCCACCCCTCGCCCCAAAGCTCAGAGGACTCCCATTTCTTCTGATCGAACTCTGGGTCGCCGAAAATCGCACAGGCTCGGCCGCTTGGTGAGACAAAGCTCCGCCTCGAGAGCATCTGACTAGTAAGTGTGTCCCGTGGGATGACAGAAATCACGGCAATTAGATTTCGGAGTGTGATTTCAGGTGGGTTTTCAATGCAGTGGAGGACGGACACCTTGACTGAGACTAGGTGAGGATTATGGTCTGGTTTGGGATGGGCGGACACAGCAGAGGGGCATTTGGAGACAAGGAAATCAGAGTCTGTAAGATGTAAACTCTTGCGATGCTATTTACTGAAGAATTGAGTGATTTTTTTCCTTTAAATGATTCAGGAAGCCCCGGAATGAACAATAAAGTTATTTACAACTTCCCTTTCTCAGGCAGGAGTTTCCTGGAACGATACCATTATGTTGAAGAAGGCAGGGGTATAACCAAGTCTAATGAATGTAGACAGGTGTGTGGGACTCGAGGTTTTTTTTTTTTTTTAAGTATTACTGAGATGTAATTAATATATACATTATGTTAGCTTCAAGTCTTCAAGTGTCCACGATACTGAGTCTCTGTAGCTATTGTGAAAAGAACAGCACCAGAATTCTGGTAACATCCATCACGGCACATAGAGGATACTGATTCTTGGTCTCACCAAAATACCGTGTGGGACCCTAGAGCCCTCCTTTGGAGCTGCCTTTTACACCAAACGTGCCTCTTGCTTCTCAGAAAGCCAGCCCTGGCGTGGAGAGTGGCTCCTGGGAGGGTCTGCCCCAGAATCCCTGAGCGTAGCCCTGGGAGAGATGCCAAGGCCAGGACGGACGGGGACCAGGAGCAGCGAGACCATGCTAGGAACCTGTGTCTCAGCGCCAGGTGTGCTGGACCCCTCTTAGGAAAGGGCCACGAGCTGGCTGCCTGAGGTCTGGGCGAGAGCACCCATGGAGCTCCTGGTCCTTATGAGCACCAGGAAGGCACCTGGATGTTTCTCCATTACTCTTAGCAGTCCCCCTCCTGATGCCTGCTGTGCCGATGAGGAAGCCGGCTCAGTTTGGGGCTTAGCATGGGCCTGGGAAGGAGCAGAGCCGGGGTCTGAACAGGGAGACCAGCTCAGACAGGATAAGCATTGCCGTCTCCAGCTCGCACGCTTCCTTTCCCATCACAGTCCCATGAAGAGGCCTCTCTGTGCCTTACTCTCATCTGAAAAGTGGGTGCTATCCCTGCCTTCCTTCCCTAACGTCAGAGGGCTTCACAACAGATGGTGCAGGTAAGCAGCGCTGGGGGCGCCACCGCACACCCATCTCGCACACTCGAACATTCCTCTCCCAGCAGAGCACTGCTGCCTCATGTGAGCCCAGCCTTCCCTGCTGAGAACCTCACGGGGTCCGGACAGGGCCGTGCTGCTTGTCACGCAGCTCCGGGGCACACCGGGTGCCGGTGGGAGGCTGACTCCCACAGGGCACAAGAGGACAGACAGATTCCTCCCCACACCGACTCACCCCACCTTCACAGTTCGGGCACCCCTGAAGCTCTGTCGCAGGCCTTGGCTCAGGGCCCGCCGGGGCTGATGGCAGACTGTGTGTACATCTGAATTCTTACAGCCAAGGGCCTGGGCACCCTCACTCCTGTAGACCAGAAGCCCGGCAAGGTGGGTGTCTTCAAGGGTGGATGTGGCAGGCAGCTGCACGGCCCTGCCCCGCGGATGTCGCCTGCCACGGACTCCAGCTAATCGGTGCCAGGCACCTGGAGAACAATGTGAAGGGGCCACTGGAGTTGTGCAGTACAGGAGAGAAACGGACTCTTCGAGGAGCAGAGGTGTGGACTTTGCTTTGAGGTTGATGTACTGGGAACCTTCATCTCTGTGGGAGCCAGAGACCCAGTGCCACACCGTTCACAACTCCAGGGGCCTTTTATTTTTTTAATTTTAATTTTTTAAAAGATTTATTTATCGGGGCGCCTGGGTGGCTCAGTGGGTTAAGCCGCTGCCTTCGGCTCGGGTCATGATCTCAGGGTCCCGGGATCGAGTCCCGCATCGGGCTCTCTGCTCAGCAGGGAGCCTGCTTCCTCCTCTCTCTCTCTCTCTCTGCCTCTCTGTCTACTTGTGATCTCTGCCTGTCAAATAAATAAATAAAATCTTTAAAAGAAAAAAAAAAGATTTATTTATCTTAGTGAGGATGAGAGTGAGGGGTAAAGAAAGAGGGAGAGAGAATCTCAAGCCGACTCTGTGCTGAGCGTGGAGCCTCATGCGGGCCTCGATCCCAAAACCCTGAGGTCACAGCCTGAGCAGAAACCAAGAGTCAGACGCTTAACTGATGGTGCCACCCGGGCACCCCTGGAAGCCCTTTGGATCCTAAATCACTCATCTGCCCAAGTTCTACAGTGGTTCTCCGTGGTACTTCAATATAACAGCCGCATCCTTATAATGGTCTTTGAGCCTGATGTTTTCTTCCCTCCATCACTGCTCGTTTCGTGCCTCCAGCTCCTTCACCGCACTCCAGGCACACTGGCTTCTGCAGTTCCTCTAATATTCCACATCATCCGTGCCTGAGGGCCTTTGCATCTCACCAAGGAAGTCTGCTTCCCAAGGACTGACAAGCAGTGGGATGTCTTCCCTACTTTGGTCTTTTTCCCATCACTCACAAGTCTTGGTACCGTGGCTGGGGCTTTTCCTAAATGGAGTGATCCATAGCTAGTAGGCACAAGCCGAGAAAGTGGGGGCACTCCCCCAATACCCCCACCAGCCTGTCACTGTGCCTGAAGTCCCACCAGTATGAGACCACTGCTCTTGGTTAGGCTCTCCCTGTGATCATATGCCAAATCTTGCCAGGATGCTGAAGGGGGTTCCTTCAAGAAAAAAGTCAAGTGTTTGCCCGGGCCCTTGTCACTCCCAAGTGTGGTCTTCAGGCAGGCAGCATCGACAGCACCTGGGCATATGTTGGAACTGCTGAGGCTCGGTCCCTCCCCAGAACCACTGGGTCAGAATCGTGTTTTAACTAGACCCTCAATGTCATCTGTGGGCCCATTGAAGTTTGAAAGCCGGACTTTTGACGACTGAGACCCCATCTCAGAACCTACTCCAAGTAAGTCCCAGTGATAGACAGTGAAAAAGCATAATTTTCAGAAGCTAAAAACATGAGTCTTCCTATAGGATGAGCAGGTATCAAAATTTTATTCAATTTTATTGATCGATGAAGGAATCAGTGGGACAGTAAATCTGGTTCCCAGAGCTTTTGAGGAACTGGAGTTTATGTAGAACAAATCCACAAGTTCACTTGTACCTTCTCAGAGCCTATGCCCTCGATGAACAGTAACTAACAAAACCACAGTGGAACATTCTCAGGGGCTGGCCTGTTAACCAGAGCCTCATCTCTAGGCTTGGGTAGGATTTCCTAATAACAGATTTCCCTGAAAGGGCGTGAATCTTCCCAGGACCAAGCAGATGACCAGCTCTGTGTTCCTGTTAAAGGATCCAAAACTTGAGGGGAAGGAAAGAACCAGGGCTGCCCAAAGGAACAGAGAGGGAACGTAAAAAAAGGAACAAAGGAGGTGAAAGTAAAATTAAAAATACTTTAGCAGCTTACCACATATCTGTGACTATGCCAAGAACTTCCCATTTCTTCTCCCACTTAATCCCCACAGCAACGTCTGAGCCCGCTACCACTTGTGTTTACATTTTCTAGAAGAGGACACTGAGGACTGGAGTAGACCAGGAACCTGGCCAAGGTCAGACAGTGCAACTGGCCTTTTGAGCAAAGTCCCTGTTTCTTAGAATTGTCGTCCAGGGCCCCAGGAAATGGTTTACAAAAGCACCCCCCCTACCCTGGAGGAGGCTCCTGGGCTGCCTCCAGAAATCTCCCCACCTTTCCCAATAGGCTTCAACACCTTTTCCAAGTACGTGTTCTTCCTGAACTGGGGAGCCTGACCCGAACCCCACTTTGATCCGGAAGTCTACAGCAGCACTGCCCAGGGGGCAGGACCCCAGCCAGAGAGCTGGGGTTCCCTGGGGGGGGGGGGCTGCCCACCCCCTCCTCAAGAAGAGACTTCTTACCCTCGGCTCTCCAGAGGACAAGGTCAACTGTTCCAGAGTGTTCCAAAGGGCGTGTGGAGTGACCTGCCCAAGAATGGGCAGCGAGCAGGTGGCAGAGCACAGACAAAGGGGCAGGTTTCCTGGCTCCTGCTCTGGGTTCTTTCTGGGGCCCCTGCAGGGCCCTGGCGTTTGGGAGCTCTTCTGCTGAGCCCTCATTTTGGCCTCTCCTCTAGGGCTGTGTTGCCCTAACTGTGCCTGCCCTAGAAGTGAGTCAGTCCTTTGAGTCCTCCCTTGTCATTTATAAATGCAGATAACAACTCTGGCCTCCTTCCTTGGGGAGAGCTCACTAATAAGCATTTGAAAGCATTCTAAAGGAAGGGCTCCTCAGGGGCTGGCAGGAGAGAGGGAGGGGCCCCACCTCCAACCCAGCCTCTCTGCACCTCTGGACCTCACCCTCCTGGAAACAGGCCCCCTCTCCCTGAACTCCCCCCACTACCACCAAGTAGATGCTAAAAACGCCAGCTGTGTGCTGGGGTTTGCTTCCCAGGGACCCCCATATTGCCACCAGGCAGAATCCCCTTCCCCTTCCCTGTGAATCTGAGCCTTTCCAAAATGAGGGCTATGCCAGTGGCCTTCCTCGCTCCACAGGCCCAAGTGCATTTCCATTTCCAGCCCGGAAGAGAGAGACTGGGTCTCCTGTGGGAGATGCTTGGCTTTCCCACCAGCGGGGAGCTTCCCCACAGGGCGCTCTGTGGCTTCATGCCAACCCTCTCTCAGGCTCCTGCCAACTCTCGGGCATCTCAAGATGCACCTCTGACCCGGCTGAGAAGAGACTGAGTTCATGTGCCTTCCAGCCATACCCAGCAAAGGCCTGTGACCAGCGTCTTAAACCTCCAAGGAGAAAGGAAATCCTTCAGTCATGGTAGGGTCCCGTTTGACCTCCCTCACTGCCCTCCAGAAAGTTTGATTGTAAGAAGATCCCCCCCCTCTAAGTCCTCCCCTGCTTTCTGAAACCCTTCTCCAAGCAGGGGTTCACATCAATGCTTCAGCACCAAGGCTCCTTGGAATCTCACTGCCCAGAAGCCACCTTCTGGTTCCCAGCTTTTCAGATGGAAATCAGTTTCCAGGATAGTAGGGTTTTCTGTGAAAAGACTCCCTAGGCCACAGTTGATAGAGGCAGGTCAGCATGGGGCACAGCTCCCCCCAACCCCAGAGGAAGGGACAGGCCAAGAGCTTGGCCAGAATGGGCCAAGTCAGAACTCCTGAATGTCAAGGCGGGGGTGGGCCTCCTCAAGACGGACAGGGATCCCTTCTGTGCTCTGAACAACTATACCCATAGTTTCTCAGATGCTCCCAGAGGGCCAAGAACCTTGAAGGCAGGCTGGGGTAGGAGCAGCAGGGCTAAGGCCCAAGAAGTCTAGAACAGTGTTCTTCCACTTTTTGCCACTGCCCGGCTGTGCAGGGTTGGATCAGGCACTGGGTTCACCTGCAAAACAGGAACAAGAGTGCCTTGCTTGTCTGAGGGGCTCTGGATCCACAGTTCAGGACTGGGAAGGACCCCAGCCCTGCCATCATGTGAGCCCGGGAGGAAGGCATGATCTACAGCAGAACACTGAGGTGCCTCTGGTTTCCTGAGAGCCCCTTTGGGGCAAGGAGGGGAGTGAAAGGAGGCACTTTTTTTTTTTTTTTTTTTTTTTTAATCTGCATGGAGAGATATTACCAAGTCTATCTGGCCTCTTCCCGTGGCTTTGGGGATAAGGAAGGGCACTGTATGACAGGCACTTGACTCAGTCTTCACAGCAGCCTTGAGAGGAGGATTGTGAATCCCATTATATAGGTGGGGAAAATGAAGTCAGAAGGCTTATCACCTGGGTCACACAGTGATTAACGGTGGAGGAAGAATTCACACGCAGGTCTTTCTATCCATGCCACTGCCCTCCCTGCCCCGCAGAGGCTGACCCCATGGAGTGTGCTCTGTGTGGTACTTGGGCGTGTTCATATATTTGGGCACCGTATAAAGGTGGAGGAAAGAAGTCTGTGGAACAGGAGGCAGAAAGAAGAAAAAAAGGCTTCGTGATCCAGAACCACTCAAATAAAAAAGATGGGGAATGTGGGAACTTGGCCACAAGCCTGAGTTAATGCCCTAGAATGATGTGGCTGCTAAGGAAAGGTGAAAGGCAGAGGAAAGGGTAAGAAGGTGGGGGGGGGGAGTGAAAAAGTGAGATTGAATTATTCAAAGCCTAGTGTCCAACATACAGCTCGTATTTATTGAGTACCTACTATGTGCCAGGCACTGTTGTCAGTGCGTGACTTTACGGTGGGTACTATCATCCCTATTTTGTAGATCGGGGAAACTGAGGCACAAAGAGATTATATAACTTTTCCAAAGTCACCCCGACAATAAATAACAACGCTGGGCTACATGGACAGGGAAACTGAGGCACAAAGAGATTATATAACTTTCCGAAAGTCACGCTGACAATAAATGGCAATGCTGGGCTATAGGGATTTTACAGCAGTGCCCTGAACTCTGAGTCAGTCAAGGGGGCTTGATATCACCTATCACAATTCTGGGTCCTGACAGTTAGAGGGACTCTGAGAACTGTGAGCGCTTCCATAGGGAGGTGGGCTCAAGATAGTAATGATCGAATAACTAAGGTTTATGGAGCACTTACTACGGCGAGGCACCGTTCCACATGCGATACGTAGAATAACCCCTTTCATCTTCACTGCGACTCTGGGAGATAGGTACTGTTATTAGTCCCTTTTTACAGATAATCCTCAGGCCAGCCACAGGAAGAAAAAAAAGCCCAAAGAAAATCAGATGTTTGGCCTGCAGAAGGGGGTCTCGACAGGAAGCTCTCCCTCCCTGCTGCTCCTTCTGGGCTGTTCTGGGCAAAGAAAGGGTGATGCGAGGCAGAATTACCCACTACTGGGCGTTAGGAACCGGAGCCCTGGCCCAGGGTGGGGTTAGACTCCCTGGTCTCTAAGGTCTTCCAGCTCTGAAACTCTGCCGGCCACTCAGGACAGAGGAGGAGCTGGAGGGAGACTGGGAAGAAGCTGGATTCCAACATTTTCCTCAGATGTCTGGATAGAGGCCCCACCCCCAGAAAAGGAAGGAATGGGCCAGTCACTCTCTTCCATCTGCTTGGAACCTAGGATCTTCATTCATGTGACACAAGTCTGTGGTGGTGGTTGTTGGGGGGATTGACAGGGGATAGAGTAATGAGAGGGAGAGGGCCTCCCATCCAGCTGGAGGGACCTTTTGTTGGGCCTCTACTATGTGCTGGGCGGAGGCTTTGGCATCTCATTTCCTCTCCTGGAGACCGTTTTTACAGAGGCAGAAACTGAGACTTGCCTGAGGGGAAAAGTGCTGAATGCCTGGCGGCTGCTGCCAGTGGTCATGGAGGAGAGAGTGTCTCCACTCTCCTCCCGGAGCTCAGAGCTGATGCAGCAGCCACCCCTTCCCTCCTTCGACGCTCCCATGTATTCACAGCTGCCTCTTCTTTCTTTCTCAGGAGGACCCCAGGGTCCTGGGCACCGGGGTGTGTGTGGGGGGGTCAAGCTGGGATGGGGCAAGGAGGAGAAGGAAAGGGAACAGGGACTGGGACGTGGGGCGCGGAGAGAGATACAGAGTTAGTGGGCATTGCTGCCAGGGCTCCAGTGGGGTGTGTCGCTTACTTTGGAGGGGCGCTCGGCCCCTGCGGAGAGAGGTGCATCGGGGAGGCGGGCCGGGGCGCAGCGGGCAGGGGACGGTGCGGCCGGCACAGGCGTGCCGGTTGCCATGGCGACGGCGCCGCGCTAGCCCCCCTCTCTCGCTCCCGCCAGGGAAAAGCGCGGGGCAGCCGGCGGCCGGCCGCAGAGTGGGGCAGGCGGCTGCGCTGCGCGGGAGCCCGGCCACCGCGGGGCTAACTCTGGGCCCCAAGGAGGAGTGAGACCCCGCGAAGGGCTTCTTCCTGAGGGCGCACGCACCAACCCCCACCCCGTCTCCGCCCGTTTCTGCCGGGTTCCAGACTCGATCCTTGGAGCGCAGAGGTAGAGGCGCGGGCAGGCCAGCCAGAGCCTGGAGACTCCCTCGCCCTGCCAGGGCGGAGTGGCCCGCTGTGCCCTCTCCAGAGCCGGTGGGAGTGGGCAGCATGGAGGGTGAGTGAGCCCGGAGCTGGGGCTGAGGGTGGGCTGCAAGTGGGAGTGGGTCGGGTACTGACTCAGGAGCAGTGAGCCAAGGGAGAGCGAAGGGGCTGGGGTACCTGCTCACTGAGGGCTGTCCAGAGCCAGATACTGTGACAATGTGTGTGTGTGCATGCATGTGGTGTGTTTGTGTGTATGTGTGTGTGTATGAAAGAGACTGAGAGACGCAGAAAGACTTAGAGTGCTCTGTGGTGTGTGTGGTGTATGTGTGTGTGCCAGAGACAGAGACGGAGAGACAGAGAGAGGGAGAGACAGGGGCCTCCATGTGCCTGAGCTTGGCCATTGGCTTCAGTGGAACTGTGACCCATTGACTTTACCTGCTAGGAGTGGGAGTACTGGGGAAGATGGAATTCCAGACAAGATTTCTTCCACGCAGAGAGAATTTTTCTCTATGGAGAAAAGGTGGGTTTATGGACCTGATCACCAGGACTCTAAGGTTTAAGTCCCAGGTATAAGGCTGCTTGCTCCAACCTTACCAAGTGGAGGTCCAGACTCCCATCTCCGCCAAGGTGGGCAAGGGAAACCATATGTATGTAGGCTAAGAAACTGGAAGACTGAGGGCTGGTCTATTGGCTTGCTGGGCGTCTTTGGGGGTGGTGTCGAAACCTTTCTGTGCCACTGGTTCACCTACCTGTTGAATGGAGAAATTTACATTTAGCTGGCTTCATAGTTGGCTGTGAGAGTAAAATAAGATAAGATGTGTTGAACAAATCCATACCGGTAACAGAGGCTTCCTTCCAGAGATAATAAAACCCTGAAATTCCAAGGAAGTAATTGCAAACACTGCTGGTGAGAAGGAAAAGAGTTTCACAGAACCTCTTGCATGCTGTGCTTATTGGATATGAAAAGTGCACGCACACAAAGATGCAAGAAGGAATGCATAACTCAAGATGAATCTGGAAGACTGGCAGGATCTGTAAGAACAGTGGTAGCAAAACAGCAGCACCCGAGTGAACAGAAACCGGGGGAAATTAACAAAGAGAGCAAAGCTCTTTCAAAGTCCAAGTAAGGATATCATGAAGGAATCTGCTCAGGGCTGGGGATATGTGGTATAATCTTAACACACAAGTGAGGGCAAGCAGAGCAGAACACAGGCAATTTTATACCAAATGATGAAATAAAGAGCATAAGGAGGAAATTGAAAGCCAAGATAGGTGATGGCAAGAAGGCATCGAAGCCCAGACAAACGACATCCCGGGGATGGGGAGGCCTTGCGGATGTAATCACTGCCTTAAAGGAAACGACAATGAATAAAGCGAAACCAGAAAACTAAAGATGGGCAGATGTCCTGATTTTCAAAAAGGAAGCAAAGATAGATTTAGAGAAGAAAAAAAAAATCTCTAAGCTGCTAAGGTTAATATCGGCCTCTATTAAAATTCCAGAATTAATTATCAAACATGTAGTGAACATTTCGGAGACAATAAAGCCATGGAACATCTCGAAATTTTTTCAAAGGATGCTCTCCTGTACACTTGCAAAGAGATGAGACTGAGCATTTTCAGCTCAGTGCAAAACTGGAAACCATCGAGTTGTCCATAATTAAGTAAGTTAAAGGATGAAACATCTGCAGTGGGATAGTATATAGACAGTAGGAACTGCGTTTAGGATTTTATTTATGGGCATGAAAAGATGTTTTGTGCCTACTGTGAGTAATCTTTCAAAAGCAGGTTTTAGAACACATGTGTAGTATGATCCCCTTTTTGCAAAATTACGTAGGCTTATTATTGGATATATAGGTAAACCATATGCAGAGAGACATCTTTGTGTGGATTGCCCTGCTTCTGAAAGTGTACCCTAAGACAAGGGCTCGGGTCTGGGGAGTTTGATGCCTGAAAGCCAAGGTCAAGAGAGTGAGGTAGGAGAGGAAGAAAAATGGGTGCAGGAATGAACTGGGGCTTCGCTGTGGGCATCTAAGGGCTCTATCTCTCTCGGAACCCTCTGGGCAGCATGCAAAAACACCCAAGATTTGCCTCACACCAGAAGGGGAGGGTCTGCTGGTTGCTCCTCTCTGCTGGTTGAGGGTTACCCCTTCTGCACTCCTAGAAGTTTCCTGTTCTTGGGTTCAAAGAAAGCAGAGCAGACTCCTGGGCACAGGCTAGGCCAGGCACAGGAAGTACAAGGAACAGTCCACCGCAGCTGGGATCTTCAGGCTGAGGAGATGTGGCAAGAAGCGTCACATACACACTGGCCATGGATGTTGCCCCACATGTGAAATTTCAGTGACATTCATTCTCTTCTTTCATAGCACTCAGAACTGTTTCATAAGAAGCACATCATTTTTTACAAAAACTTTTTTTTTTTTTTTTTGCAAAAAGAAAGAATGTAACAAGAAGACCCAGTAGCAGTGTTCACTAAAGCAAATCAGACCAAACTCACCAATTTCCTCTTTCAGACTGGGTTTCTGAGAGGAACAGAGACGGATTGCAGGATTTCAGCAGGGCACAGCAGAGATCTTGGGTGAGAGCCCTGGAAACTGATAGAAAGATGTGGGAAGGGGATGGAGGACTGCCAGCAGGGCTTTCCTTAAAGGCTTCAGTGCAGCTTAGAGGTCCTTCTGGCTCTGGCCTTGACCTGACATTAAGCAATGCAGAGGGAAGATAAAAGGCATGCTTATCAGATCTCTGAATAAGAGCCACAACACCCCCATGGCAACAGATTCAAGATTTGAGGCTATCTCAACATTCAGAGCAAAACCAAGAAAATGAAATGTAAACGTGTAAGTGGAAGGCAACGTCCTTAATTCCAGTCCAAACAGTCAATTGTGTACATTTACGATGAGGGAGCTCTGGTTTGAATTCCTGGGCAATATAAGGAAGTAAATTCCTGGGCAGATGAAAGCAGACTGATGGTGTACTGAGCCTAGAACCCCTTTCCCTGAAGAGCCCCTGGTGGATCTGGTGGGACATAGGTGGGGAGAAGGAGATGATCCTGGGGGCCAGGGAGCTCACTTTTGCTCTCTGAAGCTCCAGGGAGCAGAACTAGGACAGGTAGGGGCAAGTTACACTAGACGATGCAACTCAGCTGTCAGGAAGAACATTCTAGCACTCAGAATTGGCCTAGAAGCTATTTCCTCACCAAATCTCATGATCCAGCTTGGACAAGGGGGTCTGGTGGGGGCCTAAAGGGGGAATTCTTAGGTGGCTGGACCAAAAATAGGGCCTGGAGGGATCTTTGGGGGCCAGAAACCTTCTCCCAGGACCTGTAGGTGGACACTGGGGTCTGCTGAGTCACCTAAGGAGTTGTTGGGGACCGCCAGGCAACAACCTCCATCAGACTTCCCACTGGCCTTGGCGGTGGTATGCAGGACCATAAGTCAGCAGAGCACAGCAAATCACCCCCACTCCCAGTCCCATCCCAATCTAGTGGCCTCCTTGGAGCCCCTGGCAGCCTCCCTAGCTGCTGCTTGGACCCGGGAGGCCTGGAGGCTGGGAGGATGTAGGCTCATACTAGCTGAAGGTAGGTGTGCTGTGGGGCAGCAGCCCAGACGAGGGGAGATGGTCACAGGAGAAAGGAGAAGAAGAGGAGCAAGCCAGCTCGTTTCCCTCCAGTGCCAGACACAGAAGTATCTTGGAGGTTAAAGTGGGTCCTGCTTCTCCATGCCCCTGGAGATGCTGCCAGAGGCACTGTGTCCTGTTATTTTTTGCAAAGCACTTCACGTCTTGGAGCAGCTCATCCAGATAGGGAAGTGGGCAGGGAGATAGCATCACCTCCATTTAACAGGTGATAAAATTGGGCTTAGAAGGTGCAGCTTGCCCGGGCTTGAACTAAAGCAGGTCTGCTGGCTTCTGCACCAAAGACCCAGATTCTACCCAGATTCTAGGGACACTTAGGGCTGCCACCTACATGGAGTCCAGCTCTCCAGCTATGTCCCGAGGACCATCTGCCCCTTCCTGTCTTATGAGGACTTGGAATGGGCGGGGTCTCAGCTGCTGCTGAGGAAGCAGAGGCCAGGTAGGTGGATGTCTGGTTTTCACTGGAGCCATCTCTCTGTCCGAAGGCAGTCTGTCCTGCTTCTGGCAGTGAGTTTGAGACAATAATTGCAGTAAGTATTTCTGTTCCAGTCACTGGGTGGCCGTTCCATTGCAAATACCCCAGGTTATTAGAGCCAAGAGAGGACTGGGTAAGCAGATGGCCAACCCTGGTTTTAGAAATGAAACTGAGGCACAGAGAGTGGAACTGACAATGCAGCTAATTTCTATCAGATCTACTGAAGATACAAATAGAAAAGAATTCAATTCGGTCTCTCCTTCTCAAAAACCTTTTGCTATTCTCTCCTTAATAACTGAAATTACACCACCAGAGCTTTGTTTTTCTTTCAGATTTAAGGTTTGACTCCCTTTGAAATGCAAACACCAAAAAGAGATACTGCACTTTAAGCCGTTATGAATCATTTCCTCATCTGTGTGAACAAATTCATCAGACTCTTCCCTGAAAGAAGATCATGCTAGGAATGGGGAGAGAGAGTGCATAAGTAGCTTGGGACAGGGATGTTGAGGCTCCAGGCAGTGATGCCTGTTTGGGAAGTATTGGGTGGGGGAAGAATGGATCCCAAAGGAGTTGGCGCTCACTTCCATTACTTCTCGCTTAAGCCCAAGGTAGCCTGGCTCTGCCTCTGGCTACTGTGTGCCTGCTTCTTCAGGAAAGGTTTCAGATGACCCGTGTAGTATTCATGGTGTCAGCTTTGCAGCTGGAGTCTCGGGGAGGCAGGGACCCCTCAAATCAAAGATCCCCAGTTGCTGTAAAGGGACACTGGAGATTGTAATAGATGGTCTGATAATACCAAGAGAGGAAAAAAAAATGATCAGAAGTGGCAGAAAAAGAGCAGGTGCTGAAACTTAGACTAGGTCACCCAGCCTACTTGATGGACCCTGAATCCTGGAGCCAAGGGCCTCCTGTGTTCTAAGAGCATGTCTCTGCTCTGAGCTTTGATTCCCTATCTGTGAAATGAAAAATTTTCCTTTCCTTGTCAGAGATAACTTGATGCTGTATAAAAAGTATTTATTTTCATTTTTTTAGATTTTATTTGTTTTAGAGAAAGAATGAGAGAGAGAGAGCATGAGCAGGGGAAGAGGGATAACCAGACTTCCCACTGAACAGGGAGCCTGATGTAGGACTCAATCCCAGGACCTTGAGATCATGACCTGAACCAAAGGCAGACGCTTAACCAACTGAGTCACCCAGGTGTCCCTGTATAGAAATTATTTCAACAAAAATGAAAACAGTATATATCAGAGCCTAGGGAATACAGCTAAAGCTGTCCTTAGAGGGAAATTCATAGCCCCAGGATCTGTATTAATTGCAACCATTTTTTTTTTTTTAATTTTATTTATTTATCAGAGAGAGAGAGGGGGAGAGAGCAAGCACAGGCAGACAGAATGGCAGGCAGAGGCAGAGGGAGAAGCAGGCTCCCCGCCGAGCAAGGAGCCCGATGTGAGACTCGATCCCAGGACGCCGGGACCATGACCTGAGCCGAAGGCAGCTGCTCAACCAACTGAGCCACCCAGGCGTCCCTAATTGCAACCATTTATTAATTGTCTGCATGGTCTATGCCCTGTGCCAGTTAGTGGGGATTACTCTGAAATGAAAGAGTCAAAGTTTCTGCCACTAAGACATTTCCACCTTAGTGGAAGAAAAAACATTTCTGTACATAGCTGAAATAGGAAACTGAACATGAGCAGTGCTACAGGCAGACAGAGAGGAAGCAATCATAGAACCTGGAAAGGATGCTCCTGGCCATACACTTGGCATTATCTAGAGCAGGAGAGAGGAAAGTCTTTCCCTTTCTGCTCTTCCCTTAAATCTTTTCTACCCTTCTTTTTTCTTTTCTTTTTTTTTTTTTTTTTAAGATTTTATTTACTTATTTGACAGAGGGAGACACAGCAAGAGATGGAATACAAGCAGAGGGAGTGGGAGAGAGAGAAGCAGGCTTCCCACTGAGCAGGGAGCCCAATGTGGGGCCTGACCCCAGGACCCTGGAATCATGACTTGAGCTAAGGCAGGCACTTAATGACTAAGCCACCCAGGTGCCCCCTACCCTTCTTTTTATTTTTTATTATTTTTAAAAGATTTTATTTATTTATTTATTTATTTATTTGACAGAGAGAGAGAGAGAGAGAGCAAGAGAGTTCAAGCAAGGGAAGGGGCAGAGGGAGAAGAAGCAGCAGGCTCCCCACTCAGCTGGATCCCAGGATCCTAGGATCAGGACCTGAGCTGAAGGCAGATGCTCAACCGACTGAGCCATCCAGACACTCTCTTCTACCCTTATTTTTCTAAGGCCTGGAATTCCTCTAAGTGTGCTGAGAGTATAAGCTTAAGATGTGAGTAAAGAGCAGCTCAGTAACTTCAATTTTTACTGAGAGGTAAACAATTTGCATCAGAACCTGCTTTCCTGAATCCAGATTTTGATGAGTAAAACAGAGAAAACTGGAGAGCTCCAGATGGAAGCGAGGAGAAATGAAAGGGATTTAGAGTAGAAGGGAAAGTGCAGAAAGAGGCTAGTTTGGCTCCCATTGGCTGCTGCGGCAGCTCTTGAGCCATCGGCCTTGGCCAACCCAAAGGATTCTTAGGAAGCCCATCCACTCCTCCTCACCAACAAGGGGCTGGCTTGCGAGATCCCTGTTGCTGTGGTGGGTGCCTGGGATGCGGTGGGTTTTAGCTCAGCTGCCAGGAGGGAAGGAGGGAGGGCGGGAAGTGAGATTGCAGGTCTCAGAAAGCCTCCCTCCTCAGCAGTGATCTCCCTACACACCCACTTTTCCCTTACTTGTCTTGCCCAGGCTGGTTTCCTTGGGGTCAAACCCAAATGAGCTGGAACCTGTCACCCTTGGTCCCCTGCAGCTGCCTGGTGGAGAGCTAATATAGCCAAGACACAGCCCTTATTTAGGTCTGTGAGACCCTTTATAATTTTACTCTGATATCTTGCGGAGCCTTATCTAACAACGCCATGAGGTGGGAGGGATGCAAGAAGTCCAGGACGTCCACTTTTGACAGCCAAGAACAACACAGGGAGGTGCCGGGGAGCTCCCAAGTTCACAGAGGAGTACCGAGGGATGGCATGCAGGATGGAGCTCCCCCATCAGCAGTCCCCAAACAATCCCAAACTAAATACACCTCCTTGTCAAAACCACGCAAAAGCAACTTTAGGATAAGTTCCTAAGCTAAGCTTTTCCTTCAAACCAAGTTAGCCCCCACCAGCCCCTTTTATACGGAGTGACCACCACTGGGCCAACTCTCAAGGTCATGTTTTCTGACTGCAAGGTCAGTGTCCTTTCCTCTCTGTGCCAACAAAGGCTCCGTGGAAGATTGCGTGGCCTGTGAGACGAAGCAGAGGGAGGGCTGGAATCTGATCCGGGGAGCAGGAATTCTGGGGCTTTCTACCCTACCCAGCCACACCCCTTCCAGCTGTCCCTGGGGTTTTGAACCTGGACTTCCCAGATTCCGAGGAGGCCCAGGGATGACCAGCTTTGATCTCCTCGTATTAGTCAAGACGATAGGCTGCAAGCAACAGAAACTGTTTCTGGCTAATTTAACCAAAGATGCAAATTTATTGGAAGAGTAGGGGCAGATCATCCAACAGAAGGAAAAGCTGTGTTATTGAGACTCAGAGTCAAATCTGAAGCAGAAGAGGTCTGATCAGCTATCCTTTGGCCAGGGGCCAGTGCAGACTCCTGACTGACAATCTCTCTAAAGGGCCCACAGAGAGGGCTTGCTCCCTAAGGTCAGAAGGGGTAATGAGAGCGAGGTGAACCACAACCGCAAATGCCTGCCGTTCCCTTGAAACTGAATATTCAGTGCACTATTTTTTTTTAAAGATTTTATTTATTTATTTAACAGAGATCACAAGTAGGCAGAGACACAGGCAGAGAGAGAGGGGGAAGCAGGGCTGAGCAGAGCCTGATGTGGGGATGTTCCCAGGACCTTGAGATCATGACCTGAGCCAAAGACAGAGGCTTTAACCCACTGAGCCACCCAGGTGCCCAGCAGTGCACTTTTTGAGAGACAGATCCAAAGCTGCCAAAGACTGTGGATTCTGTCTGGACCGGAGGCATTCCTTGGCCTATCAGGACAAAGCTCTAGGAAAGCATCTGTGAAGTGAATTCAGATGCATTAGAGACCCTCGGAGTTTGGCAACTCCCACAATGCCAGGCACTGTCTGTAACCACCTCGGAGGCAGGGACTTGGAAATTCAGTGGTTCTGTCCTTGGAAATCACCAGGGGAGCTTTTCAGAAAAATACCAGTGCTGGGACCCCTAGAGATTCTGATTCATTTGGGGGCGGGAGTTCTGTATTGTTAAAAGTCAGGTGATTCTGACTGGAGTCAGAGTTCAGAATCACTGATGCAGTCAGTTTAAAATCACACTTATCAGAGCTTCCTTCTGATTAGAAAGGTCAGAATGCAAGTTAGCGAACAGGAAAATAAAAATCACTTGAAACCTCCCTGTGGATAAATACTATTTTTCTTCTTCTTCTCCTTCTCCTCCTCCTCCTCCTTCTTCTCCTCCTCTTCTTCTTCTTCTTCTTCTTCTTCTTCTTCTTCTTCTTCTTCTTCTTCTTCTTTTGTCATTTGTTCACACACACGTACACACCCTTTTATATAGAATCCAGATTTATAATATATACTATTTTGTAGCTATTACAACCCAGGGTCAGTATTTGCTCTCACACCATCAGATCTTATCCCCTGGGAGAAGTCCCTAGAAGTGGAATGGCTGGATCCTGGAGCAGGTCCACTCTCAGGGCGCTGGATGGATGTGCCCAGCTGCCAAGGGTTGAGGGGCAGTCACCCCCTGGCCAACGCTGAGCACTTTTCTTCTCTGCCAATCTAATAGATAAAAAAGTTGTTCTTTGAAATTGCCCTTTTTGGGGGCGCCTGGGTTGCTCAGTGGTTAAAGCCTCTGCCTTCGGCTCAGGTCATGATCCCAGGGTCCTGGGATCGAGCCTCACATCAGGCTCTCTGCTCAGCAGGGAGCGTGCCTCCTCCTCCTCTCTCTTTCTGCCTGCCTCTCTGCCTACTTGTGGTCTGTCTGTCAAATAAATAAAAATTTTTAAAAATAAATAAATTAAATAAATAAATAAATAAATAAATAAATAAAATTGCCCTTTTTTGATCACAAACAAATTTAAACTTTTTGTCTTACATGTTTATCAGCCATTTGTGCTGTTCTGTGTTGTAGCCTTCCGCAGCTCCCCGGCGCCTCTCCATCCAGGTCGAGGTCCCCCAGGAGGCTCTCAGGAAGTGGCTCCTGAATGGTGAGCCCCAAGTCTCTGGTCGGGGAGTGAAGCTCCCTGTGGTACCAGGAGAGATCAGCAGGTGGCGATAACGATGACTGTATTAGGGGGAATTGCTGAGAATTCCGGGAAGCAAATACCCAGCCTGATTCCGTGCTCAGGACCGTGGTTTTGGTGGTGTTTTCTCTCCCGCGCATCTTTCCATCTTTCAGGCTTGGCGGGCAGGTCCAGACCAAGAGCATCATAAAGATCTCATCCTCACAGTTGTGTTGTTGACACTGTTGATACTGTTGGTTAGGAGCTAAAGTGCCTGGGGCACTGAGGTCTTCTGGCGCCCATCATCTCTTTGGCTAGCTCTCACCGCACCTCCTTTCATTTGTGTGAGCTTATCCCCATCTTACCAGTGAGAACTCTGATTTCCAGAGAGGGGACATGCCCTGTGCTAGGTCCTAGCCAGGAACTGTGTGTTTCCATTTTCAAGATGGGAACCCTGAGCTCCCCAGAAGGGAGGCGGTGTTTCATGAAGTCTGTTGGGCAGGCTATGACAAAATACTGATGTGAGGGGCTTCAAAACAACAGAAACCTGTTTCTCACAGTTCTGGAGGCTGGAAGGTCTAAGGTCAAGATGCAAATTTGGTGTCTGGTGAGGCCCCAATTCCTGGTTAACACACAGCCCTCTTTCTGCTGTATACCCAGTTTGCTCCCTGGGGTCTCCTTCATAAAGGTGCTAATTCCATTCATGACAGCTCACCAGTGGAATTTAACCTCGCCCCAAAGGCCCCATCTCCAAATACGATCCCACAGGGGAATAGGTTTCAATTTGTGAATTTTGAGGGGACACAGAGTGGACACAGTTGGTTACCTGGAGGCACCAGGAAGGAGACAGGAAAGAGGACTGGGACTTCCCAGTTGGGGTGTGTCCACTATTGCCAGAGCCTTTGGTCCAAGCCCTTTGAATCTGTGGTTCTCAAACTGGAGTGTGCTATCAGAATCACCTGGGAGATGTGTTAAAGCAGTTGGGTTCAGGTTCCCTAGATCAGAGGTGAGGCCCGAGATCCTTTCATTTCTAAATTAGCAATGCAGATGCTGCTGGCCGGGACCACCCACGGAGGTATCAGTGTACCCCCATCTTCTCTCTGGCCCTGGGCTTTCCGTGGCCCAGGGCTTGCTGGCTCTCTGAGATCATCAGAATGGCTTGGAGGCAACCACGATTATATCCTGAGACCTCCAGGAAGCTCCTGGGGTAGGAGAATGACTTAATTGGGTTCAGTGGATACGATTTTCACCTGCTTTAATGTATCCACAAGGGCCCTTGTCCAGAAAGGGCAAGTCCAGGGTGTTAATGAGGTCTCTGGATGCTGATATGGATCTTCTGGGGTGGGAGGGCTGCCTGCTCCCAGCTCAGCTCCCCCCAACCCAGGAGAGTTGCTAGGAATCCTCCCCAAGAAAGGAACATTCTGCAATGCAGCAATGGGCATTGAGGGTGGGGACAGACGCCCAGCCCAACGGAGTGTCTAGAGATGGGTAGGGTCGCTCCTGGGCACTTCTCAGGACAGAGTGCAGAATATGAACTCTCTAAGCAGTTTTCTAAGGCCAAGTGAAGGGCAGGGACAGACAGACTGGAGTCTGGCCGGGTAGATTGTGTCAATTTCCTCTACATGCGCACATGCGCAGATTTCTTTGAATCACCGGGACCGATCCTGAGCTGATCTGGGGCTCAGGACGGGTGAGTTGCCTGGGAAAGCTCCCAACAGACTCTGGGATGGGGTTCCTTCCAGAGGAGCCCCTGAAGGCCTTCCAATACCAGCCATCTCACCTGTCACCTGGTTTCAGAGTTCATCTTCCCTTCCTTTTTTCCTTCACGCAACTATGTATCCATCCACCAACCGTGTACTGAACCACTGATGATAGGCAGGCACTGATGAGACCCTGGGGATTCGGCAGCCAACTGTTCTTCAGGACCTGACTTTCAAGGGTGGGGAAGAAAGCCCAGTCAACCTGAAAACAAAGAAAATATTGACAGCTGGAGGAAAAGAAAGAAGAGTTGCGAGAGATAACAAATAGGAGGGCACCTACTTGAAATAGAGCAACTGGGTCAGGCTTCTCTCTGAGAAGACAGCCTAGTCTAAACCGAGAGCTAAAGGGGAGGAGGAGACAGGAGCAATAAAAAGGGGTAAAATCCTTGGGGCCGGAGAAAGTAGGAGTGCGTAGGAGCCAGCGCAAGGTGTCCAGACTGGAGTGGGTGGGCAAATGGGCATGTGGCAGGGGGTGAGGTCAGAGGTGGCAGCAGGAATCAGAACACAGAACGTCTGGGCAGTTGAAGTCAGAGCTCGGACAGTGAGGGGTCTAGGCCATAATCCTTAGTGGCTGCTGCCAAAAACCACTGGTGAACAGCTAATGGGATCACCTCCACTGGAAGAGCATGGGACTTTTGATTTCAGGTTTGTGAGTTCAAGCCCCACATTGGGTATAGAGATTACTACAAATAAACAATTTGTTTATTTATATAAACTTGTATTATAAACTTGTAAAAAAGTTATCCAGCGATCAGGGAATTTGTAAGCTGGATGTTGAGCCATTGATAATATGAGACATCATTGTCAATTTTGTTAGGTGGAACACTGATACTCCGGTTATGTGAAGGTTTTTTTAGTCCTATCTTTTAGCGATACGAGCGGAAATGTTGACGGATGAAAGGAGGTGATGTGCTATTTCAAGGAGAGGTGGGGGTTAGGGTGAAATCAGATTAGCCTTGGACTGATGGTTGTTGAAGGTAGAGGATGTATGCGTGGAAGGTCTTTATACTCCTCTCTTGTAATAGTTCAGTAAGCTGCATACTCTTGTGTATGTCCACGATACCATTCTCTCTTGTCCACGCTTGACATCTTCTATAGTAACATAAAGGTGTTTGGGGGGCAACTGGACGCTTGCGAGCGGCTAAGCAGGGGGCTGGCACCTCTTCCTCCCACTGTGCCCCAAAAGCCGCAGCATCTCCACCTCCACCAGCAGGCCCTCCACCTGCTCCCCGCCTCCCCTGTGCTTCTGCTGCTCCTGCTGGGTCCTCCAGCCCTGGTCATGCCAGCTCCTTGGCCCCAGAGCGTCTCTAGTTTCCAGATCCCAAGCCTCCGGTGGGTCTCCAGGCTAGTGGCTGAGCTCTGGATGTGACAGAAGACTCTTCATCCCCTGGAACAGGCTACATCCAGTCCCAGAGGAAGGCAGGAGGAGAGTTTATGAGACGATATCATGAGTCACCACATTTAATGGTTTCCCAGAGGAGCTGTGGTCAGACCTGGAACTGTTCCTTCCCACAGGTGGCTGGGTAGGCACATACGAAAGCCTGGATGGGATCCAGAGACACACGGAGTGGGACCACCTCAGAGACATACTCCCGAGCTCCCAGCAGAATGTAGAAGAACCCCTCTGATCTCAGTTCTCCCATTTCAAATGGGACGCATACCTCACAGGTTTCCCTCAGGGGGTGATTGGGAGGGTTAGACAAAATAATGCATCTGTAAGTGTTTTGTTAAAGGCTGTGCGAATGACGCTATAGATACCATGGTGGGAGAGAGTGAAGGATGTATGGTAGCCTTGGCTTTGGATGGTCTTCTGGTAAATTTCGTGTGTGCCTTTGCTCCTTACCCAGGTTCAGAGTCCTCTTCCATTAGCCCTTCCTTTACTGCCTTCTTGCCTTTCCCAGCTAAAGTTCTGCAGAGGAGATGAGGAGGGACAACAAAGATTTTGAGGGTATAATAGTCAGGAGACTATTTCAGGAGAAAACAGGTGGTGCGCTCAGAAGACTCTAAGAGAGGGACTTTACAGGGGAGAGGGGAGGGTGAGAACCAGCAAGTGGTGGGCAAGGACTGGCACTGGCAACCACAGGAAGCTGTGGTGCAAGGAGAGAACACGGTGTCACCCTGGCCCCAGAAGAGCTGGAGTCATGGGATAAGGTCACCTAACAGGAGCTGTATCTGTAAAGACAGCCCTGCAGGCAGAACTGGGCCAGGCAGGGAGGGCATCGGGAGACAAATGCCCTGATGTCTGTCTTCTCCCGTCCTTCAGTCTCCTGCTGTGCTTTCCATTGGCTGAACCGGGTCAGAAACCAGAAGGCAAGGGAATCTGGCCGATGTAGTTCTTAGAGGTCAGCCTCTGGGGCAGACAGCAGAGCTAACAAGGATGGAGCCCAGATGGGACAGCAGGGTGGGCCTTATGGGAATGGGGAAGAGCCAGCATTGGGAAACGAGTTCTGGACGGGATGAGGCGAAGGTATGAGATCAGGGTTTGGGTGCTGTGGGTTGAAAGTGCATTCAGTGGCTGTTGCAGTTGAGTTCCTAATTGGGGTCCTGGGGCATGGTCAGGATTTGGAGCACAGGACAGTGTCACCAGGGGCAAGAAGTCAGTCATCTCTTCTTTGCCTACAATCCTGACCAGTATGCTCCTTTGCTTCTAGGGGAGCCCTCCCAGCCTCCTAACAGCAGCTGGCCCCCAAGCCAGAACACGAGTCAAGCCAAGGCCACCCCAGCTGCAAATCTCACCTTCTCCTCCTACTACCAGCACTCCTCCCCAGTGGCAGCCATGTTCATTGTGGCCTACGTGCTCATCTTCCTCCTCTGCATCGTGGGCAACGCCCTGGTCTGCTTCATCGTGCTCAAGAACAGGCACATGCGCACCGTCACCAACATGTTCATCCTCAACCTGGCCGTCAGTGACTTGCTGGTGGGCATCTTCTGCATGCCCACTACCCTTGTGGACAACCTCATCACTGGTGAGTGGAGGCAAGGGAGGAAGGCAGCAGGAGTCCCTGCCACCCCTGAGATCATTGCTTGGCCTGGTCTCTTGGCCAAGATGTCATTGTCTCAAACTCTCCAGACAGTCTTGTGGCTGAGGGATTAGGTTAGAAATAACAGATACAATGAATTAATTATTCTTTTCATGGCAGTTGTATGACTTCCTCTTCCATCGTTAACTAATCCTCACACCAATCCAATGAATTATGCGTTGTTATTACTATCCTGATTGTAAGGGATGGGGAAACTAATGCTCAGAGTGATGAGGGACAGGTCTGTAGTTACACAGCTAAGTGTCCAGTCCCATGTCCTCACACCCATATTTCTAACCACTACACCATTCAGTCTTACTCTCCTGGGTAGCTCCTCTGGGCAGAGCTAGAACTCGCAGGTTTCCTCTGAACACGGACCTAATAATCCACTTATTTGAGTTGTTCTCCGACCAAAGAGAGTTCGGTCCTATAGGTAGTGAGCTCCCTGTCACTGGGAGTGTCCAAGTAGAGACTGGCTGGCCATTCAGCAGTGACTTGGTAGAAGGAATTGAAGCAGAACTAGACCACCTTAACCTCTAAATTCCTGCCTGTTCATCCCACAAATGTCAGAAGGCTCACACTGTCGTCTACTCTCCCTCATGTGATTTAGTCTTTCTTGTTTCGGAATAAGGTTACTCAGACCCTGAGACTCTATTTGGGGAAGGACAGGTTTCCAGAGCCATGGAGATGCCTAGAGATCTGAGCTTGTGGGCTCTGAGCTCTGAGCGCCCAGGAGCTCAGCTGCAGAGGGAGTGATTTACCTGACTTTGGGGCGGGGGAGTCACAGCCTGGGTTTTTGTAGATTTCAGGATCCAGGAAGTAGAGCCAGAGCCATCAGCTTTCCCTCAAGTGCGCTGGCTCTGTCTGGAGGGACCGTCACTCACAGCTGGATCTCAGGTTCCGCCAGTGCTGCTGAACATAAACTGTTCATCTTTCTCCTTCCCAGCACACCTAGACCTACACATAGATGTGCACGCACACACACGCAGAGGTGCACAACCTAGAGGCATGCACATACACACGCACCAGTTAACAATGACACGGTGAGGCCATTAGTGGGTTACCGAGGTGTCTGCCAGCCCTTTTCACCTGTCTACGTTTAAAAAATTGTTGGAATAACACATTCACATGGTTCAATCGTCAAAAACTATCAAAAGGTTTCCAGAGAAAAATGTGGCTTCCGTCCCTGTCCTCTGGCCTCCCCGCTTCTCTCCTGGGAGGAAATCAATATGGCCAATTTCTTGCGTCGTTTTCCAAAAGTATCTTTTCTTAAGACTTTATTTGTTTGATGGAGAGAGCGAGAGCTCAAACAAGCAGTGAGAACAGCAGGCAGAGGGAGAAGCAGGCTCCTCGCTGAGCAGGGAACCCAATGCAGGACTCCATTCCAGGACCCCGGGAGCATGACCGGAGCCGGAGGCAGATGCTTAACTGACTGAGCCACCCAGGTGCCCCTCTTTCTAAAAATACTTTTATGCAAGAACAAGCAAATTAAGGACACACTGGCTTCCAAAACAGTCAGTTCTGCATCTTTACTTTTTTTTTTCCAGCTTAAAAATATAGCGTGTAGATTGTGGGATTCATTAAAATCAGTTTACATGGAGTTATTCCATATTGATAAATAAAAGAGTTTTTCATTCTTTTTGCCACTGCCTGGCATTCCACTGTATGAACGTACTGTAACTTATTTAACCAGTCTCTTTCTGATGGGTATCTGGGTTATTTTTAACAGAATCTTCTGCAATAGAACAAACCTTTGTACAGCTAGCTTTTCTTTCCTTTTCTTTTTTCTTTTTTGGAATGAAGTTGCAAAAGGTTGCATTATTTACATCTGCTGCTCCCGGTGCTATGTAACTTCATTCTGCTGTAAAGACCCTCATTTATTTTTTATCCCTTCCCTTCTGTGGCCCTACTTGACTACATATTCTCTTCCCTGCCCTCTAGGCAGACATTCTACTCAACATAACGTATGTCTTTTTACTTGTATGCCTTCTTACAAATTGTGCATTGCAAATGTGTGCACATTTTACATTGAAATATTTTTGTCCAGGTACAGTTTAATATGCACACAAATCCTCCTCCTTTTGTGGACAGTTCCACAGGTGTCGAGGGTCACACACAGTCATGGCGCTACCACCACGGTCAAGATAAAGAACAAGGTCGTCTCCCGCGTTGACCCCCCAACTACTCCCTTGTCATTTTTCTGGGTCAGGGTTTTCCTAGTTATTCTTGTGGGTCTATTGTTAATTTGATGATGTGGTTTGGTGTTACAGAACTCATTCTTTTTCTGACCTTTGCCACTAAGGTTTCTATTTACTTTGTCCTGCGGACATCTCACCTGCTGTTGCTAAGAGCTCCCTGCTGCGCTACTGGGGGGGGGGGGTGCTTCCGCCACATTTTACCCTCTGGTCTCCTAGGGATGCCTAGGAGTGGCCTCTACTCAGTGGTGGGTTAAAGCCAGCTGCCTGGGTCAGTGATGTCATGGTGGTAGTAGGAACTTGGCCATGTGGGGAGGTATTGGACTTGGCAAATGCTATAAATCAGAGCGTTTTTAAAATTAAAATTTAATTTTTTTAAGAGCTGATTTACCAGCACACCGCTGCCTCCCACTCTCCAGCATTATGAACAGTTGGACTATGAGGGAATGTGTCTGGGATATGAACTTGGGAGAGGACTTGCCGAATCAGGGCATTTGCACGTTCCTGCTTTTCCAAAACAGAATCAGATGCTCTTCGTGGTGATGGGCTTTCGCAATGTTCCCCAGCACCACACCAAACTCTCACACTCACCCATAGTGATTCAGGGGCAAAGAGAGACGGGAAACCAACTAACTCATGACCCCTCAGCTCTCTCATCTGTAAACAGGAGTCACATTAGGTTTGTTGGGAGGATGGAGCGAGACAGTGCCTGGCACTCTCAGCAAGCATGCAGGCAGAAAGGTAACTGGGGGTGGCTGCTGGGGAAGGGGGAACCAGCCTTGGGAGAGGGCTCCTGTGGCCAGGCACAACAGACAGAATAGGTGGGACCCCCAGAACTACAGGGGCAGAGACACCAGGCAGTGACCAACACAGGGCCTCAAGGAACCAAGATGTGGATCCGCTCTCAGTCCTGAGGCCAAGTCCTGGTCTCTGGGCAGAGCGAAAGCCTGGGAATCAGAGCAAGACACTGGCAGGGCTAGATCTGCTTAGTGTCTCCCCCACCTGGGAGTCAGGCTCGCTCAGTCCCAGTGGTTCTCAACTCTGGCCACCACTCAGATCCCTTGCATAGATCTGAAAAGTACTGATGTCCGGTCCCACCCCTAGAGATGCTGATTTTAATTGGTCTGGCATGGTCAGGGCACTGGCTGTTTTCAAAGCCCTCGGGTGATTCTAGTGAGTGGCCAGGGTTGAGAACTGCTGGCCTAGAACTTGAGGCAGGGTTATGGGAGCAGAAAGCCAGACTAGGCCTGGCTGGGTACAGAGCTCCTGGAGAGAAATCACTAATCCATATAAAGACTGTCTCTCTAACAGTGAGAACTGAACACAGTGGTATAGACTGGTCATTTTGTCGCTTCTGGAAGTGCGTAAGCAGAGGATGACCATCTAGCAGGACATGGGGGAAAGATCGGAGCCACAGAGGGGACTGGCCTAAATAGCCCAAGGTTTCCAGCTCTTTGTGGATGAGACACTCATTCTGTCATGGACTCTGTCATTGCAGGGTGGCCCTTTGACAACGCCACGTGCAAGATGAGCGGCTTGGTGCAGGGCATGTCCGTGTCGGCGTCTGTGTTCACACTGGTGGCCATTGCTGTGGAAAGGTGAGAGGGCTCCTGGCTGGGTCATCCTCAGCTGACAGGGGCCCAGCACTAGGAAGAGTCACCATCTCCACTGTTGTGCCGACCGGGAGGCTGGGGCCGAACCATGAACCGTAAAGGGAGGGGCTGTGGGGCTAGCTGCCCTCTGCACTTAGGGGACCTGCAAAGAATACCACCACCTTCGTTTAGAAGGCTGGGAGGCAGCTCCTGTTAAGGTTTACCAGGGATTCCTGGGTCCTATGAGAGCTTGAGGGCAGTCCTTGTTTCCTGAGCTTCTGGAAGTGCGTAAGCAGAGGATGACCACCTAGCAAGACATGGGGGAAAGATCGGAGCCACAGAGGGGACTGTGGAATAAAATCTTGCCACTCACTTGTCTGAGCAAGGAAAATCAGTTTCAGGGTGGGGGTGTGGGGGTGTGGTCAGAGTGTGGCCCTGCTCCTTCACTGACCTTCCCCACTCCTCCCAAGCCTGCCTGCAGCCTCCTTGCTGGTCCCTGGCAGCCCAGGCCTTCCTAACTCCCCACCTACACCTTACCTCAAGCTACTTCTGGTCTCTTCCAGCCCCTGATTGCATCAGATTATCTGATTAGCATGAGTGGGTGAATGGAATGGAGCCAGGGGCTAAGGAAGCTTCACAAACAATAAAACTGACTCAAATGCATGCCATAGGTCCTCCTGCCCTCATCCACCTCCCATGAGCTCTTGCACTAAGGGTTCCTCTGGGCATTTTTCCCCAGAGCATGGGAGGCAGGGAAGGATGCCGGCCCAGATGACATAGGGACAGTCCATCATGTAGAGTCAGCCCCTGAACACCAGAGGTTTTCTGGAGAATTCCTGAGCAGCTAAAAATGTTCTTTGATGCACCTACCTAATCAGCCTACTCGAGGACAGAATGTGCAGGCTGATCCCTTTGCTAGCTGCCAGCTAATCAGTTTATGCCCCCCAAGTGCACCGACAGGATTGTTTCCCACACCTCCCGCAGTTCCTTCCCCCTTCCTGGTTTTGCCTTTGTTCCGCAATACCGACTCCCTTGCAGATGAGAACCAACTTGCTTGCCAAAGAACCTAAACTTCCTGAGCTGCCCTTGGAAGCTGCCGACGGTGCCCACACACCGCCAGCCCCCACAAGGGGTAGCTTTCCCCCCGCACCCCTCTTGGGGGTGGGGAGACAGGGACCCTGGGGCCGGTGGCGAGCTGGCTTCTCTCCCTGCCCTCAGGTTCCGCTGCATCGTGCACCCTTTCCGCGAGAAGCTGACCGTGCGCAAGGCGCTGGTCGCCATCGCAGTCATCTGGGCCCTGGCCCTGCTCATCATGTGTCCCTCGGCCGTCACGCTGACCGTCACGCGCGAGGAGCACCACTTCATGGTGGACGCCCGCAACCGCTCCTACCCGCTCTACTCGTGCTGGGAGGCCTGGCCCGAGAAGGGCATGCGCCGGGTCTACACCACCGTGCTCTTCTCGCACATCTACCTGGCGCCGCTGGCACTCATCGTGCTCATGTACGCGCGCATCGCCCGCAAGCTCTGCAAGGCCTCGGGGCCCGCGCGGGCTGGCGGGGAAACGGCGCCCCAAGGCCGCCCTGGGGCCCGGCGCAGGGCCAGGGTGGTGCACATGCTGGTCATGGTGGCGCTGGTCTTCACGCTGTCCTGGCTGCCACTCTGGGCGCTGCTGCTGCTCATCGACTACGGCCAGCTCAGCGAGCCGCAGCTGCACCTGGTCACGGTCTACGCCTTCCCCTTCGCGCACTGGTTGGCCTTCTTCAATAGCAGCGCCAACCCCATCATCTACGGCTACTTCAACGAGAACTTCCGCCGCGGCTTCCAGGCCGCCTTCCGCGCGCAGTTCTGCCTGCCACAGTGGGCCGGCCCCAAGGAGGCCTACTCCGAGCCCCTGCCCGGGGAGCTCTTGCGCGCCCGGCTCTCTGCGGAGGGGCAGCCCGGCGACTCCGGCCTGCCCTCGGAGTCCGGCCAGAGCAGCGGGGCAGCCCGCTCTGGCCGCCTCCCCCTGCGCGGGGGCCGGGTGGCCCATCATGGCTTGGCAGGAGAGGGTCCTGGCTGCGGCCACCTGCCCCTCACCATACCAGCTTGGGATATTTGAGTGGTACTGGGAGGGCTGGCCCTTGATCCCCGGAGCAGGGGTCCCCCAAGGGGAGGGGGTGGGGTGCCTGGACAGGATAGCAACGGGGGTAGTGGAGGGAGGCAGTGCCGCATGCCTCCTTCTCCCCTGCAGGACGGTGGCAGAGGCTAGAGCTATCTGGTCTACTGCTTTCCACCTCAGAGAGAGGGAAGGAGCCGACTTCCCAGCAAACCCTTCCTCCCATGTCGGACTCCACACACACCCTCTCGCTGAGTCCTTACAATGCTTTGGAAGTAGGTCTTCTTTCCCCTTCTACGGATGCAGACACGAAACTGAGGACCCGCTGGGCTCTCAGCGGGGGTAATCTCCTGGGAGCCTGAGGCCAGGGCCTGCAGGGACATCTCCAGCGGTCTCCAGGAGGACCCGTTAAGGTGGGGCACACTGAGATGGGTGAATCCTAGTGACATGGCTGGGAAAGAGCAACAAGAAGTTGTCCTGCCCATTTGTCACATCGTGTTCCTGTCCTGGAATCCCTTATGTGTTACCTAAGCACCTCTGCTTCACCCCCTCCTAGGAGAACACAGTGTGCCTCTCCTGCCCACTTCCTGTAGATTTGTTCCAAGATGTGTTCTGGGCCATTCTCTTTTTCCCAGAGTCCTACAACGGTACATCACATCTAAGCAGCTGCACAGGGAGTGTCCTTTGCAGACACTCTGGGTCTTGCCCTTTGGGTCCCTGCCCGGAGGAGAGAAGAGGGGGTGCTGTTCTCCCTCCTCTCCTCATAGGGCCCCCTGCCATCACCCAGCCTCCCCCCGTCTCTGAACTTTCAAGGTGATAGACAGATGTCAGGCCACCTGGAGGCCTCTGTTTACTTATTCATGGAGAGGAGGAAGGAAAAGCGCAGTACCTACTTTCTGCTTCTGGAAATACATCAGCCCACTGGAGCCGGGAGCACAAAGCCTTCCCACATTGCCGGTTCCCGGGTTCCCGCAGGGAGCTGGCCAATCAGAGCTCAGGTGGCCTCAGGGCCTCCTGGAGGTCAAACTCTACACCTCTCCCTAGTACAGATAGCTCCTGTCCTCTGAAAACAGGTGGAGACCAGGAGGCCCTTTGTTTTTTCTATCACTCAGGACACTTGCCTCACCTTGAAGAAATGAGGCTTCTCTCGGGGAGGTGGGAGGAAATGGGATTGCTTCAGTGATCGCTGCAAGGCCCCGATAACCTGAACTTCATTGGACATTTCCCCTCTCCTCTCTGTAGAAAACACGATGTTACTAGAATGTCGGTGCTTGGCAAATGACTATTTCCAGGGCTCAGTCCAGACAATGCCGCTCGGAGGCTTGTTGGTTTTTGTAAGGGACACACAATGACTTAACCCTGTTTTACGCCCTCGAAGTACTGGACAAAGGGAGCAGATTAAACTTCGGAGGGCTTGTACAGTACATTCTCCGAGCGTGTCCCCAGACACTGTCTTGTTGGATCCGTGCGAATTGTTGTTGTCGTCATTCCACAGACAGAATGACCGAGGCCACAAGGGCCGAAGGTCACAGGCCACAGAGTGGCAGGATTTGGATTAGAATCTGTCTTCTGATGGTTTCTTCCCACACTGCCGCTCAGGGAAGTGGATTGGGCGTAATGGGGAGGAGAACCAGACTTCCTACAAAGGTTTTCTGCCTGACAGTGAACCAGAACATTCATGAAGCTAGGAGTCCTTCAAGCTGTCAGTCTTGGAAATGGGCATCTCTTGTGTCTGCTCTTGTAATATCCAGACTAAATTGTTCTGTGCTCAATATCCATAACCCATGTACCGGGCAGGCCCCCGACAGCCTGGTCCTGGTATCCGGGGGTGATGAAGGAGGGTCTCTGAAGAGGGTAGGCCATCTTGTCCCTCATTAGTTAGTGTACCAATGGTCCCCATTTCTGGTTGTTCTTTGTTAAGTGTCACATAGGCCAGAGAGTTCCTGGCCACTAATTGTGAAGAACTCTGTCTCCAGGCTCTAAAATTTGGCTGGAGAAAACCCCAATGCTCAAACCCCAACGCTGGTCCCTGTGGCTGGGGGGGATCCTGTCCAGAGACACCGTCTGGTTTCTCCTCTGGCGTGTGTTTCTCCTTTAGCATGCCCTCCCCAACCACAAAATCACAGCCTTTATAGCGGGGGGAGAACAGAGTGCTCACCCCAGCCAACCTTTCCACCAAGGCCCCTTTTGTTTTATTTCCCCCCAAAAGATGCTGTGCTTTGCAAGATTGGGCCTGCCAAAAAAGCTGTACTAGGTCATAATTCATATATTTGGCTGTTATTTTTCTTTTTAAAAATCAATCAATGGCTGTGCCTGCCCATTCAGAGATTGGATCTGAATGGTAACAAGCATGACTTTATGCTTTCATGAAAGGGTGAGGCCTTGCGGGTATGTGCAGAATGTTTGTTTTTTTATGCATGTTTTAAAATATACACAACATAAAACTTACCATTGTTAACATTTCTAAGTGTGCGGTTCAGTGGCTATAAGTGCATTTACACTGATGTGGAACTATCACCATTGTAGATTTCCAGAATTTTTTTTAACATCCCACACTCCAACTGTGGACCCAGTGAACGTGAACTCTCCATTCCTCCAGGCTGCTGGTAACCACCATTCTACTTTCTGTGTCAATGAATTTGACTACTCTATGTCCCTCACCCAAGTGGAATCAAACAGTGTTTGTCTTTTGTGTCTGGCTTATTTCACTGAGCAGAATGTCTTTGCAGTTCAGCTGTATTGCATCATATGCCAGAATTTTCTTTTATTTTGGGCTGGATAACATTACATTGATGTATATGCCACATTTGGTTTAGCCATTCTTCCATTGGTGGACATGTTGATTATTGTGAATAATATGCAGACTTTTAAGATATTAGAAGTTCCTGAAAATAATGCCTGTGTGACCCTAAGGACAGAGACCCCAGGTTAGAAACTTAGGATTGTTCCCAACTCAGCATTGATGGGTAAAAAAGAAGAGATCAAGGAAGCTGTGATTTGTCTCAGTTCCATGTGCTCAACCCACTGTTCTGAGCTTCTGCTGGGCTTTATTTCTTCACCAGAGTGGCTGGAAAATTGTATGTTCCCTCCGTGGGATGAGAGCTTATAAAGTTATTTTATTTTTTTAAAGATTTTTTATTTAGTTAGTTATTTGACAGAGAGAGATCACAAGTAGGCAGAGAGGCAGGCTAAGAGAGAGAGAGGAGGAAGCAGGCTCCCTGCTGAGCAGAGAGCCTGATGCGGGACTCGATCCCAGGACCCTGAGATCATGACCTGAGCTGAAGGCAGTGGCTTAACCCACTGAGCCACCCAGGCGCCCTAAAGTTATTTTTGTAACTATAGCTTTATTATCTTCACCGGAATCCTCTGTCCCAACACCTGGACCCTGTCAGGAGTCTTGTCCAGTTATCCCAAGGACACAGTAAACAACGCAGCCTTCTCCTGATGTGCCATCCTTCGCCTATGGGCTGGCTGGGTCTCCTAAGGTGACTGCCCTTTCATAGGCGGAAAGTCTGAAGACGAATTGGATGTGTGATGGGTGAAAAGGGCCAGAGACCTGTTGACACTGAGCACCCCCAGTTCTGAGGACTCTTGGAGGGACTCCGTGTCCTGTCCTGCCATGTGCAGCATGAGGGGCCATTCTAAGCAGGGGTCTCCATGGATGAATGGCCTCTTGACTTCCCCAAGGCCATGCAGCCCTCAACAGACGAACGTGAGCCGGAGGCAGGCGTCCGGTTGGGACCCCACAAACCACAGTCTGCCCGACCCTATGCTGAGGACTTTCTCTTGGGGCCTGGAAGATGCATGAGTTGATTTGGGTTGGAATGGAGGGTGGAGCTGGCAAAGGAGGGTGAGAGCCCCCTATCATTAGTCTACTGTGTATTCATCCAGAAACCCAGGTGAGAGCCAAACCGAGAGCTGGGCGGACAAAGCATTGCTATTAAGCTCTGTACCTTTTTGCATCCGTTTCCTCAGCTCACCCCTGAGAAGTGCCACTGACGAAAGATAGATGAGAAGGAGGTAACCCAAATGGGCTTCATTACAAGCAAACAATGTTGAATCGACAATAGCTTCCTTGTGGAATAACCCAATTATGTATGTTTATGGCATTTTATTGTCGGTTTTTTCTCTCTCAACACAAACGCTCCATAATCATTGTGGAAATTTTACAACATTTAGATAAGCAAAGAGAAGAAAATAAAAAGCACCCAAATGCCATCACCAGAGATAAGCACAGAGTCATTTGCTCTACATAGATATCCGTATGTTTTAAAATTTTGTACAGTTTTATTAAGGCAAATTTGAATACAACAAATTTCCCCCATCTGAATTGTATACTTTGGTGTCTTTTAGCTGATTGTGTAAGCACCACCACACCCAAGATATTCCAGGATATTCCCTTGTGCTTAACTGCAGTCAACCCTCTCCCCAACTCCCGGCCCCAACATCCACCCAAAATGTCATGTGCATGGACCCACACAGTGTGTAGCTTTTTGAGTCTGGTTTTTTCCATTTAGCATCATGTCCTTGAGACTGATCCATGTTGTGTGTATCGGTCCTTTGTTCTTTTTATTGCTGAGTGGTATTCCCGTGTACGGCTATGTCACATTTTATTTCTCTGATCATCAGTTGATGGACATTTGGTTGGTTATTCAGCTATGACTTTATGAATTATGAATAATGCTGCTATAAATGAATTCATGTAAACGTCCTTAGAGTAAATGTGTTTTCAGTTCTCTTGGCGTGGGTTTGCTGGGTTGTGTGGTGAATGTATAGTTTAACCACGTAAACAACCATCAAGGTATTGTCTGAAGCTGCTGCACCATTTTGCACTCCCATCAGCAGTGGATGAATGTTCCAGTTGTTCTCGCTAACGCTTAGTCATACTACTCTTGTAAAAAAGTCCCTGAGGATTAGTGATGCCGGGCATCTTTTCATAGGCTCATTGGTCATTCATAAATCTATTATAAATGTTTCCAAATGTGATTATATTGTAGAGACTATAGTACAATTTGCCCTAAATCTAAGAGGAACTTGTCACTAATAGATTATTATTTTCTTAGAGAGGGGAGTGGCAGGGGGAGAGGCGGAGAGAGACAGAAACTTAAGCAGGTTCCACATCCAGCATGGAACCCAACGTGAAGCCCAGTGTGGGGTTTGATCTCACAACCCTGAGATCATGACCTGAGCGAAAATCAAGAGTCGGGCACTTATCCGACTGAGCAGCCCAAGTGCCCCCTACTAATCGATGATTTTTAAGCCCATCAAGAATGGATTTGAAGCAAGATATGTAGAGAGAACATGTGTGAGAAGGGGATTAGGGGATTAGGAATTGCCTCTCTGGGAAGGTGACATTTGTATACAGCTGTGAATAAAGCAAGAGAGAAAGCCATGTGAATTGCTGAGGAAAGAACAAGGCAGATAGAATATCATTTGCAAGGCCCCTGAGACAGGAAAGGGATCAATGAAAAAGGAATCAATGCATATCAAAGGGTACTAAATTTCAAGAACTACATTTCTGATCAACTGAAAACTGTTAAAAGCCAGGCACAGTAAAGTGCTTTTGCCTGCGATATATTTCTCCCAAGAGACCGTAAGCTCCATGGGGACATGTCTGTTTCACTCACCTTTGCATTCTCAGATCTAGGACATTGCCTGGTACAAAGGAGGCACTCAGTAAATGTCTTTTGAATGGGTGACATAATGAAATACACAAGTATTTATGACTATTCCCATATTACAGATGGGAAACTCAGGTCCCGGAGTAGGTAAGTTAACTCACTAAAGGGCTCATAACTAGATGGTGGTAAGATGTGGACTCACATCTTCATCTAGCCAGCCAGAAAGCACAGGTTTTCCAACTCCCCCATGCTGCCGTGGATTCTCCTTCCTGTATTTGGGAAATTGAGGTTTGGAATAAAACAGAGAGGCTTGATGGAGGTCCCCTTTGATCCAGAAATAAAACCAGCCAGCCACAGGCTCCAGGCTGCCGTTTTGGCTGGAAGACCACATTTCCATCACATTTAGTGGATTCCAAAACTTGGAGATGGAAGGCGTACCAGGCGTTTAACTAAAAAGGTGAAAACTTAGTTTGATCCAGTTTCACATCAAGTCTCCACAGGCTGAAAGCAATCATCCTTTTGCTTCCTGTGCCTTTGCAGCCCGTGATGGGGCCAGAGCTGCCCGGCTGGTTAGAGTTTGCCTTGCCTTGAGTTGTTTGTGTTCTCTTGCTAGCTGCAGTGCCTGGGCCTCTGAATCCTTGTCACCAACAAATGTAGCTGTTGTCATGTGCAAGCATCCAAATTAATGTGGGTGGAAAAACCCAAGTTTAGTGATTTGGGCAAATTAGTTTATCTGTCCCATGGCCAGGGGCTGTGTTAAATCCCTCTCTGTTTGAGGAGTAATCACTCCCCAGCCCACTCTGTCTTCCTCTCCACAGGGAGGTTAGAACAGCCCAAGCCAAGCTGTTTTTGTGATGGGACAAGCTACATTTCCGTGTTTGGACCAGCCCCAAGGAAGAGTATTTTACACAACTATTTTGTTCATTCACAGTGCTGTCTGAAGGTCCTCTGAAGCCACCTCTAATAGTCAAAATCACCCCTTTATTCTCCTCTAGTCCACGTCTTTGGAAAATGACTCCATTCCCTCTGCGATAAATTATAGACAATAAACTCATTCTGAAAGCCCTGAGTGTTTATTTTCTGCTTTCCATCGCATTAGTAGATTTCTCTCTTTTGCATCTTTACTGTGAATGAAAAGTCTCCAGGCAAATAGCCATCCCCCCAGAAAAGGGAGACAGTAGGCTATGTTACCACCGACATGACTGCAGTATTCCCATTTTACAGATGGGAAAACAGAGTGGCGTAGAGACCCAAGAATGTCCTTGAGGCCCCCACATCTTGCAAGTGGGGGAAATCAACACCAAGTTTCAGGCTCTGTGGGCTGCAGTCCACTGTTCTTGACAAATCACCAAGCTTCTTGGTGAGCTCCCTACTTTTAGGCATATGTGACAAGTTTAGATAAAACTTAAATCTGGTATGTGTATGCTCACCAAACCTAGTGTCTGCTGACTCTGGAAACATGGGCCTCTCACAGTGCAGCAGGCAGAGATAGAAAAGACAAAAGCTGACATGCGGTGTACTACTTTCTTTCTTTCTTTTTTTTTTTTTTTTTAAGATTTTATTCATTTATTTGACAGAGAGAGATCACGAGTAGGCAGAGAGAGAGAGGAGGAAGCAGGCTCCCTGCCGAGCAGAGAGCCCGATGCGGGACTCAATCCCAGGACCCTGAGATCATGACCCGAGCCGAAGGCAGCGGCTTAACCCATTGAGCCACCCAGGCGCCCCTGCGGTATACCACTTTCTAAAGGAAATATCATGGTTGGCCAAAGAAGCAATGGAATAGCCAAGGAGTGTCAGAAAAGAATTCCCTAAGAAGCTTGAAATAAGTCTTAAAAAAAAAAAAAAGATTGTATTTATTTATTTGACAGAGAGAGAGAGATCACAAGTAGGCAGAGAAGTAGGTAGAGAGGGGGTGGGAAGCAGGCTCTCTGCTCAGCGGTGTGGGGCTCGATCCCAGGACCCTGAGATCATGACCTGAGCTAAAGGCAGAGAATTAACCCACTGAGCCACCCAGGTGCTCCTTGAAATAAGTCTTGAATTAGAGACAGCCAGATAGAGAGCAGGGTTTGAAGCAGGGAAGTGATACACTCAGATCTTCTTCTGTTAAAGCTTATACTGACAGCGGGTAGAGAGCGACTCGGAGGGGAATGGAGCTGGAGACCAGTGAGAGAGGAGGTATGTGGGGGGCAACCCAGTGAGATAGGCCGGGACTGGCAAAGGCAGTAGGACTGGAGAAAGGACAGCACGTTCATGGGATGTTTGAGAGATCAATTCAGTATTTTCTGGTAACTACTAGGATGTGAGATGGGCCATCATTCTAGGATACTTCTAGTTGTCACGACTGGCTGAAACAGAAGGTTTGAAAAACAGTCAAGTGCAAACTATTGGTTGATCCAGAAGCTCAACAATGTCACCAAGGACCACACTGGCTCCTTTCCTTGGCTCTGCCATCTACAGTGTGAACTCGGTCCTCAGGCGGGCTTTCCTCATGGTGCAGAATGCAGAGATCAGCAATCAGACATACCTGCTTTCTTACTTACACTGAGAGAGAAAAAGAGAGAAGGAATATCTGAATAGCTCTTCCTGTGACTTTCTCCTAAGAGAACACAGTAACTTCTCAGAAGGAAGTAGGAAACTTATACTGGTTCATATTAAGTCAGGTGTCCTTTCCTGAACCAATCCCCATGGCTAGGATAATGTCACATTCTGAATTCCATGTTCTTTGATGGAATTCCGGAAAAGGGAAAGGGGATAAGATTACAATGATTGATTTAGACAAATCAAGGTCCACCCCTGGAACTAGAGTCAATCCCCAATCTAATTAATCTGGGGGCGGGAGTGACAGATTAATGGGAAGTTGGATCCATTAGAACGTCTTTCAGCTGCAAGAAACATAATACTGTAAATCAAACTGACTTATATGCAACAACAAAGTCAAATTATTATCTTACATAATGCATTGACTATTAGTAAGATCAGATTATTATCTTTCCATAAAAAGACCCAAGGCAGGAAGGACCCAGTTTTAATTAAGTCAGCAGCTCAGTGATGTCAAGACCCAAGATTTGTCCCCTCGGCATCTTCATTTTGGGTATATTGGTATTACGTGCAGCCTCTGTCCCCTCCGGACTACAAGACAGCTGTGCTTGGCAAATCCCATGACAATGTGTAAAAGAAGAAGGATAGCTCTTGCAGAAGCAAGAGAACCTTTGCCAGAAGACTCGATCACACCTACCCTTAGACGGCATTGGCAGCATTGTGTCATGTAATTACAACAAACTAGTCATGGGCAAGGGGAACAGAACCACTGTGATGAACTTAATCAGACCCTCCCCTGGTGCTCTGATGGCACCACATTTCCCTAAACACATGGCTACATAGGGGTGGGTGGGTGCATGTCTGAACAACATGGTCCTGTTGGGAAAAAGAAAGGGGAGTGAACAGGTGTTAGATAGGCAACCACCAGTGACGGCTACAAGGAGTGACCAGGAGAGGCCCGTGAGGAATTCTGGGTAGGATGACTGGGCAGTTGAAACTTTGCCATCTGAGTCTATCTCAAGAGAAAATATTTTTGGACCTGGTGAATAAGAGATGCTCATGTACCAGCCACAGTGAGAGGTCTAGAAGGCAGCTAGCTATATGTAAGGCTTAGACATCCCTCCCTTTTAAAATTAATTAATTAATTAGTTAATTAATTAATATTATTTATTTATTTTAAATTACATATAATGTATTATTTGCTTCAGGGGAACAGGTCTGTGAATTGTCAGGCTTACACAATTCACAGCACTCACCGTAGCACATACTCTCCCCAGTGTCCATCACCCAGACACCCTCTCCATACCCCCTCCCCCCGGCAACCCTCAGTTTGTTTTGTGAGATTAAGAGTCTCTTATGGCTTATCTCCCTTCTGATCCCATCTTATTTCATTTTTTTCCTTCCCTACCCCCCACAACCTCCCACCCTGCCTCTCAAATTCCTCATATCAGTGAAATCATATGATAATTGTCTTTCTCTGATTAAATTATTTCGCTTAGCATAGTACCCTCTAGTTCCGTCCATGTCATTGCAAATGGCAAGATTTCGTTTCTCTTGATGGCTGCATAGTATTCCATTGTGTATATATACCACATCTTCTTTATCCATTCATCTGTTGATGGACATCTAGGTTCTTTCCATAGTTTGGCTATTGTGGACATTGCTGTTATAAACATTTGGGTGCACGTGCCCCTTCAGATAGCTACATTTGTATCTTTAGGGTAAACACCCAGTAGCACAATTATTGGGTCATAGGGTAGCTCTATTTTCAACTTTTGGGGGGAACCTCCATGCTGTTTTCCAGAGTGGCTGCACCAGCTTGCATTCCCACCAACAGTGTAGGAGGGTTCCCCTTCCTCTGCATCCTCGCCAGCATCTGTCATTTCCTGACTGGTTGATTTTAGCCATTCTGACTGGTGTGAGGTGGTATCCCATTGCGGTTTTGATTTGTATTTCCCTGATGTCGAGTGATATTAGCACTTTTTCGTGTGTGTTGGCCATTTGTGAACATCCCCTTTTTATTTTTTTTTAAAGATTTTATTTATTTATTTATTTGAGAGAGAGAGAGAGAGAGAGAAAAAAAAAGAGAGAGCATGATAGGGGAGAAGGTCAGAGGGAGAAGCAGAGCTGGGAGCCCAACGTGGGACTCGATCCCAGGACTCTGGGATCATGACCCGAGCTAAAGGCAGTGGCTTAACCCACTGAGCCACCCAGGTGCCCCAACATCCCCTTTTAAACAGCCCCCTTG
>NC_081560.1:136508438-136602985 GCF_022355385.1 Mustela nigripes | reverse complement strand
GGGCGCCTGGGTGGCTCAGTGGGTTAAGCCGCTGCCTTCGGCTCAGGTCATGATCTCAGGGTCCTGGGATCGAGTCCCGCATCGGGCTCTCTGCTCAGCAGGGAGCCTGCTTCCTCCTCTCTCTCTCTGCCTGCCTCTTTGCCTATTTGTGATCTCTCTCTGTCAAATAAATAAATAAAATCTTTAAAAAAAATAAAAAATAAATAAACAGCCCCCTTTCTCTCTGGCTTCTAAGACACCATACTTCCCTGTTTCACCTCCTATCCTTCTGTCAGGGCTTCTTTGACCTGTTCTTGGCACTTTGTTTGCCATCCATCCCTGGAATATTGAGATCCCTCGGGGTTCTGTTCTAGGCCCTCTGCTTTAAAAAAAAAAAAAAAAAAGAAAAGAAAAATTGTGGGGCACTTGGGTGACTCAGCTGGTTAAGGGTCTGCCTTTGGCTCAGGTCATGATCCCATGGTCCTGGGATCAAGCCCTGCCCTGGGCTTCCTGCTCAGTGAGGAGCCTGCTTCTCCTTCTCCCTCCCCCTCTGCCGCTCCTCCTGCTTATTCTCTCTCATTCTCTCTGTCAAATAAATAAATAAAATCTTTTTAAAAATTATATTTCATTCCTATATATATTTCCTCTAGGTGGTCTCATCTTCTCCCATGGCTTCAATTGCCCAAATGAATGACTTCAGCAAACCTGTCTTTCTCTTCTCAGTTCCAGGCCTCATATCAATTTTTTAAAGGATTTTATTTATTCACCTGACAGAGAGATAGAGAAAGCCAGAGAGCACAAGTGGAGTGAATGGCAGAGGGAGAAGCAGGCTCCGCATTGAGCAGGGAGCCCAATGTGGAGCTCAATTCCAGAATCCTGGGATCATGACCTGAGCCAAAGGCAGACACCTAACTGACTGAGCCACCCACGTGGCCCAGGCCTCATATCTAACCACTCACCGGATCTCTCAACCTGGACTTTTGTCTCTCCTCACCCCCCAGAATCTCTATAATATTTTCTCCATTATGTGTTCCTGACGATTCTGGACATTTTTTTTCCTCTTATATAATAGATTATGCCGCTGTAACTTCTAGCCACGTCTTCACCCAGCTCTACTGCTGTCCTAAGTCCCTGTTGTCATATCCCTCCATTCTCTACTCTCTTCTCCTGCTCTGCTGAATGTATTGTGGGCAAGGGGCAGGGGGGCGGCAAATCCCTATAGACCAGGTTTCCCAAACTCCTGTGTCAGAGGGATACAAGATTATATTATTGTTTCCAATTATTTACTCTCTTCCCTGAAATAGGAGTATAGAACCCTGTATTATCAAGTGCATTATAATGCCTCCCTGCAGATTAATATACTTCTCTGTCCCCTTAACATTGGGTCTGGCTGCTTACTTTAGCCAGTGGGAAGTGAAGTTCGATATCAACACTGACTAGAAGCTTTAGGAGCCTCAGTGCAGTTCAGCTGTTCCTCTTCTCCCTCTACCTTGAGACCAAGATAAGAACTGTTCCCTCCATCAAGATCCTAGAATAACAGATAACATGGAGCAGAGTCAAAGCCAATCTGTAGCCCGAACCTGTAATCTGAGAAAAAAATGAATGTAGTGAGATTTCGGGCGATGGAGGGGAGGGCTGTCCGCTAATGCAACATTAGCTAGAAAAAGCTGACTAATAGAAGGATTGGTGCAAGTTGCAGAATGCTGTCCTTAAGTATGTGCCATTGTGGGGCACCTGGCTGGCTCAGTGGGTTAAGCGTCTGCCTTTAGCTTCAGTCCTGATATTAAAGTCCTGGGATCAAGCCCTGTGTCTGGCTCCTCGCTCAGCAGGAAGTCTGCTTCTCCCTCTCCTTCTACCTGCCACCGCCGCCCCCCCCCCCCCCCCTCCCCCCGGCCACTTGTGCTCTCCTCAATAAATGAAATCTTAAAAAAAAAAAAAAAAATATGTGCCATTGCTTCTGAGTGGTGGGGAGCAAGTGGTGAGGCTTTTGGTCATTTAGAAGGCAGATCATGCTGGGCGCCTGAGTGGCTCAGTGGGTTAAAGCCTCTCCCTTCGGCTCAGGTCATGATCTCAGGGTCCTGGAATCAAACCCCACATCTGGCTCTCTGCTCAGCGGGGAGCCTGCTTCCTCCTTTCTCTGCCTGCCTCTCTGCCTACTTGGGATCTTTGTCTGTCAAATAAATAAATAAAATCTTTATTAGAAGGCAGATCATGGACCAAGTACCTTGTGAGTTTAGGCAAAAAGGTTGAGAAACAGGTTGTTACGAGTGTGCCTTAGTTGTTTTCAGCTGCATTTGACAGGCTGCTACAAGAAAGAGGTGAGCTCAGAAACGAATTGACTCTTTTGAAAGCAGAGATTACAGCTCAGCCTTGGGGCAGAGACCAGATCAAGGTCATGAGCAGTGGCTGCTAGTGAGTCTCTTGGTGGATAAATGACCCAGCGAAAAGAGACTTAAGAGTGCAGCTCTCCAACAGAGGAGAGGGTTGGTAAGTTCGAGTTCCCTAGCAGTGATTCCTACAGAGAGAGGTATGTCTTGAAGAAAAGAATTATACGTGTGGTAATTGGCATACAGAACCACTAGAAGCAGGTCAAGATATAGAGGTGTGCAGCCAAGACACATCAGCTTGGGTTAAAAGATGTGATTGTTGGAGACCAACATTGGGTTCCCAAATTTCTGTGCACAGGAAGGAAACTGAGAAAGCGGCTCCGCCCCCCAGTCAGCCACAAGTTATGAAAAACAGGCTACTTCCAGGGACCTGAACGAGAACTTTATCAAGGAATGTTTCTACACCCAGTAGGATTTGGGAATTCTAAGAACCAATGATGATTGTGAGTCTCTCATTCTTTCTTTTGATGAATATTAGTATTTATTCAGTGTTTATTCTGTTCAACTGTCTCATATTAGGTACAGATGTGGGGGGCAGTAGATAATTTTGTTTGTCTTTTGTTTTTTTTTTTTTTTTTTTTTAGATTTTATTCATTTGACAGACAGAGATCACAAGTAGGCAGAGAGGCAGGCAGAGAGAGAGAGAGGAGGAAGCAGGCTTCCCGCTGAGCAGAGAGCCTGATGTGGGACTCGATCCCAGGACCCTGAGATCATGACCTGAGCCGAAGGCAGCGGCTTAACCCACTGAGCCACCCAGGCGTCCCAATTTTGTTTGTCTTTTAAGTTCATTAGTCTCTGGATCAAGAGAAGCCCTATCAGGACATAATGCAGAGACTATCATGAGACTTTAAACTTTGGCCCTCATGTCTTGATTGGTTGAAACTTTTGGGTGTCACTCTTTGCAGAAAGAGTGAGTAATATTTTTCATGCAAAAAGGAGATGAAAATTTATGATCAAGACGGTAGACTGTGATATTATTTTTACTATTTATTTGCTTCTTTCCCTGTAGGAGAATTACACAGCCCTCAACATGGTTACCCATTTGCTTTATCTGTTACAGGAGGAGTACATTTCCATAGCCTGTTGGCATCAGGCAAGGTCCTCCTGCTTTAGTGAATTGAATGTGAATGGAAGGGACATAGACCATTTCTAAGCAAAAGCTTATGAGCCCACTCTGTGGTTTGGCCATTTCTTTTTCCTATCTTCTTGGTCTTGTTAGGGACAGGCTGGGGGATGCCACTTCAGCCTCAGTCTGCAAATGAGAAGGCATATGGGGCAGAGCCACAGGTGACTCATAGCATCACCAGGGAACTTGAACAAGAAATAAATGTTCATTCTTGTAAGCAACTGAGATTTTTTATATTGTTTATTACAGCAGCACAACTAGTCAAAATTTACTAAAACACATGCCTTCCATCTGGGCCCAGCCAATGGGAAACACCATCAGGAGACTGAAGGATATGAGGAAGGGAAAGAATACAGGTCCCTTTCCTTCTCTAGGCAGCCTCTCCAGCAGCAACTCTATCTCCAGATAGGCCAGCCCCCTGGGATCCCTGTTCCTGACCATGGGCCCTGAGCTCCTCCCTTGGGTGACGCTGCCTTGTCCTCCAGTCTGGTCCCTCTAGAATTCCTGTTGTTGCTAATCTGTATTTGACTTCTTAACTCTTCTTTTACTTACTGACTGACTCTCTGTGTTCAAGTCACTCTGGTTTAAACATTTTGAGTAGTTTTGGTTCAGTTGGACCCTATCTGATACACCATCCCATGGAGAAATTTTGGAGTAACTATTGATCACTGAGGTCTCAAACTTTGTGTGATTTTTTTGGATAAAGATTTTATTTATTTATTTGACAGACAGAGATCACAAGTAGGCAGAGAAGCAGGCAGGGGGCAGGTGGGGGGGGGGGAGCAGTCTACCCACTGAGCAGAGAGCCCAACGCAAGGCCTGATCCGAGGACCCTGAGATCATGACCCGAGCTGAAGGCAGAGGCTCAACCTACTGAGCCACCCAAGTGCCCCTGTGTGATTTTTTTTTTTAAAGAAAGATACATTTGAATGTATATTTTTTAAACCATTGTCACCATTTAAAAATTGTATTTAAATTCAATTAGTCAACAAGTAGTACATCATTAATTTCAGATGTAGTGTTCAATAATTTATCAGTGGTGTATAACACCTAGTGCTCATCACATCATGTGCCTTCCTTAATGTCCGTCACCCAATTACCCCAATCCCCACCCTCACTGTCGCCATTTTAAAGTGTAAAGTCCAGTGGTATTAGGTACATTCCCATTGTTGTGCGGCCATTACTAGCATTCACCTTAAGTATTTTTTCTCTTCTCAGACTGAAACTCCATAACCATTAACGGTATCTCCCCATTTCTTCTTTCCCCCAGCCCCTGGAAACTTCTACTGCCTGTGTCTGTGAATTTGACTACTCTAGGTACTTTATGCAAGTGGAACCACACAGTATTTGTCCTTTTGTGACTGACTCATTTCACTGAGCATAGTGTCTTCAAGGTTCATCCATGTTGTAGCATGTATCAGAATTTCTTTCCTTTTTCAAGCAATTAGTCCCTCATCTTCTACTCCATCCAACCAATGGCCAGTTCCATTGATTCTACCTTAAACATGGCTCCATCACTGCTCTTCTCTTTTGTCGCCCACATCCAGGGACTGGTCAGCATCTTCAACATTGGCCACTGGGGCAGCCTTCTCTGGGGTCTTTTGCTTCTAGTCTTAATAAAACTTCAACCAGGCTCCAAGCTGCTAACAGAACCACTTTCTAAAGCAGTTCTGATGGTGCCCCTTTCCTGCTAAAAACTCTTAGGTTGCCCATTGCTTTTAGGGAAAAGTTCAGACCCTAAATTATGCCTTCCAAGGCCCTCCACCAATTAACCCTGACCTATTTCTCTGGTCTCACCTCTTAATATTCCCTTTCTGGATTCTGCCTTGTCATCTTCATCTTATTAACCTCTTCTCTGCCTTCCAGGCATAGGTTAAGACTCACTTCCTTGTAGGGGCTCTCTGTTCCCATAATGCAATGTCCTGTACTTTGTCACTCTACTTATCCGAGTTTATTGTAATTATTTGCTGAAGTCTGCTTTCCCTTTGGACTATAACTTCTTTGAGGGCCAAGACCATGTCTTTCTTTCTTCTTTTTTTTTTTTTTTTTTTAAAGATTTTATTTATTTATTTGAGAAAGAAAGAGAGTGAGAACATAAGCAGGGTGAAGGGCGGAGAGAGAGCAGCAGACTTCCTGCTGAGCAAGGAGTTGGATATGGGGCTTGATCCGGTTTGATACGGCTTCGGCTTCGTTCTGGGACTCTGGGATCATGACCTGAGCCAAATGCAGACGCTTAACTGACTGAGCCACCCAGGTGCCCCAAGACCATGTCTTTCTAAATGCTACATCCCTACCACCTAGCAGAGACCACAATAAGTATTAAATAAAACATAGCTGTAAATTTGAAGATTTTCTTGTTGACACTGAAACAAGTGTCTAGTTGACACCAAATATCTACATGAGATAATCTAGGGGGAGGGTCCCTCTAGAGACAGAGAACAGAAGTAAGAAAGATATGCTGATTAAGTTGAAGAGGTGAAGACAATGCTAAGGGGGAGAATGAGAAATGAGCGGCCAGAAAAGGAGCAGAAATGTCAGAAGAGAATGTGGTCATAAGCCAAAGAAGAAAGAACACTGGAAAATTAGAAGCACCCACCAGAGTCAGTCACAGCAAAGAGGACAGGATACAGACTGAAAAGAAGTGCCACTGGAGTTGTTACAGAGCAATAAAGATAATATTTGGCAGAAGCTGGGTTTATCCTTTGTCAAACTACTATACGTAAGAAGGTATTGTCTGCTTCCTTTTCATTAATTCCTCTATCCATTAGCCCAGCAAAGACTTAATAAACATCTCCTCTTGGCCAGGTCCTGTGCTAGCCCCCAGGGACACACGAGAAACTGAACAACTTTCACTTGAGCCCATGGATCTTACCCCCACTGCCTGCAAGGGAAAGTTCTAAAGCACTGACATGGATATCAGCTCCAATAAAACACCAAGCTAGGGCGTGGTGTTTTATTGGAGTTGATATCCATGGGCTTTCCTAACACACGGGATGAAATAAAAAATGGTGTGCAAGTCCAGAGGTCGGCAAGAGTTTGTTATCTTGCTCTGAGCTGGCAGGAGGCAACGGGGAAAGTGTCTGTAGAACACAATTGCATCATTTCCATCTGTTTGTTAAGTTAGTCACAGATACGATTCTGGGTTTTTCCCGAAGTCTAGTTCCTGTGCTCAAAGGCAGAAGACTGATAGAGCAACTTAATCCAAAGATCATCCCCTTAAGAAACTCCCTGAACTTAATCCTACTTAGTGTTCACTCTGCAGAGATTCCTTTAATTTCCAGTATACATTGTATTCTGACTAAATTCCTACTCGACTCTTTTTGCCTGTCCTGTATTCCAACTGGAGTACAACAGTGTGGTGTACTGTTCAAAAGGTCAGTGAGTCATGGCTTTCTGAAAATTAATGGTAGACTGGATGGAGACAAGGGAGGAACACTCTTTGTAACTCTTTAGGAAATTATCTTACTAGGTTTTCATTTCTACAGGGGCCATCTCATTTTCCATAGTAGACATGGCTTTGAAACAGAAAAGTTTAAGTCAAAATGAATTTTTTTTTTTTTTTTTTTTAGATTTTATTTATTTATGGCAGAGACGCGGAGAGAGAGGGAACACAAGTCAGGGAGTAGGAGGAGAAGCAGGCTCCCCACTGAGCAGGGAGCCCAATGTGGGCCTGGATCCTAGGACGCTGGGATCATTACCTAAGCTGAATGCAGCTGCTTAACGACTGAGCCACCCACGTGCCCCCAAAATGTCTTTTAAGTGTATTATCTTTGGGGCACGTAGGTGGCTCAGTTGGTTTAGTGTCCAACTCTTGATTTCAGTTCAGGTCATGATCTCAGGATCCTGGGATCCAGCCCTGCCTTGGGTTCTGCAGAACTCAGGGGGGGATCTGCTTGAGGATTTTCTCTCTTCCTCTGCGCCCCACCCCACTCACACACACTCTCTGTCTCTCAAAAATAAATCAATATATCTTAAAAAAAAAAAAGGGCATATAACTTTAATGCCCCAGAAAAACAAGATCTTTTAAAGGAACCCAGCCCATCGAACTAGGCATTCTTTGAAATATTCATTATTACATAATCGAATTAGTGAATAATCAGTTCCTAATTTATAATTCAGATTTTGAAGTACACTTAATTTTTTTTAAAGACTTTATTTATTTATGAGAGAGCGCAATCCAGAAAGAGCAGGAGCAGGGGGAAGGGTAGAGGGAGAAGCAGACCCCCTGCTGAGCAGGGAACGGGGTGCAGGGCTCCACTCCAGGACCCCAAGATCATGATGACCTGAGCTCAAGGCAGACACCTAATCTATGGAGCCACCCAGTCGCTCCTGAAATACACTTTAAAAGTATGTGTATAGTAGTGCGGAAGTAAGTGAATCAATTAACCGACCACAGCCTCAATCAGACTTTAGTTGTTGGGGTCTGGCCTGACTCAATAAAACACATGCTGAAAAACAAGCCCTAAGGAACTTACGCCTGAGAGAAATGTGCTCAAGGGCCTCTGAGCGCATGCTCGGACCTTCCCAACGCTTAGAACTGAAAAGCCCTCTGGGATCTGGGGTGAGTTGAGCAAGGAGGGGCCACAGTGACTCTTCCTTCACTGGGGAGGGTAGAAATAACAAGTCATACTTCCATAGTGTTTACAACGAGCCAGACTCTTCCTCAAACTTTAATTAAAAAAAAAAAAAAGATTTTATTTATTTATTTGGCAGAGAGAGAGGGAACACGAGCAGGGGGAGCAGGAGAGGGAGAAGCAGGCTCCCCATTGAGCAGGGAGCAGGATGCCGGGACTCCATCTGAGTACCCAGGGATCATGACCTGAGCTGAAGGCAGATGCTTAAGGTACTTAGCCACCCAGGTGCCCCTTCCTCAAACTCTTGACACGCATCAACTCAGTTAATCATCCCCCAAGCCCGTATAGTTACCATTTCTATCTCCATTTACCAAGATGAGAAAGTGAGTTAGAAAGGTTGGCAGCAATTTGCCCGCTGTCTTACACTAGGAAGTGGTAGAGCCGGTTACTCACCAGGAAGCCATTGTGGGGTGGGGGTGGGGTCAGTAATACACCTCAAGTTCGAAAAACTGCACACTTTTAAGTTCAAAGGCAGGACCCGCCCGATGACACATGTGATTTCGGAAATCTTTTGACACAAGGAATTACTCGGGGTGGGGGTGGTGGGGTGTAGGTGGGGTGTAGAGAGTTCCCTGTGTGCACGGTGGGGGAGAGGTTGCCGGTCAGTTCCTAGCTGGCGCAAGCTCTCGTCCTCTGTCAGAGTCCCCGAGCACTCGGGGCGGTGGCAGTACACAGGCAGAGCCAGAGCTCGCCGCCAGCCACGTGGCCCAGCCTGAGAGCTAGGGGGCTGTCCCGCGAGGGCGGGCCCGGGAGGAGGGGCTGGGGCGAGAGGACGCGCGGGCCGGGCGGAGTGCGCCTGCGCGGGGCGTGGGCCGGGCGGTGGGGGGTGGGGTGGCCGCTTAAAGCAGTTCCCCGCCCCGCTTTCGGGGCCAGTCTCCGCGGTGCGCAGGCGCGGAGCTTTCTCCTTGTCAGTCGGCGCCGCGTGCGGGCTAGTGGCTCTGTGGTGGCGGCGGCTAGTTAGCGGCACCATGAGCGGCTTCAGCAGCGAGGAGCGCGCCGCGCCCTTCACCCTCGAGTACCGAGTCTTTCTCAGTGAGTGTCGGTGGCCCACGGCCCCTCCCCTCCCGCCAACCCATTCATTCCCGGGCCTCGCCTCGCCTCCTACCCGGAGCCTGCGGCCCGCGCTCCGCCCCTCGTCCCGGACGCGGGTAGGGTTGCGCGGGCTGCCCGGGGCCTGGGCCGGCCCTCCGGTTTCACACGTCGCGCTGGCAGACGGGACGGCGGGGCTCGGCGTTCCTCTTTCCCACGCGCTGTGGGAGCCGACCCCGGGCCGGGCTAGTTCTGCAGGTGTCCTGCTCGGGCGGGCACCGTCTGATGGGAAAGGAAACCACCAAGTCACCTTAGAAGGCTGTCTGGGGGTAAACTAATCCTCGGAAGAGGATTGCTTGATTTGGAGGAACTGGGGCGGGGTGGATGACTCCCTGAGGACCTTAATTCCTGAACTGTAGCTCAGCTTGTGGGCATCCAGCAGGGTCCAATGCAACCCTGCGTTCTGCAGACGGGGAAACTGGGGCCGGGATCCGAGCGGTCAGTGGAGGAGCGAACCGATCCCCCACGGTAGCGCTCCTGCCCTTCGCGCCGGGCTGTCCCCCGTAGCACAGATGCTGGGAAGGCGCCTTGTGATACAGAAAACTGTTCCCTTCAAGTCAAACAGGTGACGTCAGTCTGGGAAGCACGAGTGAGAAAGTGCCAAGTTTTTGCCCCTGGGCAGGGAATCGGCATCTGAGGGGGACCCACCCCAAGTCCGCACCTGGAGCTGCGCTTAGAGCCCAGCGCGCTGCGGGCTGGCTGAGCTCCGCTTTCCCTGGCGCACGACCTTTTTTGTCTTGCAGGTGGAGGAAAGCTACCTCGGGGTTATCTTTATCTTTTACCCCCTCTCCCCCCAACGCCCCGCCAAGCTTCTAGGAACAGATTATTGGAGACAACGGAGGCGTTCGAAAATGTGTCACCAAAGGCGTTTCTGTTTTAACTGTAAACAGTTTACTCGGGAGGAAACGGGCAGGTGCAGAGAAGTCTGCGTGTGGTGTGTGAAGGGTAGGAAAGAGCCGGATCGAGGGGGATGAAAGGGATTACGGAGAGAATGAGCAAAGCTCCTAGCAAAAAGTAACCAGCTGTGGGAGGAGCAAGAAAGTAAACTCAAGTTTACGCAGTAGCTGAAGGTTACCATGTAAAATCCAGGAAGGGTGGGACTCTCCATTTTATTTAATTTAAATAAGGAGTTGATTAAGGGCAGTGTGGGAACTTTTGACGAATAATTCACTGAACTGTTTTTCCTGGATTTAGTGTTGGCTCTGGAATTGCTCCGTAAGAGGGATTTAGAGAGGTGACCCTAGAGTTTGAAGGTGGAGGGATGATTGGGGAATTGTCTTCAAACGGTATTAAAACAGTAGTTTTTAGGGGCGCCTGTGTGGCTTAGTGGGTTAAAGCCTCTGCCTTCGGCTCAGGTCATGATCCCAGCTTCCTGGGATGGAGTCGCATCCGGCTCTCTGCTCAGTGGGGAGCCGGCTTCCCTCCCTTTCTCTCTGCCTGCCTGTCTGCTTAATTGTGATCGGGCTCTCTCTGTCAAATACATAAATAAAACTTAAAAAAAAAAACTAGTAGTTTTTACTTAGGTTATGTAATGGTCATATTTGATGGCCATTATGGAAGACCATAGCCATTCCTTGACTTTGGCACTGGCTAAAGTAACTTTTTATCAGATAGAATTCTCTGGGACTTAAGACATAACAATAAATAGAAACAACTCTGTAATTACATAATTGTAAGGGTTTTTTAAAATCACAGATTTCTTAGCACCCTTCCTTAGAGGATTTTTTTTTTTTTTTACCTCTGTAATGTTACATTTGCCAGACTCTTTAAAATTGATAGTGGAAGGCACCTGGGTGGCTCATTTGGTTAAGCATCTACCTTCTGATGGGGTTGTAATCCCCCCCCCCCCCACACCATGGGTCCTGGAATCAAGCCACATGGGGCTCTGCAGGGAGCCAGCTTCTCTCTACCTGCTGCTCCCTCTGCCTGTGCTAGGGTGCGCTCTCCCTCTCTGTCAAATAGATAAAATCTTAAAAACAGAAACAAAAACAAGACCCCAAAGAAACAAAACCTGATAGTGGATAGGATTGCAGAGTCACCAGTGACTCTGAAGGGGGGTCTTTGCTATTCCACCTTGGTTTTTAAATATGAAGGGATATTGTATGGACTGACCCTTAGGTTTCTTAAAGAATAGTAAGGAAGTTTTGAAATTACTTTTTGGACATGATAGTTAAATCTTTAGAATATAGAAATTACCTGTGAAAGTGTTGTTGGAACTTGGTTGTCCTTAAGAAATACAATAATCTAACATGGCTCCTGGAACATTACTTAAGACAGTGGGGTTTTATAATTCCCCAAGTTCCCCCCAAGCCCAGTTATTTCATTAGTTCTGTAAAGTGTTAACTGATGTAAGATCAGTCTAGTACAATTTGATCCCCTTTTATATCCCAGTCACTGCTAGACTCTGGGGATATAAAATAATATAAGGCAGCCCCTGCCCTCATTGTAGAGGCTCGTATCTGTTAGACACCTAAGGAAAGCATAGGATGAAAACTCCAGTCTTGGAGAGGTTAGGAAGGTAAAGTATACAACCAGTTTTTCTGGTGTGGGAATAAAAAATGTCCACGTCACTCTTCTGGTGAATGGTGTTGATAATGGAGGGAAGCTCTGCAAGTGTGTGCCGGGGGGGGGGGGTATCTTTTTTTTCAATTTTATTGTAAACCTAAAATTACTCTAAAAGATTAAATATTTTTAAAAATGTGTACTTAATGCATCTGGAAATACAGTTAACAAAAAATTAGTAATAACTTTTTCTAATTCATTTTGCAGAAAATGAAAAAGGACAATATATATCTCCATTTCATGATGTTCCAATTTATGCAGATAAGGTAAGATGTCCTCATTTAAACATAGTCTCTTGACTCAGATCAGTTAGTTCATATGAATTTTCATATAGGTCTTAATAAAAGCTTAAAATGCCTCATTGTGCTGTGAGTTAAAGGTACATTGACTGAATAAGAAGTCAGTCTTAATTCCAGATTATTTGGCTAAAGAAGCAACTATAAATTGGGGAAGGAATAGAGGAACAGACACAAGCTGCCTTGGTTTAGGAGCACCTGGGTGGCTTAGTTGGTCAGGTGGCCGGCTTTTGGTTTCTGTTCAGGTCATGATCTCAGGGTCCTGGGATCAAGCCCTGCATTGGTGGGCGGGGGTGGGTGTGTGTGGGGGTGGTGTGTGTGTGTGTGTGTGAGTGTGCACGCGCGCTCAGCAGGGAGCCTGCTTCCCTCTCCCTCTAGCAAAAATAAGCTAGAGTATTCAGTGACTACAGGAAAATTCAGTAATTTTAATGGGTTGGTAGAGTTAACATGCATAGTGTTAATAAAAGTTAAGTCTATGGGTTTTTTTTCCTTTTTCTTCCTTTTTTTTTTAAAAGAGAGAGAGTTGGTATGCAAGTGGGAGAGGGTGGGAAGAGGCAGAGGGAGTAGGAGAGAGAATCTTAAGGAGGTTCCACGCCTAGTGTGGAGCCTACTGCGGGGCTCCATTTCACGACCCTGAGATCATGACCTGAGCCAAAATCAAGAGTTGGATGCTTAACCAACTGAGCCACACAGGGCACCAGGTCTACAGACTTTAAAAAGAGAGGTCTGTTCCTGTGCTCACCAGTGAGCTGAAGAAACCGCACAAATTTACCACAAATTGGTAAGAATCTTACTTTGCTAGGAAAAAATGTCTACAACTATATATTCCAGTTTTTGTGATCCTTTGGAGGTAGAATTGCTAGTGGCTCTTTCTGTTTTTATTTTCATTTTGCCTTTTTGTATTTTCTAGTCTTTTTACAAAGAGTGTGCATTATTTGTACAAATTTAACTATTTTGTTTTCATTCATAGCTTTAGATGCCTTCGCAATAGTAGAAGACTGTAGTATATTTAGGAACCAACACAAAGACAAATGTCTGCTTCCTTTTCACACCTTTAAAAATTCTGGGGGGGGCACCCAGATAGCTCAGTCTGTGCTACATGCGACTCTTGATCTCAGATTGTAAGTTTGAGCCTCACATTGGGTGTGAGTTTTTTTTATTAATGACCTCATGATGATGGAGTTTAAATGGTGCAGGGGCACCTGGGTGGCTCAGTTGTTAAGAGTCTGCCTTCGGCTTGGGTCCTGATCTTTTGGATCCTGGGATCGAATCCCTCATCAGGCTCCCAGCTCTGCGGGAAGACTGTTTCTCCCTCTTCCTTGCCTTGTGCTTGTGTTCCTTCTCTCGTGGTGTGTGTGTCTCTCTATCAAATAAATAAAATCTTAAAAAAAAAGAAAGAAAGTAAACGGTGCAGACCCAGGGGTCCCTGCTGAGCACGGCTCCCACACCCCTGAGGGTGGGCCCCTACTGACTGCCCAGCCCTCAGTCTAGCTGAAGCCTTCTGCTGCGGCTCATCCTGGAGACCCCGGGCCTCCCACACTTCGCAGAAGAACAAATTGCAACCCAGACCCCAGCCAGAAAGCCTGGGATCCTAGAAGCCGCACATCACCAGTAGAGGAGGGAGAGAGAATTGGCAACAACATCCAGAACCTGAGTGAGAAGTGGAGGGGCGGGCTATTGTGTTTTTTTGTTGTGGTGGCATTTTATTAAATTTTTCCTTTTCTTTTCCTACTTACTTTGATGAACACCGTCCCTAGCTGCCCTGGCCTGTGCTCCTGTCAGGTGTGTCTGGTGGGGAGGTGCCCAGCACCCCCAAGACTTTAGGGTTTCTGATTGTATAATCATATATTTTCTGTTTGGGTCTAGTTTAGACCAAACTCACGTGGTGCTTCTGAGGAGCCTGCCTGAGCTGGGCTCCTCCTGGAGACAGTGGAGCGCATAGCTGGAGGCCAATTATGTGCCACAGTTACGGAGGGACCTCTAATTGGCTTGGTTTTCCTGTGGGATTCTGAAAGTTGTACTTATTCAGAAACTAATTTGTTACATCTGATTTCCCGGGAGTTGATACGAACTGCAGGATCCTTCCTCTTGAACTGGCATTATTTGGTTGGCTTGATTATCTGTCTGGTGTATAATTAATACATATATATATATATGTATATATATGCATATATATATATCAAAGTACTTTACAGTAACCTCTCATGCCATTTTGAGTAGTTAAGCGGTATAAAATGATGACTGAAAGTTTATTGATAGTATCTTGACATATAGATGTGCTAAGGAAGAAAAATATTTTCTTGACACAGAGTTGGGTTTTTTGTGTGTTTGTGTCTTAGTCTGGGCTGCTGTGGCAAAATACTGAAGACTAGATGAAAACTAGATAGCTTAACCACAGCAGGAATTATTGCTAACAGTTGTGGAGCCGGTAGGTCTGCGATCAGGGTGCAAACATGGTTGGGTGAGGGCCCTCTTCTGGTCCTGGACTTGGAGCTATGTACTTACGTGGAAGAAGGGGCCAGGGATCTCTCTGGAGCCTCTTCTATAAGGCACTAACCCCACTCATGAGGGCTCCAGCCTCATATCTTAAACACTTCCCAAAGGTCCCACCTACTGTACAATCACCATTGAGGGTTAGGATTTCAGCAAATGAATTTTGCAAGGGATACAGACATTCAAAATAGCTATAAGAAACTGGACAATATTCTAGCCAGTGGTCATGTGCTTCTCGCAGTTGCGATGCTTAGTTTTTCCAAAATAGGACACAGAGACTGCATTTTGGTGCTGTGTAAAACATCTTCACTCAGATTATTTTGCGACTCGTTAAAGTCTTTTTTTTTTTTTTTTTAAGATTTTATTTATTTATTTGACAGAGAGAGATCACAGGTAGGTAGAGAGACTGGCAGAGAGAGAGAGCGCGCGAGTGGGAAGCAGGCTCCCTGCTGAGCAGAGAACCCGATGTGGGACTCGGATCCCAGGACCCTGAGATCATGACCCGAGCCAAAGGCAGCGGCTTAACCCACTGAGCCACCCTGGGGCCCCACGACTCGTTAAAGTCTTTGTGGGACTGATTGTGGCGATAACATGGGATTGCTCAATGAAGACTCAGCCTTTGCACCACTCTGGGCTGGCTCAAAAGCACAAGCTCTTGCAACAACTCTGGATTTCACCAGTGGTCCAGACCTCAGTGACCCTCAGCACGTGAGATTCTTGTCTGAGAAGCAGGAAAGAGTTCTTTTGTTTTGTTTATGAGGAAGTTTATACAAAACACAAAGAAGGGTGTGGCACACAAATTATTTTGGATTATAGCCTAAATAAAAGATCTGATTAATTCCATTGGTTAGAGAAGAGTGTGATTTTTTTTTTTAATGCCAGTGTGATTAAGTTTATGTAAATACATTTTTATGTGTGTGGCTGTGGACTTTATCTCTAATATGGTCAGTCATTTGAGGAATGATGATGAGAGAATGTACCTTTGAGACAACTCTGTCAGCTCTACAGGAAAAATGCCCGAAGGCTTATATTGGGAGCATATGTAAACATGGAACTATGTTTCTTTTTTCCTCTTCTAAAAGAAAATCAAGCTTATAATACGTTGATGCTTCAGAAATTTAACAGAATTTTTTTGTAGTTGTGTATCATTCTCTCTTTTTTAAAAATTTTATTTATTTATATGAAAGAGTGTGAGAGAGCATAAGCAGGGGGTGTGACAGAGGAAGAGGGAAAAGCAGGCTCCCCACTGAGCAGGGAGCCTGACAAGGGGCTCCATCTCAGGACCCCAGGATCATAACCTGAGCAAAAGGCAGATGCTTAACTGACTGAGCCACCAAGGCACCATCTTTTTTTATCTTTTTTAAAGATTTTACTTTGGGGGCACCTAGGCAGCTCAGTCGTTAAGCATCTCCCGTTGGCTGGGTCATGATCCCAGGATCTTGGCATCGAGTCCTGCATCAGGTTTCTCTGCTCAGCGGGGAAGCCTGCTTCCCCTCTCCCTCTCCCCCTGGTTGTGTTCCCTCTCTCACGGTCTCTTTGTCAAATTTAAGTAAAAATCTTAAAAAAAAAAAAAAATTATTTTTAAGCAATCTCTACATCCAACGTGGGGCTTGAATTCACAACCCCGAGACCCCGAGATCAAGAGTCACATGCTCTACCACCTGAGCCAGCCAGGCGCCCTTGCAGTTATCATTCTTAACTTTCTAGAGAAATCTTTAGAGGTGATATACTCAAGTGGATTCTTTGTGGATAACTCACTTCCTTACAGGATTTGTATTGTTTTGAATTTTCTATTCCTTTTTATAGAGAGCTTCTTAAATGGAAATTTTTTAAATGTCACTGAATTAGTAATTTCAATATTGTTTTCTTCCTTAACTTTGTATGTATATGGAATGGGTTTTCTGGGTTTTTGTTTTGTTCTGTTTATCTTTTGGTTTCATGTTTTCTAAACCAAAGTTATAACTGGGAACAGATGAAAACTGATGGTAATTAAACTTAATTGGCATGTTATGGGCGCCTGGGTGGCTCAATTGGTTAAGCAACTGCCTTTGGTTTAGGTCATAATCCCAGGGTCCTGGGATGGAGCCCCATGTCGGGCTTCTTGCTCAGCGGGTAGCCTGCTTCTCCCTTTCCCTCTGCCTCCTACTCTGCCAGCTTGTGCTCTCTGTCAAATAACTAACTAAAATTTTAAAAAAATTTAAAAAAAACCTTAATCGGCATGTCATAACTGAGAATAAGCTGCTATCTCCTGCCCCACCCCTGCCCCAGTGAGCTTGCAGGTGACTAAATTTTGAAAACAGATATTCTAACCATAATCTCTGTGGTCTGTCAACTTTGTCAAAAAGGTAAAGTTGGGATGGATGATTAGGTATGTGTATAACATACAGCCACAATGCCTGGCTTTATAGGAAAGTCTCAGTAAACAATAACCAAACAAAATGGTTATTTCTTTAGCCTTTCAGAGCTTTATTTTATAGAGTAAAAATTACTGAATCGGGAATAAGGAATGTAGATATTAGTCCTGGTTTTGCTACTAACTGGCTTTACGATATTGAGCAGGTTACTTCCCCCCTGTGTAGTGTTGGTGGTGTTTTTAGATTACATTCTGTACTGATGTCCCGTGATTCTGTGTGTATGGATTATTGATGAAGCCTTATTTAAGATCGTTGTTGAGGCTCCTGGGTGCCTCAGTTGGTTAAGTGATGGTCTTCAGCTCAGTACAGGATCCTGGAGCCCCAGGATTAAGCACCTAATTGGGTTCCCTGCTCAGCAGAGAGCCCGCTTCTCCCTCTGCCCCTCAGTTCGCTTGTGCTCTCTCACAAATAAATAAATTCTTAAAAAAAGATCACTGTGGGGGGGAAAAAAAGGTCAAAAAATATTATTGTTACCGGGGCACCTGGATGGCTCAGTTGATTGAGCATCGCACTCTTCCTTTCCGGCTCCCATCGTGATCTCAGCGTCCTGGGATTGAGCACTGCCATGGGCTTTGTGCTCGGGGGCTGTCTGCTTGTCTCCCTTTCCTTCTTCCCTCTTAGGAGCACACCAGCATGCTCTTTCTCAAATAAATAAGTAAATCTTTAAAAAATATATATTGTTACTATTTGTCAAATGCTTCCTGTGGCTTAGGTACTATGCTAAAGCCTTTATGTGGATTATATCATTTAACCATCCTGTCATGTCATTCTCTGAGCTGGATTCTTTCATTAGCCCCATTGTCAAGGATCAGCAACTAGAATTTCTAAGTGACAGTGGTAGGCTTGAAACCCAGGCATTCTAACTCAGAACCTTTGTTTTTTTTTAATTAATTAATTAGTTAATTAATCAACTTGAGAAAGAACAAGTGAGCAAGCAGTTGGGGTAGGGGGCAGAGGGTGAGAGAAAAGCAGGTTCCCTGCTGAGCTGGGAGTCCTGGATCCTGATCTGAGCCCAAGGCAGAGAGTTTAACAGACTGAGCCATCCAGGCATCTCTCAGAAACCTGTAGTCTTTTTTTTTTTTTTTTTTAAGATATTTTTTATTTATTTGACAGAGAGAGAGAGAGGTCACAAGTAGAGAGGCAGGCAGAGAGAGAGGAGGAAGCAGACTCCCTGCTGAGCAGGGAGCCCGATGCGGGGCTCGATTCCAGGACCCTGGGATCATGACCTGAGCCGAAGGCAGAGGCTTTAACCCACTGAGCCACCCAGGTGCCCCAGAAACCTGTAGTCTTAACCACTGTTCTATATACTTCCTTGAATGATTATGGGTGTGTGGTGGATTTTACTTTGTGCCTTTTGTATTTTCCAAATTTCCTACAGTAAATATCTGTTTGACAATGCAGAAGAAAAGGTTTACTTTATTTAAGCTTAGAATTCAAAGGAAATGCATAAGAACTTTCTTCCTTTGGATAGGCTCTGAAGTCTTCCAGGCCCTGAAATGGCCAGGATGGATTTCTGAGGTTCTGTGAACTCTATGACACTACAATTTGGTATATATATGCATTTTTCTTGGGAGAGGTTCTGTGGTCAAAATTGTTAGTCATTGGGGCGCCCGGGTGGCTCAGTGGGTTAAGCCTCTGACTTCGGCTCAGGTCATAATCCCAGGGTCCTGGGATCGAACCTTGCATCTGGCTTTCTGCTCCCCACCCCCCTTCTCTCTCTGCCTGCCTCTCTGCCTCCTTGTGATCTCTGTCAAATAAATAAATAAAATCTTAAAAAAAAAAATGTTAGTCATTGAAAATCATAGAAAAGTTTGACAGCTGGAAATGCAGTCTTCTGCTTGATTTTATAAAAAGAAGAAAGTAAGTAGATTGTGGTTATAATATCTGTTTTTAAATTTTAGTTCTATTAATCAATTAATCAATCAATCTCTTTAATTAAAGTTCTCTTAAAGCTCATCTGAATGGGGGTGGATAGGATAGGAACTTAGTTATAACACATCAGTTAAGTGTTTTTTTTTAAAGATTTTATTTATTTGACAGAGCACAAGCAGAGGGAGCAGCAGGCAGAGAGGGGAGAGAAGCAGGCTCCCCACTAAGTAAGGAGCCTGAGCCTGATGCAGGCCTCTATCCCAGGACCCTGGAATCATGATCTGAGCCAAAGGCAGACACTTAACCAACTGAGCCACCTAGATGCCCCTCAAATAGACTTTTATCATTTGTCAATGAAATAGTTAGAATCCATTTACTTTTTCTTTTTAAAAAATTAAAAATTTTTTTTCAGCTTTACTGAGGTAGGATTGACAAATAATCATGTGTTTACGGTATGCAGTGTGATGTTCTGATGTATATATACACTGTGAAATGATTCCCCCCAATCAAGCATACTGACCTCATCACTTCACATACTTAATTTCTCATGTGTGTTGAGAATACTTAAGATCTACTGTTTTAGTAGATTTCATTAAACCATGCTGTACATTAAGATCTCCAGAACTCAATCATCTCATAATGGAAAGTTTGCATCCTTTGATCAGCATTTCCCCTTTTCCTCTAGCCCCGGCAACCATCATTCTACTCTGTTTTTATGAGTTTAACTTTTTTAGATTTCACTTAAAAGTGAGATCAGACAGTATTTGTCTTTCTCTGATTTAATTCACTTAGCATAATGTCTTGCACGTTCATCCATGTAGTCACAGTGGCAGGATTTGGATTTCCTTCTCTTTTAAGCCTGAATAATGTTTGTATGTGTGCGTACACATGTATTTATGTATATATGCAACATCCGTTGACGGACACTTAATTTGTTTCTGTGTCTTCTGTGAATAATGCTGCAGTAAACATGGGAGTGCTCTTCAACATTATGATTTAATTTCTTTTGGATATATACCCAGAAATGGGATTGCTGGATCATGTGGTAGTTCTCTTTTTGGGGTTTTGAGGAACCGCCATACAGTTTTCCATAATGGCTGCACTTATTTATATTCCCACCAACGGTGCACAAGGAGGAATCCATTTATGTTTAATAGCTTAGAGTATATCCTGTAATCAAAAAAACAACTTTGAAAAAGCCTAAAACTAAGGGTTAAGAGCCATTGTCACTTGGGGAGCACTTAATAAGGTATAATATCCTTAGAAATGATGAAATCTGGTACCCCTTTAAAAAAAATTATTTATTTGACAGAGACAATGAGAGAGGGAGCACAAACAGGGGGAGCTGGAGAGGGAGAAGGAGACTCCTTGCTGAGCAGGGACCTCCCACCCCCCAATGCTCAATCCCAGGACTTTGGGATCATGACCTGACCTAAGCCACCCAGGCACCCCTGTTACACCTTTTCAAAAGCCCTTCCTGGGACTGGAACATTTCCTTATTCATTATGTGAGCTCTTCTGATAGGGATTTTATATCCCAAAATTATTCTAGAGGTTAAAAAAAAAAAAAAAGGTCAAGCTGCCCTTGTTTTTTATTAGCCTCTTGCGTGATGTCTAATCTCTAGATATATTTAGAAAAAAATCCTCTCTACCACCGTTTTCTGCCAATTTTATTGCAAAACAGAAAAATAAAAGGAAGGATGATGGAATCAGAGAGTGATTTTGTATTTCTTCCGGTATCTGACATTTACTTGATTCCTGAAAGTATCCAGAAAAAAACACGATGGGTCAACTTGAAAATGCTAATTTAAGCCACTTACGTAATTTTGCAATATAGCATGTCATGTTCAGTAGGCTTCAGATCCCGTGTTGGAAATAGATCATAAGTCATGAGGTGTTCAAAGGTCTCCCAGTAAAGACACATTTAACTTTACTACTAAGATTCAGAGATGGCATGTAATTAAGAGCATGTTCCCTATATGCACAAACTTCCTTTAGTAGTAATAGCCTACCAAAAAGCTATAGCCTGTTCATTAGTAAACAACTCATTAGACTACTCATTTGACCCACAAGAAAAATAACCAGTTTGGAGATGAAACGTATGGTTACCATACTACTGTAATATTCCTGTTTAATCAGTGAAATTAAAAGACTAATCAAGATATAGGTTACATTTCTTCTATTCCTAAAATGCTTCTGTTTAAAATCTTTTTGATTTAGGGGCACCTGGGTGGCTCAGTCGGTTAAGCATCTGTCTTTAGCTCAGGTCATGATCTCAGGGTCCTGGGATCAGAGTCTACATCAGGCTCCTTGCTCAGCAGGGGACCTGCTTCTCCTTCTCCCTCTGTCCCTCTGACTTGAGTGCGTGGGCAAGCGTGCATGCCCACCCGTGCTCTCTCTCTCTCTCTCTCACAAATAAATAAATAAATAAAATCTTTGGAAAAAATAAATCTTTTTTATTTAATGGAGTGATGTAATTAATTTTAGCCTTAAGTTTCTAATCTCCTTAGAGTCTGGACACCTTTAACATTGACATTCTTATTGGTGAAATGATCATAAACCTGGGAAATAAGACTGTTATGTGTTGACTTTCCAAAGTGACTTTGGGAAGTTAACACATAACTAAAGAGCTAAAACTATGGTTTGCCTTTCCTCTGCCTCCTACAGGCTTGTCAAAACCATCAAACTAGGGGTAGAGGTTAGTACCTTTTTCTTCCTTCCTCTGAAACTGTAAGGAGCTGAGAGCTTGATGCCAAAGCAGGGATTTAGAATCAGAGCATAATAAAGTGGAGAACAGAGTTCTGAGCAGCTCTAACAATGGGGATAATTAGCCCACAGACCCAGGATTGAGCTAAATCATAGTTGAAACCAGTTGGGATTAGAGAAAAAAGGCATGAATTTGTAACTGGGTGGTACAAAATATCCTAAGATCTTGTCTCAGTATTTTAAATGCATAAATGTTGGAAATGTAAGAATGCATGATTTTTTCCATTTGTTAATTATAAAATCCCCCAAAACATAAGATTGACCATCTTCAACATTGTTAAGTGTATAGTTCGGTGGTGTTGAGTACTTTCACATTGTTATGCAACCATCTCCACTCTTCATCTCCAGAATTCTCTTCGGTTGGCATAACTGAAACTCCCCCCACCCACACCCACACCCAGACTCCCTGGTAGCTATCCTTCTGCTTTCTGCCTCTATGAATTTGACTTCTTTAGATACCTCATATAAGTGGAATCATGTGGTATTTGTCCTTTCGTGCTGGCTTATTTCATTTATCATGTCCTCAAGACTCGGAGTGAATAGAATAAAAGCTCTTTTAACTCCCTAGAAGTCGGATCTCCAAATCAGGTTGTTCCTATGTGGAGGCCTCAGGCTGGGGACAGCTGGGGGGTGTCCATAAACCTGGGTGAGGGATCTTATCTGTGAAATGAATGTTTAGCACATTTTCAAGGGGTCATCCACATTATAGCATGTGTCAGAATTTTCTTCCATTTTTTTGGGTTGCTTCTACATTTTAGATACTGTGAATAATGCTGCAAGGTCATGGGTGTACAAAGACCTCTTCAAGACCCTGCTTTTGGTTCTTCTGGGTGTATACCCAGAGGTAGAATTGCCAGACTACATGGTAATTCTATTTTTAATTTTTTGGGGAACTGCTGTTTTCCACAGTGACTGTACCATTTTACATTTCTACCAACAGTGCACAGGAGTTCCAATTAGAATGCATAGTTTAACAGTAAAAGTGTTTCCAGGAATGGAGTAATTGGTTGAATTTCTTAAATTGCCCTGAAAGGCCTAAGGATCACTGGTCCCCTGAACAACTCCCTGAATTATAGCCATGGTATCTAGGAGAAATAAACTATTCTTTAGTAGTAGTTCCTGCTAAAGAATGAAGCTCCCGTTTTATATCAAAATACTTAAGTAACACCTCTGTTGTGATAATAATTGGAGAGAATAATTACTAAAAGCTATAAGCTCATTGCTTTTAAAAAATATATAGGAATTACTATGGCATCTCCATAAACATTCATTTTATAGACAGGATCCCTCACCTAGGTTTGTGGACACACCCCCACCCCAAAGCTGTTCCCAGCCTGAGGTCTTCACACAGAAACAACCCGATTTGGAGATCCAACTTTTAGGGAGTTAAAAAGAGCTTTTATTTTGTTCACCGCTAGTCTTCAATGCTTGGAAAAGTAGCAGAACAGTGGCACTCAATGATTCATTATTTGTTGAAAGAAAATGAATGAATCGGCTCTGAGGCTCTTTATAGGATACTCCTTGCTATTTTTTGGCCTAGCTAATTTCTAAAAAGCACCAAACCTTCAGACATTTGGAATTCTGTTTGCAGTAGAGTTATCTTACCATTTTCAGAAAGATATTTTCTTTCCTGTAATGTTGGTTCATCCTTTCTTTGTTGGTTCATTCTTTCTTTTCTTTGCCTGCTTGCTTCCATTGTAGTTACATAGGTTTGGAGTATTAGGTAATGTGGTTTTTGAGGATCTATACATACTTTTCATTTAATTCAATTAAAGTGCTTAATATAGTTACCAAATTTCAAATTCTTATATTTTATCTCTATTTGCTACTTTTTCACTTGAGATAATTTATTCACTTGATAATGTTTACTTTAAAAAAATTAACCAATCTCCTTGGTTTTTCCTTCTTAGTTACTCTTTTACGTGGTAACAGCTCCATCTTGTGAACCTTTAGGATATTGCTGTTGAAAACTGAAAAGTCCTGACTCATTCATAAATGCAAAGATCTTCCATTTTAATACCTGAGGAGTGGTACGAGATGGACATAGTTCTCAAACATATAGTGCGGAGAATGAAATTTAATCAAGGATTATGTCTACCTATGAACAATGTATTACTTTTTCTAAACCACGCAGTTAATTACTTTACAGGGATAGAGCGCTTAGACAGTCCTGGATTTAAAGATCTCTAATTTTTTGTGAGTTTTATGTTATATCAGGTAGGTGTTAAGAGGCTTGGAGCAGAAATGTGTGAAAAGCTTTAGTCTTCCCCGGTTTGACCCTGAGCTTACATAAGTGACAGAAGTTTTAGACCGTGAACTCTAGCTTTTCTGTTTGATTAAAAGGAACAGCAGGATAATTACTGGCTTAAAACCGTTGACTTACTTCCTTGCAGTTTACCAGTATGCTTTTCTTCCTTTCTTTCTTTCTTTTTTTTTTAAAGATTTTATTTATTTATTTATTTGATAGAGAGCAGGAGTGAACACAAGCAGGGGGAAAGAGAGAAGCAGACCCTCTGCTGAGCAGGGAGCCCAACCTGGGGCTAATCATGGCCTGAGGTGAAGGCAGTCGCTTAACCTACTGAGCCACCCAGGCGCCTCTCAGTCCCTGTTTTTGATGTGAGGTAGCAGAGAAGTAATCCTAAGAAGTGTGTAGCTAAGTGATTTTCATTTGAAGTCCACTTGTAAAAATGTACATATTATAAAAGAACAATTGCAGATTTGGCTTCATATGTGCCTTTTGCAGAAGCTTGTAAACAGAAAAACTGCATTTAAAGTTTTATTCCTTGGTGAAAATAATTTTCTGACCATTTAGAGCTTGATTTAAGGCTATAAACTAATTACAGTAGAACTACTATGGGTTAAAATATTTTTGGAACTTTAATGTGCTCTTCAATGTCAAATTTCTTGTCTTTTTGAGGAATACTTGATTTTTTAAAAAACATTTAAGTTGGGAGAAAAATGTGGGTAATCAAGTTGATTGACTTTGTATGAGGCCAAAACTAAAGTATGACAAAGTAATTAAATGGACTTGGGGTTTATCTTACAAACTGCCTCTGAAGTCAGAGTTCCAGAAGCATCTTGAACAATTGCAATGCCACTGGGGAAAGTGAAGAGCCTTTGAAGATGATCGCTTTGAAGATGGCCTTCCTCACACATACAAGTTTTGTTATGTTTAAAAACTCTTTCTTTATAGGAACATTCTTACCTACCCCCCAACATTTTATTTTGAAAAATTGATTATGTTTACTGAAACATACAAAACAGTTCAAAGAATTATACTACAGACAAGCACACACTCACCACCTTGATTATACAGTTATTTTGCATATTTGCTTTATCTTTTCATTCATTAGTCAGTCTGATTTTTTGATGAATTTTGTTGAAAGCCCATTGACTTCAAAGGTCCACTCCAATGAACCTTTAACTTTGGAAGAACTAGGGTGTGCTCACTTAAGTAAGAGAACCAGTTAGCTCCTGTGACCCTCTCCATTCTGTTTTTTTCAGGACGTGTTCCACATGGTAGTTGAAGTACCACGCTGGTCTAATGCAAAAATGGAGGTACGTTTCCTCTTATGTTGATAATCAGACTTAGGATATTAATTTTGACCTAGCCAAACTGATTTGCTCAAGGGTTCAATAGCTGAGGTCGAAGATTTTCTTGTTGCTAGTCTCAGTCTGTTTTCCAGTTGGATCTCCTGTTGCCTGCCAATCTCTCACTTGAGCTCCAGCTCATTTACTGTTTGCAAATATGCCATGAACTTTCCTTCCCCAAGCCTTTGCTTCTGGCATTCTGGAAGCCTGGAATTACCTTTTTCTTTTGTCTTGTTCCCCTAAAGTTCATCACTGACTCCTCCACAGAGTCAAACAGGCTTTCTTTAGTTGCCCCAGCCACCTGTATTGAAATTTCTGTTGCATTTTGTTCTTTCTGATGATACCTAATAGGTTTGGCTTTTTGTTGTAGATGTTACATATTTTATATCACTTAAACTTTTTGACTATAACCACATTTTGTATATATTATATACTCAAATATTTGAATAAATTTAAATGTTTTAAAGGAAAATTTAAGTTGGATAATACTTATTTTGCCCTTTTACTAAAAACCTTAAAACATTTATCAAATGTTAGGATTTATTCCAGGTAATTTAGTTTTTGCTTTCTGGAATAAATAAATGTTTTTTGTTTGTTTGTTTTCCCTTCTATATACCTCAAGTAAGTTTTCCACTTAAAGGCTGTTTATGGAATAACTTTTATATCAAATCATTAAAATGTGAGAGGTAAAGTAAGTCATTAAGGTGGAATTAGGGGATGTGTATTCTTTAATTCATTTCCTTAAATTCCTATCTGAATAGTATTTTATATCCAAATATACAATGATTTGAAATTTTTATTTCAGATAGCTACAAAGGACCCTTTAAACCCAATTAAACAAGATGTGAAGAAAGGAAAACTCCGTTATGTTGCAAATTTGTTCCCTTATAAAGGATATATCTGGAACTATGGTGCCATCCCCCAGGTATGTCTCAAAATGTACTTTTTAGCTTATAAAAAATTAACCTACTGCTAGTAAGAAAGATTTAAACACAAGCAGAAAGTTTTTGCTATAGATGTTAACAAAATAAGAGTAATTATAATACTTTCTTGAACAATTTATTTCCAAGATAAACTGAAAGATAAAGGTTTACAATGTTTAAATTCACATTTGAAAGTTTATTCTTTTCTGAAATCTTTATTTTTCTCTATGGACTGGTTGTAAAGCATGCACATGGTTTCTTTACAGAATGAGTAGGAAACCCATTATAAGAGCCTATATGTATATATAGCCTAGTGGCTGAAAGCACTGATTTTTGGTACCACATCCCACGTCTGCTGTTTGGCTCACCTAACTTGCCTTTCTTGCTTCCTGAGACCTGTATTCCCAAGATATTATTAGCACTTAGCTCTTATGGCTATTGAACCTTGCACATGGAAGCTTTTATATTGAGGCCTGATTTCTTCTTACCGCCAGTCTTTTTGTGGTAAAGTAGTAAATGGGGTTCTTTTTCCCTAAGCAGCCAGCACTTTGAGGAGGGAGGCTATCTGCACTATCTGCACTGCACATGGTCCCCAGCACCATGCCAGTGGGTATAGTAGGTTCTTATTTAATATTTAAGTGAAGAGCCACTAGAATCATGTCTATTATGAGTAAATGAAGGCTATTTAATTCCAATTCAGTAGGCTAATGCCTGTGGTACTGAATGATTTTTGCTTGAAATTCTCAATTTTACTCTTTTCCTGTTGATAAATGGTTTGTTTTTATTAGCCAGTAAGTCTCTTAATTGCAGTCTACTGTGAAACAGTGTGAAAGTTACCAGAACAAAGACCACACTCCCCGAGCTTGTTAGGTGATCACAGAGTCGTTTGTCTGCCTTTATGGCACCTCACTCTGTATTTCAGTTGATTTAGTAGTTAGCCTCAAAACATCGTCCCTTTGGGAAGACACTGCCGAAAGACTTACTCCTGTGGAGGCTGGATTTGGCTTTGTTGCATCCAGTCTTCCTTTATGACCCTTCACTTCTCTGTTTCTGCCTTTCCTCCCGCTGAGTAGGCGAACAAATCTGAGAAGTGGGTTCTAGATTGGGGGAGCAAAGAACGAGAACAACAGCTACATTTTAAGCTTGTAGACCAGCCGCTCCTCTGTGAGATGCTCTACAAGGAGTCGGGGAAAAAAGCCAGCAACTGAAAGCTCCAGAAAATCCTGATTAATAAACCTTTCAGTCTTGGATCCTGGTCAGTGATGACCCTTACCACCAGAACATCTCATTTCCATTTTAGTACTATTCTCTCCCTGCCTCTGTTGTGGAAATTTGTTCCAAGGAAAATCTAGTTAGAAGACAGTGAGCACAAAGAATTCATCAAACACACTTTACTTTTAATGTATTTTTTAGGTAAATATTTGGTTTTGTATTTGTGTTTGCATGTTGTCTCGGCTGTTAGGTGGTTGGTGTTTGTTTTATGCAGCATGGTTATTGGGAGCCTCATGGCTCCCAGTCCTGTGACTTTTTTTTTTTTTTTTTTTTTTTTTTTTTTTTAAAGATTTTATTTATTAATTTGACAGAGAGAAATCACAAGTAGACGGAGAGGCAGGCAGAGAGAGAGAGGGAAGCAGGCTCTCCGCTGAGCAGAGAGCCCGATGCGGGACTCGATCCCAGGACTCTGAGATCATGACCTGAGCCGAAGGCAGCGGCCCAACCCACTGAGCCACCCAGGCGCCCCAGTCCTGTGACTTTTTATCTTGGGGTCGGGAGTTCAAGCCCCCACACTGGGTGTGGAGATTGCTGAAAATAAATAAGTAAATAAATAAACAGACTTTTAAAAAAAGAAAAAAGATCATTCTCTGCTTTATTTATTTATTTATTTAAAATTTATTTTTTTATTTAAAATTTATTTATTTGACAAAGAGAGACACAACGAGAGAACGAACACAAACAGGGAGAGTGAGTGGGGGAGGAGCAGGCTTCAAGAGCAGGGAGCCCGATGTGGGGCTCAATCCCAGGACTCTGGGATCATGACCTGAGCCAAAGGCAGATGCTTAACCACTGAGCCACCCAGGTGCCCCCATTCTGTGTTTTAAAGCTTAAAGTTAGTTTAGCGTATATAGCATAGCATATTTAGCATAATAAATATAACTATATATAATATATATAATAAATATAATTATAAATATATAAATTAAATATATAAATATAATAACTATATGTAATATATATAACTATATATTATATATAGTAATAAATATAATTAACTGCTGGGGCTAAATAAATAGCCCCAGCAGTTAATTATAATTATTGTGCCCAGTGAAGAGTCTTAGAAGTGAATAAAGAATTTCTTAAAACTGAGAAGAAAAGGGGTGCCTGGGTGGCTCTGTGGGTTAAGTCTCTGCCTTCGGCTCAGGTCATGATCTCAGGGTCCTGGGATCGGGCCCCGCATTGGGCTTTCTACTTGGCAGGAAGCCTGCTTTCCCCCCGCCACCTGCCTCTGCCTACTTGTGATCTCTGTTAAGTAAAAAAAAAAAAAAAAAAAAAAAAAAAACCTTAAAAAAAAAATGAGAAAATAGCTGAAGATTCATGTTTTGCAGAAAGACTCATGGGATATATGACCTTTTAAAGTCCTGCACAGTCCACTTTGTTAGTAGCATGTGTAGGAGTGATACACTCTTGGCCTTATTATTGTTACTACTTTTTAGACTTGGGAAGACCCAGGACACAATGACAAGCATACTGGCTGTTGTGGTGACAATGATCCCATTGATGTGTGTGAAATTGGAAGTAAGGTAATGGCTCTGAAATATTTTTCTGTAGTGTTAAAAGATGATAGTCATGAGGTATACAGAGTTCATACTTTAAAAAATATTGTGAATAAAATACAAGTATTAGCGAAATAATGATGTCTCTTTGATAAATTAACAGCTTCTGGTTCATCTAAGCATTTGTATACTATAATCTGTGCATTGAAACCTAGTCTAGAAAAGTGTGTATATATGCATGCGTGACTGTACGCACATACGTGGGAGAAGTAGGGGTATTCTGCATCTTCAGAAGGCACATGACCAGTCCGTAAGTGAAGAGTACCTGGAGGTAAATTTCATCTCAGTGCAGGGCAAACCTTGCCTAATGAACCGCCCCATGCCAAATAAGCTCATGAGAGGGAATTTCTTTATCATGGTGAGAATTTCTTTATCAAGTAGGGCTGCTCTAAGATTATGACTACAGTTAGATTTCTTTATGATCTGTCTCAGGCTCAGGGAAATAGTTAACTGAAAAAAAGCTGTCATTGATGTTTTTAACTCATAAAGTTAAATCGTATTGTATGACTTGCCTAATTCAGCCAGGGGGTGGGGGGCATAGAATTCAGTGATCCATCACTCACACACAACCCAGGTGTTCTCCTTAATACTCATCACCCTTTTAGCCCACCCTGCACCCACCTGCCCCCAGCAACCCTCAGTTTGTTCTCTATCAATAAAAGTCTCTTATGGTTTGTTTCCTTCTCTCCTTTTTACTTTTCCCCCTTCCCATATGTTCATCTGTTTTCTTGAATTCCACATATGAGTGAGATCATACGGTATTTGTCTTTCTCTGACTTATTTCGAGAAAACACATTTAAGTATGAGTTTGAAACATTATGGAGGATTTATTCTTTGGCACAATCAGTGACAGTTCAAAAAATGTGAATTATCCTGAACCATGCTATTGCTTAAGTAATAAGGGTAATAGGGAATAATAGGGAATAATAGTAATAGTAATAAGGGTACCTATTTTCAATTTTGATAAGAGTGACAGGGATTTGATTGTTAGCTTTTCAAAAATTGCTCAAAGGAACAATTTTAAGGTAAGTTTGCAGAAACTTGGAATCTTCCATATTTCTTATTATCTGCCAAGTAGAACTTTTCTTCCAAAGGTTCATTCTGTAGTATTGTCCTAACTGTGGTTATTGACTCTCAGGTATGTGCAAGAGGTGAAATAATTGGGGTGAAGGTTCTGGGCATACTGGCTATGATTGATGAAGGGGAAACTGACTGGAAGGTCATTGCCATTAACGTGGATGATCCTGATGCAGCCAATTACAATGGTAAGGAAATCTGAAGATCTGATCTATGTCTAAATCTTATGCGCCACCAAACTTAACCTGTGATGATAGATTTGCCTTCAGGAAGCGATAAGCAATAAGCCCATGCCTTCAAACTGTTAAAGAATGGAGAAGCAAGAGGTGCCTGGGTGGTTCAGTCGGTTGAGCAGCTGCCTTTAGCTCAGGTCATGATCCCAGAGTTCTTGAGTCAAGCCCCGCATCTGGCTCAGCAGAGAGCCTGCTTCTCTCTCTCCCTCTGCCTGCCGCTCTGCCTATTTGTGATCTCTCTGTCAAATAAATAAATAAAATCTTTTTTTTTTTTTTAAAGATTTTATTTATTTGACAGACAAAGATCACAAGCAGGCAGAGAAGCAGGCAGAGAGGAGGAAGCCGGCTCCCCGCTGAGCAGAGAGCCCGAGGCAGGGCTCGATCCCAGGACTGTGAGATCATGACCCGAGGGCAGAGGCCCAACCCACTGAGCTACCCAGGCACCCCAAATAAATAAAATCTTAACAAGAAAAAAAGAGTGGAGAAGCGTAACATTGGACAGAGCATTGTTACTGCACCTAGGGAACTTCTTAATAATTAACTTAAAATTAACTCAACTTTCTCCTTCATTCCAGGAAAGAAAAAAACTGGTAGTTTGTGTTGACTGTTTTCTCTCTTCCTTCCATACATACTAGCATTTACTTGCTCTATTTATTTATTTAAAAATATTTTTTATTGAGCTATGATCTGCATACCATAAAATTTGTTTAAATATATATAATTTGGGCGCCTGGGTGGCTCAGTGGGTTAAGCCGCTGCCTTCGGCTCGGGTCATGATCTCAGGGTCCTGGGATCGAGTCCCACATCGGGCTCTCTGCTCAGCAGGGAGCCTGCTTCCTTCTCTCTCTTTCTGCCTGCCTCTCAGTGTACTTGTGATTTCTCTGTCAAATAAATAAATAAAATCTTAAAAAAAAAAAAATATATATATATATATATATATATATATATATATATATATATATATATATATAATTTTATGATTTCTCATATATTCACTCAGTTGTGCAAATATCACCACTATCTAATTCCAGAACATGTTCCCCACCCTAAGAGGAAGCCCCATAACCATTAGCAGTCACTCCCTGTTCCCACTTCCGGCTGTCCCTGGCAACCACGAATCTATTGTGTGTCTTTATGGACTTGCCTGTTCTGAACATTTCGCACAAGTGGGATCGTATGATAACGTGTCTGTCTGGCTTCTTTCATATAGCATCATGTTTTCAAGTCTCATTTACATCATAACACATATCAGTACTTCATTCCCTCTCCCTTTTTTTGGTGGTATAATTCACTTAACACAAAATTCACTGCTGTAACAGTTTTAAAGTGTATAGTTTGGTGGCATTTAGTACATTCACAAGGTTGCGTGACCATCAGCACCGTCTAGTTTCAGGACATTTCATCACTCCAAAAGAAGATGCTGCCTCTAAGTGGTCAGTCCCTAGGCCCTTCTTTTCCCAGGCCCTGGCAGCCACTAATCTGCTGTCTGTCTCCATGGATTTACCTATACTGGATATTTCATACACGTAGAATTTCACACACATGCGGCTTTTTGTGTCTGGTTTCTTTTACTTAGCATAATGCTTACTAGGTGCATTATGTAATGCACCTAGTAGCTGTAGCTACTACAGCTGTAGCTCGTATCTGCACTCCTTCCTTTTTATGGCTGAATTCCATCCATTGCATGGATCTACGCCACACTTTATTTATCAATTCATCTGTTGATAGACAATTGGTTTGTTTTTGGCTGTTAGGAATAATGCTGCTGCTATGAACATTCCTGAACAAGTTTTTTATGTGGACATATGTTTTTAATCCTCTTGGATATAGATACCTAGGCGTGGAGCTGCTGAGTCATATGGGGACTCTCATGTTTAACCTTTTCAGGAATGGCCAAACTCTTTTCCAAAGCAGCTGCACCATTTTACAGTCCTGCCGCTGGCCATCAGTGTTCTAATTTCTCAACTTTCTTGCCCACTTGTTACTTTTTTTTTTCCCCCATTATAGCCTTTCTAGTTCTTTATGTATTCTGGATACTAGACCTTTATGAGATACATGATTTACCTGTATCTTCTTCTACTTTGTAGATTGTCCTTTAATTTTCTTAATGAAAGCCCTCAAGTTTTCCATTTTTGTGTAATTTATCAATTTTTCTTCTGTTTCTTGTACTTTAGGTATCATATCTAAGAAACCATTACCTCTAGTCCAAGGTCATAAAGATTTACACTTATGTTTCTTTCTAAGAGTTTTATAAATTTAGCTCTCACATTTAGGCCCTGATCTGTTTTATATTAATTTTTGTATATGGTATGAAGTGGGAGGCCACCAACATTCTTTTGGATATGGAGATCTATTTGTCCCAGCACCATTGTTGAAGACTATTCTTTCCCCCATTGAATTGTGTTGGGATTATTACTGAGAATCAGTTGGCCATAAATGTATGGGTTAATGCTATAATCCGATTGTCTGAGTCCTTTTTGAAAAAGAAATGTTTGTACCTTGTAATTCTATCTTGTTTTCATGTCTATTTTTATATTAATCTTGTCTCTAGTTAATGATCGAACCCATTTTCATTATTGAATTGGTCTTCTCTTGCCTGTCTGAAATGGGTCTCACTGGACTAAAATCAAGGTGTCAGCAGGATTGTGTTCCTTCTGGAGGCTCCAAGGAAAAATATTTTTCCTTGCATTTTCTAGCCTCTGAAGGCTGCCCATATTCCTTGATTCATGTCCCCTCTTCAAGCCAGCAACTGCAAGGCAAGTCTTTATCACCCTCTTCCCTGACGGACTCTGCTTCCTCTGCCACATAAAGATCTTTAAGATTAAACCCAGCCAGATATCCCAGGATTATCTCCCAGTTTCCAGATCAGCTGATTAGCAACCTTAATTCCACTTGCAGCCTTTTTTCCTCTTCCCATGTAACAGGACATATTCACAGGTTCTGGGAATTAGGACGGGGACATCTTTGGGGACAGCCTTCCGCTCACCACAAATGATGACACTGTAATGGTGGATACATGATAGCATGCATTTGTCAAAACCTGTAGAATTTTATAGTAGCAGAATGATGCCACACCCCTTCAAAGTCATCTACCTCCTAATCTCCTGAATAGGTTACTTTACATGGCAGATGCACTTTCAGTTGTGATTAAGGTTAGGTCCTTGAGATGGGGAGAGTATCCTGGATTATCCACATGGGCCTCATTTAATCCCATGAGTCCTTGAAAGCAGAGAACCTTTCTCAGCTATAGCCACAAAGAGATGTGATAGCAGAAGAGTCAGAGTCAGAAAGAGAAATGAATAGAGACCTTTTGTTTCACATTGTCCTGTATTGTTAAAATTTTATAGAGTGAGAATGCGTTCATTCTGTTTGTTTACCCCTTGACAGTGATTCTTGTGATCAGTGTGTCCATTTTCCCATATGCTATTAACATAAGATCACAGGCGCTAAGTGACATGCTCTGGCCACAGTTAGGGAAGCCACACCTATCATTATGTCAGGGGCATTTTGCTAGGGTATCATTTCCCTGCAGTAGAGGCTCTTAGAACCCTGAAAACTTTGTCTGGGTGGTTGGCCCCATGGTGCAGGTAGTATACAGCTTTCCCACAACGTCAACCGGAGACAGTGTCTGTTTGCCATCCGTTACTGGAGTTTCTAGATGGATAGAAGTCTTGACTAGCCACAACTTTGGGAGAGATACACACAGAGCCATGGGAGAGGACTGCAGCAACCAGGTTGGACACATGGATCCTCTTTGTCATTGGGGGGCCCACAATAGCCAGATTGCCCTGTGAGCCTGGGGTTCCATGCAGGCTACAACACCAGTACTGACTGGCTGATTAGGACAGCCAAACCCAAGAGGGAACAACAGCACAGGGTGCTGTCTCTGGTAGGATCTTGATGTGGCATTAGGAGGCCCACAACTGTTGTAGCTCTGCAGACCACTGGCAGCATGCAAAGTGAGAACAAAAGTTGACTAGCTTTTTTTCCAACTTTTTCTCTTCTGGGGCTGATGTTCAGGGTTCCCCAGTCTGGATCTAGTGTACTTTTCAAGGTCTGGTTCAGGGTCAGAGAGTCAATCAGCTCCTACAGGTTTCTAGGCTGTGGTATAATACAAAAATATATTTGGTCTTTGTTTCCAGTTCCTGGCAAAGTACTTCCTGGAATTTCCTGGGTGTTTCCTAGTCTGTTTAGTTATACATAATAAGTCCTTTTCTTCAAACCTGAGTTTATGCTAATTAGTTGACTTAGGTGGGGCTCCTAGCTAACTTCAGACTGGATTGGTCACCGAAAGACTGAGTGATTAGAGGGCAGGAATGTTCAGTCCCACCCACGGGCCTCTGGGGCCAGGAGGAGAAATAACAGAATTCATGATATTCTTTAACTACACAGATTATAAACTGTACTTAAGGAAAGTTATTTTATAAAATTTAAATGTGCTTCTCTTGTTGAATGTACTCTTCCTTCCAGTAATACTTTTCTTGGTTGATTTTTTTTTTTAGCCCTTGTTTCTTCTGTTTGCTTGCATTGAACAGCAGTTTGGTCATTTAAAGTTGACCTTGAGGACATTGAGGCTAGGCATTGTTGATGGCTATACAGAAACCTTGAAAAGTTTAAAAGAATTTTAAATTATAAAATTTTTTAAACAAATTTTTAAAAGGATTTTATATATTTATTTATTTAGAGAGGACACACATGACAGCCACCGTGAGTGGGGGTATGGGCAGAGGAAAATCTCAAGCAGACTCCCTTGCTGAGTGCAGAGCCTTACGAGGGGCAGGGATCCCACAACCTAAGACCATACCCTGAGCCAGAGGCAGACACTGAGCTGACTGCTTCTCCCTCCCCCTCTGCCTGCCACTTCCCCTGCTTACGCTCTCTCACTCTCTCTGTCAAATAAATAAATAAAATCTTAAAAAAAAAAAAAAATCAGACACTTAACTGACTGAGCCACCCAGGTGTCCTAAAACATTGTTGTGTGTTTTGTTTTTTTTTTTTAAAGAGGATAGTTTCCTGTTGGCCAGAACTAGAGCATTGTGATGTACAATGCCTATCCTATACAGGGAGAAGTCTAGTCTCATTTATGTCACCCATCAATGGACTTCAGTATAATCCATTTTTCTTGTCTCGGTAATTGGGGTGTATACCTCTGAATATAGCCTCAGGCTGTCTTTTTTGGTATCTCCTGCCCTTCTCATACAAGTTACCTAACCTTGACAAACTCTTTCATTATGTAGCCCCCAGTCATATCTCCCTCCTCACCTCTAATAGAAATTATTACTGTATTAATTGTTTCCTTAATACTTAAAGTCATAGATGATTTTCTTTTCATGTGTATGTGCTCTCTTTTCAACAAGGTGGTTAGCTCTGTTATCTTTTACTTTGATAATCCATTCCATAGCTCTCTCAAAGTGCATACTTGAGATTTTTATTGCATGAATAATTACCTGTGCATCTTACAATCTACTTATTCTCTTCTTAGATATTAATGATGTTAAGCGGCTGAAACCTGGCTACCTGGAAGCTACTGTGGACTGGTTCAGAAGGTACAAGGTTCCTGATGGAAAACCAGAGAACCAGTTTGCTTTCAATGCAGAATTCAAAGATAAGGTAATGCGTCATTTAGAAGCATAGCTTTAAGCCTGTTTGTATTGAGACTATTTTAACTATATATATATATTTTTAATTTAACTATATTGTTACCATTTAAAGACTATATGGTCATAAAATAAATGTTTAAAGACATTGGTAAGATAGTCTTGACATTAATTTATCCATTTAAATGTTCTCTCCTGCTTTTGACACAAGGAAGTGAATTCAGAAAAGACAAAGTTATCACTCTTTGGGGAAATCTTGATAATAAGGAAAGAACTCTTATCTGTCATTGTAATGCATTTTCTTCCAATTATAGGATTTTGCAATTGATATTATTAAAAGCACTCATGACCATTGGAGAGCATTAGTGACGAAGAAAACCGATGGAAAGGGAATCAGTTGGTAAGCAGTAATTCTTCTCTGCATGTTTAACACATAAAACAGACCAGTTTGCTCCAGAGATTTTAATGATACAAACATACCGTATCATGGTATTCCCTTAGAAAAGAGAGAACTAGTTTGTCAGTCCGTGCTAAAGGGAGTGGGAAGGTAGATATGTTAGCAAGTGAAAAGTACTCATAAGATACCCTCTGAACAAGTACAAACTAAAACTATAAAGGGGACAGTTGAGAACAGAGCTTTGTGAGGGTAACTGGAAAGGCTTCCTAACATCAGGATGCTCAGAATGTAGCAAGTAAAATAATTTTGAGTGCAAGGGTTTTTCTCTGATATAAATACAGAAGAAGCATTGCAGCTAAACCAGTATCTACCATGCACACAAAATTTATTACTGCTAATAATAACCTAATATTTATTGAACAGTTAAATATTTGCCAAGCATGTAACAGAGATGTGTGGGGTTGCCTGGGTGGCTCAGTCAGTTAAGCGGCCCACTCTGGATTTCTGCCCGGGTCAATGATCTTGAGGTGGTGAGATTGAGGCCTGCATCAGGCTCTGCACTCAGCAGGAAGTCAGAGCCTGCTTGAGATTCTCTTCCTCTCCTTCTGCCCTTCCCGCTGCTTGCATACACACGCTCTCTTTCTAAAATAAATAAATAAACAAATAAGCAAACAAATCTTTTAAAAGGGGGGTGCGCCTGGGTGACTCAGTGGGTTAAAGCCTCTGCCTTCAGCTCAGGTCATGATCCTAGGCTCCTGGGATCGAGCCCTGAATCAGGTTCTGCTCCCCCGCACCCCCCACCCCCCACCCCGCCAGCCTCTCTGCCTATTTGTGATCTCTGTCAAATAAATAAATAAAATCTTTTAAAAAAGAGAGCGAGAGAGAGAGATGCAGGGAAGTTAAACTTAACCAAAGTCACCCCATGATAAGTGTTTCAGAGTTAGGACTCCTATCCAAGTCTGTCTGGCCTCCAGACAGTGTTCAGGATCATATACTACTTCTTGAATACTCAAAAATTTATGAGAGAATGACCACTATCACCAGTTAACTAATGTTCTTGAAATAGTAGTCAATGAAATACATAAGGGAAAGGATGTATTTTGATCCAGGAATATTGGAAAGGGAAGAGCAAATTGTCATAGATTATATGATTTTGTATCCAGAAAACCCTAGGGAAATAAAGAATTTAGCAAGGTGACCAACTACAAAGTGAATATATATATTAATAGCTTTCTATACAAGTGGTAGCAGAAACCATAATGGAGGAAAAGGTCCCATATAGAATATATAGTATTTAAAAAGAAAACACAAACCAAGGTATAAACAAGACATCTGCAGGACCCAGAAGAAGAAAGCTTTAAGACACTTGAGGAATATAAAATATTAAAAAAAAAAAAAAAAGTAAACTGTGTTCATAAATAACATTCAGTTTCATTAGAAAAAAAAAACTGCATGTGAAAATAGCCAGAAGAATTCTGAAAGAAAAAAAAAAATGAGGGTAGTGGTATCAGGGTGTAGTGTTAATTGTTTTTGTCATGTTTAGTAATACTGTTGTCCTGAATGTTTGATACTGAAGAAGAAAGTCATATCACTCAGAAGTCCTTTTGGAGTTTGGTAGACCCAGAGATGTCTTAGTTTATAACAAAATATTATGGATGAATGGTTATGGACCCACACGGGCTGTTTAGGAAGAAAACTGGCTAGATCCCTAACTACTCCCCATACTTCTTATGCCAGAGGTGCACACCAGCAACACCACCATGTTCTGGCTGTTTTGTTTTGTTTTAAGAGGTGCTATGACCAGGCAGGTGCTCCAGGAGTGCCCTCAGAGGCAGCTCTGCACATTTTCTCACGTTTAGCCTCTCTGCACCCTTATGTTAATTGGGTGTGGTCTGTAGGTATTTGAGTTTACAGCCCTTGTCTTACATCAGTATTAAATGTCAGACACATACATTTTGATGTGAAAATTTTCTAGAAAAAGTAGAAGGAGTTTTTTTTTTAAGATTTTATTTATTTGAGAAAATCATTTTAAAAATTCAGTTATACTGCATGAGCAGAGGGAGGGCCGGAGGGAGAAACAAGGTCCCCCACTGAGCAGGGAAGAGGACATGGGACATTATCCCAAGACCCTGAGATTCTTACCTGAGCCGAAAGCAGCCCGCTTAACTGACTGAGCTACCCAGGTGCCCTAAGTGAATTTATTAGGTTATAGCAGGGAAAGCCTTTTTAAACAGAGCACAAACTCAAAATCCATACAGGAAAGGTTTACTTTTCATATATATCAGGAGACAATTTTTCCCAGTTGCTCTTTTTTTTTTTAAACAAAATACAACGAAGGGCTAAATTCTTTAATACATAAACAGCTTCTTCAAGTCAAAAAAGACTAGCAATTCAATAGATGGAGAAAAAGGTAGGAGAAGGAAGTTTACATAGAAGAAGGTGTACAGTCTCATAATTTAAAATGCAATTCAGCAAGATAATGATATTGCCCATTACATTTGCCAAAATTAGAAAAAAATCAGATGATAGCCAGAGTTACCAAGACCATACATATGTAGCTATTGAGCTCATAAATGGGTATACCTTTGTGAAGGGCACTTTGATAGGATCCAGTCAAGAAATTAAAATTGCATATATTTCTTCACACCACCACTGCTAGGAATATATCCATAGTTCACCAAGATCCACGTATAAGGATGTTCTTTATAATGTCGTTTATAATAGCAAAATGTTAGGGAAAAAATGTAATGATTAAGTACATCTATAATGGCACATTAAAAAAATATCTCTATATATTGATATGGAATGATATCTAAAATATATTAAGGGAGAAAAGCAAAGTTCCTAGTAGTGGGGTGCCTGGGTGGCTCAGTGGGTTAAAGCCTCTGCCTTTAGCTCAGGTCATGATCTCAGGGTCCTGGGATCGAGTCTCCCGCTTCAGGCTCTCTGCTCGGTGGGGAGCCTGCTTCTTCCTCTCTCTCTCTGCCTACCTCTCTGCCTACTTGTGATCTCTGTCTGTCAAATAAATAAATAAAATCTTAAAAAAAAAAAAAAAGTTCCTAGTAGTGTATTTAATATGATCCTATTAAAGGATTAAAGGTGCAAGATAAGCACCCCCCACATACACACATACCTACACATATATCAGCATCTATGTATTTATGTCCACATTTTTTTTTCCGGGGTCGGGGGAGAACTAGAAATTATAATTGAGAGAAAGGCCTTCATTTTATGACTGTCTGAATTTTCTAACTATTTATATGTATATTTTCATTTTTTTAAATGTCAAAGTTATCTGGGCAGTAAGATTTTTTCTGAGTATGAGAAAATCCTAACATAAAAATAATTCTCAGGGATATTCTGTTCTGTGAGTCAGGATAATGTCCTGTAAAGTGAAAACACTGTCTTTCCACAAACAAGATAAAATGAGCAGTTATATATTTGTGTGAAAAAGTACGATCCTAATACACTGCTTTTAAGTTCTCAATTTTTGTGGTGTCTTATTTCTATAGAAATGATCTTAATGCATGTTAAGTAACAGGTAACTGTGGATATTTTCTTTTTCATTTTAGTAGACAATTTTTGATCATACCCATATTATACTAGTGCTATAATAATATATAGGAAATTTTGAACTATGGATAAACAAAAAGAAAACCTATGTTTTAAAAAAATCCCCCTTATTAGATTTTCCATAGATATTCCTATTAACATGTAGAGTTTTTTTTACAGTGCTTGTGTGAATGTGCAATACTTTAAAAAATAATTAGGATTATATTACATGTATAATTTGTTTTATTACTTTTAATTTCTAAAAAATTTTTTTAAAGATTTTTATTTATTTATTTGATGGAGAGAACACAAGCAGGGGGAGTAGCAGGCAGAGGGAGGGGGTGAAGCAGGCTCCCCACTGTGCAGGGAGCCCAATGTGGGGCTGGATCCGAGGACCCTGGGATCATGACCTGAGCCGAAGGCAGACGCTTAACTGGACTGAGCCACCCAAGCACCCTATGTTTTGTGATTTTTTTTAAAAAAAACATTTAACACTATAAGTATTTCCCTATATCATTAAGAATATTTTTATAATATTAGGTAACATTCCATCTCTGTGTAATATCTCACCTCCTAAATACACCATTTTAAATCATCCCCATTGCTGGATATTTTGGTTACTTCCAGCTTTTCATTCTTATCAATGGTGAGGTGGTATCTGTTGAAACTTTATAGATCATTGTTTAAATCTGTTTGAATTCTCAGAGTTAGAACTTCTCTATCAAAGCCTATGGGCTTTTTAAAAGTTTTTTTCCAGAAATATTTGTCCAAGAACCAAGTGTTGCTCCCACCAGGCTAGTTTATCTCAGGTGCTTCATCAGCACTGACAGGAACTGACAGGATTTTTTGCTTTTGTCTAATTTGGAAAGATATGTTTCTCATTTTAATGTGCATTTCTTAGTTATTTCAGCAATAATTACAGGACATTCCATCTTAGATTTCTAAATTTGAACTTGTTTAGGTACTAGAATAAAATTGGCAACAAGAATAACTATACCTTGGCCAAATAAAGAGAATATTTTATATGGGTGAGAAAGCTTTCAACTAAATCAAACTTGAATTTCATCTGGCCTACCATCTTCAACTTCCAAAAAATTATTTTTCATTGGGGTATAATTGACATAGCATTATGTTAGTTTCAGGTATACAGTGTAATGATTTTTGATATTTGTATATACTGCAAAACGATCACCATTAAGTCCAGTTAACATCCATCACCACCGATAGTTATAGCATTTTTTTTCTTAATATGAGAACTTTCAAGATCCACTTTCCTAGCTACTTTCAAATATGCAATATGGTATGAGTTAGTCATAGCTGAAAACTGGCACTTTTGACCCCTTCCACCCATTTGATCCACCTTCACCTCACCTCAGGTAACCACCGGTATGTTCTCTATATCCGTGAACTTGATTTTTTTTTTGCTTCTTTAGATGCCACATATAAGTGAGATCATAACGATATTTATCTTTTTCTGTGTAACTTATTTAATTTAGAATAATGCCCTCAGATGCCATCTTTGTTTTTACAAATGGCAGGATTTCATTTTCTTTTATGACTAATAGTCCATTTACTACATTTTCTTTGTCCATTTGTCCATGGGTGGACCTTTAGATTGTTTCCATGTCTTGCTGTAAATCAGGCTGCAGTGAACATGAGGGTGCATGTGTGTTTTCCATTTCGTGTTTTTGTTCTTCAGATAAATATTCAAAGTGGAATTGCTGGATCATAGCATAGTTCTTTTTTTAAATTTTTTGAGGGCCCTTCCTACTGTTTTCTGCAGGGGCTGCTCCAATTTGCATTTCTACCAACAGTGCACAAGGGCTTCATTTTTTTTTTTTTTTTTTTTACATACTACTAACATTTGTTATTTCTTGCTGATAATAGCCATTCTGACAGGTGTGAGGTGACCTCTCTCTGTGGTTTTGATCTGCATCTCCCTCATGATGAGTGGTGTTGCGTGCCTTTTCATGTACTTGTTGGCCATCTGGATGTCTTCTTTGGAAAATTTCCTATCCAGTCCTTTTACCCATTTTTAAATCAGGTTGTTCGTTTGCTATTGTTGTATGAATTTTTTATATTTTTTATGTTAAGCCTTTATCAGATATATGATTTGCAGGTATTTTCTCCCATTTAGTAGGTTGCCTTTCATTTTGTTGATGTTTCCCTTTACTGTGCGGAGGTATTTTAGTTTGATATGGTCCTACTTGTCTATTTTTCTTTTGTCTTTGCCTTTTGGATAAATCCAAAAATTTATCTCCAAGACTGATGTCAAGGAGCTTACTGTTTTCTTCTAGGAGTTTTATGATTTCAGGTCTACATTCAAGTCTCACCTATTTTGATTTAATATTTGTGTACGATGTAAGATAGTGGTCCAGTTTCACTCTTTTGCACATGGCTGTCCAGTTTTTCCAAAATCGCTTATTGAAGAGACTGTCCTTTTCTCATTGTATCTTGGCTCCTTTATTGTAAATTAATTGAGCTTATATGAATGGGTTTTATTTCTGGGCTTTCTGTCCTGTTCCTTTGATCTGTGTATCTGTTTTTATGCCAATACCATACTATTCTGATTACTGTGGCGTGAAATCAGGAACTGTGAGGCCTCCAGCTTTGCTCTTACTTCTCAAAACTGTTTTGGCTACTCAGGGTCTTTGGTGGCTCCAAACACATTTTAGATTTGTCCTGTTTACTGTGAAAGAATGCTACTGAATTTTGATAAGGATTGTGCTGAATCTGGATTGCTTTGGGTAGTATGAATATTTTGACCACATTAATTCTTAAAGTTCATGACCATGGACTGTCTTTCCATTTGTGTCTTCCTCAATCTCTTTTTGTTAGAGTCTTACAGTTTTCAGTGTACACATCTTTCCCACCTCCTTGGTTAAGTCGGGGCACCTGGCTCAGTAGAGCACTCGGCTCTTGATCTTGGGGTTGTGAATTTGAGCCCCACCTTGGACTTGGAGATTACTTTTAAAAAACTTATTCCTAGGTATTTTATTCTTTTTAATGTAACTGTAAATGTTACTGTTTTAATTTCTTTCTGATAGTTTAGTATTAGTATATGGAAAATGTGACAGATTTTTGTATATAGTGATTTTGTATCCTACAACTTGAGTAAACCTGAAATGCAAGTAAACCAAACTTGAATCTCTTCAGGCCTACCATCTCTATCCGTTGCTTTTTTCTTTTTTTTTTTTTTTTTTAAGATTTTATTTTTTTATTTGAAAGACAGAGATCACAGGTAGGCAGAGGGAGGGTGGGGTGGGGGGGGTGGGGGGAGCAGGCTCCCTGCTGAGCAGAGAGCCTGAGGCGGGGCTCGATCCCATGACCCTGGGATCATGACCTGAGCTGAAGGCAGAGGCTTCAACCCACTGAGCCACCCAGGTGCCCCTATCTGTAGTTTTTTGACTCTTAAGAGACAAGTTTTGTTACTGTAACTCATGACTACTTCTTTTTTATTTAATAGCATGAATACTACAGTGTCTGGGAGCCCCTTCAAGTGTGACCCGGATGCTGCCAAAGCTATCGTGGATGCTGTATGTAAAAGTTTTCCTTGAAAAAGAATGTACCTGGTGCTAAAGAGATTAAGATGATAATTGGGAGGGAAAGTACTTCCTTCAGCAAATACTGGGAGTCCCTCCTGGCTGCCTATCATTGTGTGAGGTCTTGAAATTACAAACTGTGAGTGCACACAAGTGGACTTTTGACTGAAGGGAGAAGCTGAGAAGGGTTTTAGTCAACTCTAATTGGGCATATAGTATACTTGTAACAATCAAAGTGATTCCAGAAGGTTCTAACCCAAATCCTGTGTGGGTATCCTAAGCCCATTTTCCAAAAGAATTAATGGGAACTTACTAGACTTGGTTATAGCAAGGACTAAGAAGATGGTCAAGTTTCAGGCGCCATGCAAGAGCAGTTAATAACCCTAGAAAAGACTTTCTTTTAGTAAACTATTCACGAAAGAAATAATTTTGGCTTTGTATTATGTTTAATTATTTGATTTGGATCAACCAAAAGACTGAACTAGATAATCTTAAATTATTTTCATTTACTATATTAAATGAGGAAAAGAAAATGAAATCTGACTTTTTACTGCCTTGTAAGTGGGGTGTAGCACAAGGAAAAAGAACGATTTAACAATGAAGCCAGTACATTTAGATTTCTCTTTATATCTGAATCCTGACAAAGTTGAGATGAATAAGAAGAATTGGAAGGGGAAAACCGTTGGTTAACAATCATAACTTTTCAATGAGGACACTCTGCCTACTTTTTCTGTATATGTGTATATATAAATTCATTATATATGCATCAATCTGTTATTTCAAGCAGCATTTCATTTTATTTATCCTCCTGTGTTCAATCAAAAGCTAAAGGGCCTGAATTTGTTTTTTGGCAGTAAAGTGAACCTTGCCTTGTTCTTATGTATTATAAATTATTTTTAGAATCTAAAAATTGGGAAAGTTATCTTCTGTTCAGATTTTTTTAAATTTTTGTGTTGGTATACCTTTTTGGCTTACTTTTTTTTTTAATTAGACTAATACATTTTAATATTTTATTTTAGTTACCGCCACCATGCGAATCCGCCTGCACAATACCAACAGATGGTAAGATCTATATTCTAGTAAAATTACACTAAACATTTCGTGTTTAGTGTAATTGTGTGTGGGAAAAATATATTTGTACCTACAGATATGTATTACACACCACATCCACAGAGAAAGAGAAAGAAGGGAAGAAGAAACATTTTTAGAGTTCCATACTGTATGTGGGAAGAAAGATGGCTGCATTGCCACCCTTCACACCAGCTCCCATCACAGCAGTTTCCAAACCATGACCTGCTGTGGCTCTCTGGGTTCCGGGAGAAGGGCTCGTGGATGTGGGAGCAGGTGGGGCTCTGGATCCCCCTCTGGCCACCAACACAGCTTTCTCCCCCTTTACATTTAGAATTCTCTGTAAGATGGTTCTGGTGAGAATCACATGTTTATCGATTAGGATCAAACATGAGAAAGCCCAGGAGAAAACACTGTGATAAATTACCTGTTTTTGCCATAGTGGAACTTCAGGTGTCCGTTTGTTTTAAGGTGATCTGTGGTAGAATACATGAAAGCAAGTATGATACTCGTTGTTATATTTCGGGTATATTTTAATTTTTTTTTTACTATTTTACGTTTTGATTCTTAATAGAGATTCTAATTTGGTTTTCTTTTTTTCCAAATGCAGTGGATAAGTGGTTCCATCACCAGAAGAACTAATGACTGTTCTGCCGAATACAGGCTGGTGATGCCGCACCCTGTTCATCTGGAGCCGTAGATGCAGAAGTAGCTTCTCACAGCTTCACATTCATAGAACTAATCTAACTAAAGCAAATTCTGCTGCGACCAATATATTCAGAATGTTATGCCTCTAAAAGCATTTTTCATATCTCAACCAAGAGTACGTGTTTCAATATCAAAGCGGTTGTTGTAATTTAGAAGTCATTTGTGAATATGCAAGATGAATGCATGTTGGATGTATATGTTTACCATGTGTTAGAAAATAAAATTATTTTGCCAAAACTTCATTTATAATATTTTTATTTTACTCTGAAACCTGACGTTACGAAGTGGGCATGGGTGCTATTTGGTGTTTGTTTTCTATCAGTGATCTTATAATTCAGTTTCATAATTATTAGATTAAAACTGACTTTATTTTTAGGAACCTGAGAGTGAAAGCCCTCATGTTTATAGTAATCTCGATGCTATATTCTTTTTTTTTAAAGATTTTATTTATTTGAAAGAGAGAGAGATCACAAGTAGGCAGAGAGAGGGGGAAGCAGGCTCCCTGCTGAGCAGAGAGCCCGATTTGGGGCTCAATCCCAGGACCCTGGGGTTGTGACCTGAGCTGAAGGTAGAGGCTTTAACTCACTGAGCCACTCAGGCACCCCTCTATGCTGTATTCATACTAATTCCTAACAACCCATTGCAAAGCAGAAAGCAAAACCTTGCTCACATTTTGAAATGATATAGTTACTTTCTTTACTTCTCTAATCAACAAATTAGATTCTTAAGTCATTTACATTATATTCTGAGTTACAAGTCCAAATACCTTTGTGACTAAGGTCTTAGGTTTTGGAGCTGTACAGACCTGAATTTTCCATCGTAGCCCATCTATTTTTCTCTGTAATCTTAGGTCAGTTACCCACCACCCAACTTCAGTTGTTTCATTTGTAAATAAGATGTTACTCATGCAATGGCCTGTATTAAGCAGATTTTTTTATTTGAGATCATTGTGGATTCACAAGCAATTGTAAGAAATAATACAGAGAGCTTCTCTATACCTTCCTGTTTCCTCCAGAGGTACGATTTTGCAAAACAATGGTATAGATACGACTGCCCACCAGGACACTGACTTTGATATGGTCCACTGATCTTACTCAGATTTTCCAGTTTTACCTGTGCTGCTTTGTGTGGTGTATTGTCCTGTACAACTAAATATCCCATGTAAGTTCCTGCATCCTGCAAGACACTCACCAGTTCGTTTTTCTTATTTTGTAAGCTTTTATTTATTGGGGTGCCTGGGTGGCTCAGTCAGTGAAGCATCTGCCTTTGGCTCAGGTCATGATCTCAGGGTCCTGGGATGGAGTCCCATGTTGGGCTCCCAGCTCAGTGAGATGTCTCCTTCTCCCTCTCCATCTGCCTCTCCCCCAGTTCATGCTCTCTCTCTCTCTCAAATAAATAAAATCTTTAAAAAAAAAAAAGAGCAAGAGAGCACAAGTGGGGTGTACTACATCCTTAATCCCTGGCAACCACTAATCTGTCTTCAATTTCTATAGCTTTATCATTTCAAGAACGTTATATAAATGGTACCATGCAGTGGGTAGCCTTGTGGGTTTTTTTCACTGAGCATAATTCCCTGGAGATTCTTCTAGGTTGTGGCATGTATCGATAGTTCATGCTTTTTATTCTTTTTATTACTGAGTAGTATTCCTTGTATGTATTCCTAGTATGTATGTAGGCTCACTCCAGTTTTTGGCTATTACACTGAAGCTGCTGGGAACATTGCCAGACACATTTGTTGTCTGCATCACCTGTCACTGTGATTGCCAGGTCAAATGATGGATGCTTAGTCTCATAAGAAGCTGCCAAATTGTTTTCCAGAGTGTTGTACCAGTTCACATGTAAGATAATTATTGCTATGTTCACATTTTATCCTGTTCAGGGTTTGCTCACCTTGGATCTGTAAGTCTGTGTCTTTCACCAGATGTGGGAATTTTCCAGGTATATTTCTTCAAATACTCTTTCAGCCCCAACTACCATCCTCTTTCTCTGGGAGCCTGATGATATGAGGGTTGGATCCTTTACTATCTATCGTCCATGGGTCCGTAGGCTCTGTTTTGTTTTTCCAATCTATTTTCTCTCTGTTCTATACTGGGTGAGTTGTGTTGTTCTGTCCTCGAGTTCATAGAGCCTGTCTTCTGTTATCTCCACGCTCACAGTGAACCTGCCCCGCAGGTGTTCTGTTACTATGGAACTGTTAAGTTACTGTATTTTTAGTTCGATAGTTTCCATTGGGTTCTTTTTTATAATTTCTATTTCTTTGCCAAGGTTGTCTATTTTTTAACTTATTTCAAGGGAATTTCTAATTGACAGTCTAATTGCAGTTTTAAGATGGCTACTTTAAATTCCTTGTCAAGATTCATCACTCCATTGTCTTTTTTTCACTCAAGTGGTGATTTTCTTCTTTGACAGTACGATGGGCTAGCTGTGTCCTAGGTGTTCTGTCTGTTATGGTCCTGTGTAACTCTTGGATTTTAGCGGGCATCCCCCACTGAGGGCTAGTGCATGAGGCTTGGCCCACTTTGTGTTTCAATGGCGGTTTAATTTTCAGTGCTTCGCACTGTTAATCAGATGTGCTTCGTTTCCCCTGGTGCCTCTGGGGCTTCTATTGGTCCCTGCAGGTGCTGCCTAAGGCCCTGGTGGGTATCTCTTGGTGGAGGAGGGGCGTGTGAATCCATGAACTGGTCCTCCCAACCCCCACCTTCCGGGGCTAGTGTCCCTGGGTGGGCGAGGAGAGCCTTACCTTAGGCTGCAGGGATAAAGAGGGTTCTAACCAGTGCACCTGCTATAGCTGGGTTTCTCCCTTGGGCTCAGCCTGCCTGCCTACCTGCCGAGGAAAATTTGGGGGAAAGGGGGAGTCTGTAGGGAAGAGAATACCTCCCTGGTGGCTTATTCCTGGCTGGACCCGTAGTGATCCCCCTTGCCAGCTGATGTTCTGCCACCAGACAGACTCCCACTCTCTAAGGGGCAGGAATGAGCCTCTGTGGGCTGCCTTCTATTGCTAGGTCAAGGGTTAGGAAGGACTCTCTTGTGGGTGGTAGGACACACATGCCCCTGCCACTGGGCTGCTCTCTGGTCCTGATCCCAAACCAGCTCGCTGCTTAGAGTTTTCATGTGGCTGCCTGTTTTGCCATTTCCAGGGTTTATAGCTGTACTTTGCCATGAGGAGCAGGGGGAAATGGGTCTACACCATCTTGTCTAGACCAGAATCAGAAATGTCAGCATTCAGATTTTAGCAATATTTCTCTGACTCCCTTTGTAAGTCTATTTTTAAATGTTGCCTCAATCACAGTTGTATGTGATTTCTGAAGTGATTTGTCAGGATGAGAAACAGGTTTTGTAATGAAGGGATTATTCAATGTGCAGGACTTCCAAAGACTTGGCCCAGTAGTTAGGAATCAGTCATCAAGGTTTCTGCCAGTTTTCAATGCAGTAAATGATTGTATTTTTTCCCGTTGACTTGGAAGTCAAAGCTGACTATGTCACCATAAAGCCTACTTGAGTTAGTTTTTCTGTCTGTAAGATGGTTGTTAAGCTGTCATCACAGGTAGAAGGAATGTAGGGGAAGGACTTCCTCAGTGCCAGGGTCACAGGAGAGGCTTGGTGGAGGCTGGTTGTTCAGAACTGTAAATCTCAACAACAGTGAGTGTGATCAGGTGCATTTTTCCAGCTAAGAGAATCTGAAACCATGGCCCAGCTATGGACAGGATCGAACTGAGAACTCCCAGGGGAAATCAATTCCCTTTCGCCATCATTGAGCCTAGGCCTGCGTGTGCAGCAGCTGTAAAGGTAGTTATGTCCTATCTGATCTGCATGTTCGCTCTGCAAGGGCTTAAACTATGCTTTTGCACAGCATGTTCTTTACATTTAGAATGAGCTGCTCGGCTTTCTGAGAGTCTGGGCAGAGGGGAACTTGCTTTCACATTGACAAGAATGCTGTGCAAATCGTTTCACGATGGGCAAGTACTTATTAAAGAATTATTAACTGGGGCGCCTGGGTGGCTCAGGGGTTAAGCCTCTGCCTTTGGCTCGGGTCATGATCTCAGGGTCCTGGGATGGAGTCCCACAAAGGGCTCTCTGCTCAGCGGGGAGCCTGCTTCCTCCTCCTCTCTCTCTCTGCCTCTCTGCCTACTTGTGATCTCTCTCTCTGCTAAATAAATAAATAAATTCTTTTAAAAGAATTATAAACTGGAGTTGGTTAGCACATAGTTCATGCTTCCCTCTGTCGGTCTTTGGAATCTTTGGTTATTACAAAACCTTTAAGTTAAAATATTCACCAGATGTAAGATGAAGCAATGAAAAATCATAAGGTCGTGTGGCAATCTGAATTTAAAAAGAAGCCTGAGTTGAATTTGGCAGTCTCTTATCAAAAGTGGCTCAGTGGGTTGGGCCGCTGCCTTCGGCTCGGGTCGTGATCTCGGGGTCCTGGGATTGAGTCCCGCATCAGGCTCTCTGCTCGGCAGGGATCCTGCTTCCTCCTCTCTCTCTCTCTCTGCCTGCCTCTCTGCCTACTTGTGATCTCTCTCTGTCAAATAAATAAATAAATAAATAAGTTTAGACTCACATTTACCCTTTGAGTCAGCAGTTCTATTCTGAGAATTCATTCCAGTTGACAGTCAACCAAGCGCACGGTGTGTGGCGGCTTTGTTTAGTACAGCAAAACCTGGAAAACTAATTGTCCAGTTGAGAAGTGGCTAGATATGTTCTCAGTACCTTGTAGCAGTTAAAGAATAGTTACCGGTAGAGCCGATACGGGAAAGATACTCAAACTATACAAGTGGTAAGAGAACCCTGTACTCCGCAGTTGCTAACTATGGCCCATGGGCCAAATCCCACCTGCTGTGGGTCTGATAACTAAAGCGGCCTTGGAACACAGCCACACCCATTCATTTGCGAATTGTGGCTGCATTCAAGCTACAAGGCGAGTTTCGTAGCTGGACAGAGACCATATGGCCTGCAAAGCCAAAAATATTTCCTGTTCAACATGTTGCTGAGAACATTTGCCAATCCCTGCTCTCTCCTATGATCCTATTTGTGTTTTCCACAAAATGAGCATGGGGGAAAAGACATGTATTAGTGGATATGCCTGTATGGGCATAGACAATTTCTGGACACAAAACCCACCACAGTTAACAAGGATTATCTCGGTGGGAACCTAGGGATAAGTGTGGAAGAAGCAGGGTCTGGGGAGTTTCTTTTCACTTAGTAAGCTTCTGTGCTCTTTGAATTGTTTTTCTAAAACCATGTGTAACCTAATTTTTTTTTAAAGAAAATTGAAGTAGGAGAACACCAATGGATAGTACTCAGCACAGCTCCTGGCAGAGGGCTCCCGGCTCCTGGCAGCCTCTCTCCCTGTGAGCCTTGAACCACCAGCACTGATTCACCTAAGATATTTGCAAAAAATAAAGAAGTAGGGGCGCCTGGGTGGCTCAGTGGGTTAAGCCTCTGCCTTTGGCTCAGGTCATGATCTCAGGGTCCTGGGATGGAGCCCTGCATCCGGCTCTCTGCTCAGCAGGGAGCCTGCCTCTACCACTCTCTCTGCCTGCCTCTCTGCCTAATTGTGATCTCTCTCTGCCAAATAAATAAATAAAATATTAAAAAAAAATAAAGAAGTAAAACACATACCATATATATATAAAATATACGATAGATAACATGATACACATATACATACTATATATGATAGATAACGTGATATCCATCCCACTGAATTAGAGCAGGGAGGGGCTAGGCCCTGAAATCTAATTTTGAACCAGTTCCCCTCAGGTAATTCTAACAAATCTCATGTCTGAAACCACTGCTCTAGTCATAAATCTCATAAATTAGCGAAAGAGTTCTCAGCGTGTCGTAATATAATCAGTGTGAGATAATTAGCAAACATCTACCACAGCAACAGCAGCCACAAAAGTAGCTTCCCATTTGTGGGGCGCCTGGCTGGCTCAATCAATAGAGCATGTGTCTTTTGATCTCAGGGTTGTGAGTTTGAGCCCCATGTTGGGTGCAGAGATTACTTTAAAAACAAACAAAAAAAAATAGCTCCTATTTGTTTATACTTAGTAAATAAGCATCAGGCCCTGCCTCTTCTAAACGCTTTATGTACTTCATCTCATTTAATTCGCTTGCAACACGCAGCTAGGGAGGCCAAGCTCCGAGTGCCTTGGGCCCTGCCCTTTGTGAAGGGCCAAAGGGCCGGGAATGGGACACCCTCCCAGCCCCATGGCTCTCCCCAGTGACAAGCTGGTTTCCTCTTTCCCCTGGCAAGCCACATAACACTGGCTGCACTTTGTCAGGTGGTCTCAAGAGACTCGTAAGTTGGGTCACCTTCAACGCCCAACTTCCATCCCTGGGAAACAAGGGGCTCAACTGGGGTGCCCCGGAAGGCCTCTGCCAGCTGATTTCCACGCCTCCACCTTGGAGCTGCAGTGCGGATGGTCCAGTGGGACGTGCGGCTCCTCACTGCTGCACCCATGCACCGGCGGCCATCCTCCCCTGGCCTGTCCCCCTGCTCCTTCCCTGCGGAGGCAGATGGCATTGTCCTCCTGTGTTCCAGCCCTAGCAGCCCTGTTTCTCCTCCTAGCTCCTTAAAATACATAACTCCGTGAGCACGTAGCTGGGATCCCTAAACAGCCTGCCAGCCCCTCACAGGCAAAGGCTGTGTTGATGCTGTGTCATCCAGCACAGCCCCAAGCCCACAGCGGGAGTTCAGGAACCACCTGATGCTTCTCCAGTGCGTTTGCCAACAGAAACGTAAGGGCGTCATCATATGACTCAAGTTGATAACCAGCAGCTGGTGCCTGCCTGCTCCCGCAGAGGGTGTGAGAGGGCACTGCGTGTGGTAGAGTGACACATGGCCTTCCACACGGGGGTCCAGCACCCCATGGGGATGCAGTCTGTGCCCAGACACCGAGCAGAGACATGTGGCTTCCATTGTACTTGAGGGGGAATAATCACTGGGTTATTCACAGGTTCAAAGACATAGACGTGCTGTGATTTTTGAATGCTGCCTTCCGCCCCCCTGAATTTTAAAGAGAAACATGCCATTGCAGGGCAATTTTGCTATGTGTGCCTTCTGTCCTGGGGCTATGGCACCAGACCCCTGGAGCCAAAGCGGATTTTCCTCTGGTCTTGGAGTCAAATCAGAGGCAGTTTGCAGAGCACTATAGGAACGAGCTCTGGGCCGCCGGTCTTGAGTCAGGAGTTCTGGCTCTGGCCCTGTGTGATATCGCGAAGGTCTTACTTCTCTGGGTCTCAGTGTCCTCATTTTGTATAATAAAGTAGTCGATCCCTACCTCGAGCATGTATTAATAAGGAAGATATCATGTCTTTATAACTGCTACAGTCCTGGGGAGCAAGGAAGGGGTGGGAACAAAGTTTCTCTCTGTGGCTGGCACTGGGCTGAGAGCTGGGGTGACAGAAACCACCATTTCACACTCTTTGCCTTCAGGAAGTTCCCTGGTATGGCGGTACACTAAAACAATGGCTGTAGATGTGGAGAAACTGGACCTCCGCATGCACTGCTGGTGGGAATGCAACATGGCGCAGCCACCTTGGAAAATAGGCACGTTTTCACAAAGTTCAACATAGTGTTACCAGATCACCTAGCGATTCCAGCCCTAGGTATATACCCAAAGAGATGTGTCCCTACAAAAATTTGTATGTTCATAGCAGCATTATTCATAATAGCCAAAAAGTGTAAATAGCCCAAAAGTCCACCAACTGAGTGGGTAAGTAAAATGTGGGTATGACCGTGAATTAGGTGTTGTTCAGCCAAAAGGAATGAACTATGGGCATGCACTACAACTTGGATGAACCTAGAAAACATGGTGCTGAGTGAAAGAAGCCAGACACAAAGGCCATATCTTGTATGATTCCATTATAGGAAAGTCTACAATAGAAAAATCCATCAGGACAGAAAGTACACAGGTGCTTGCCAGAGTCTGGAGTGAGGGAGAGTGGGGCTAATGGGGTATCTTTGGTGGATGGTGAAAATATTCTAAAATTGGGGTGATGACCGCCCAACTCTGCAAACATACTGAAAATCACTGCAAATACACTGTAAATGGGTGAATTTTATGATATGTGAATTACATCACAATAAGGCCATTATGAAAAAACCCCAAACCAACCTCAGAGGTACTATAATGGTAGAAAAGTAGTTGAAGGACAATGCCGGAAAAGGCCGTGTGGGAAAGGCTGACTAGGGGGAGTTTGCTTGACTTGGGTCTTGAGCCACAAGGCGCAGAAGAGATGGAAGGGTGTCCAGACAGAGGGAGTAGCCCGGGCAAAGGAAGGGATTCCGAGGCTGGAGAGAATGTTGATGGTAATATTCAACTGTTATTGGATGTTTGGATTGTGCCAGCAAACTGGTATCATCTTATTTAATCTTCATAAAAGTCCTTACTTCATTCACTCTGTCATACTGAACAAACTTCATCAGAGACCTCCTGTATGCAGGAACTGTGCTAGCCACCAGAGATGCTATGATGAGGTAGACACTCTCATTATCCACTGTAGGCATATAAGGATTACATAAGTTATGTGAAGTTACAGAATGAGTAAGTGGAAGAACTGGGGTTCAAACCCAGGCAGTCTGATTCCAGAGCCCATTTTCAAAAAAATGTTCTTTTATACATCCCTACAAATACTAATCATTTAGCATAAATACATAAATACCATCACACATTTGTCCATTCATCTCCCTCTTATTCTATCACTCTGTCTCTTTCTCTCAATCCTTTTCTTTTCCCAGTTTGATTGCGAGAACACGAACAGATAACACTGTGTTTCGGGTGTACAATCTGTTCATGAGATACGCTCACGCACTATAAAATGATGACCATCTCAGCATCAGCTCACACCTCCCCTCACGTCACCTCATACCATCGCTGTTCCTTTTTTGTGGTGAGAGCATTTAAGATCTATTCTCTTAGCAACTTTCAAGTGTAAAATACAGTATTACTAACTATAATCATCATGGTCTACCTTAGGTCCCCAGAAGTTATTTATCTTTTTTTTTAAATTTTTTAAAAGATTTTATTTATTTGTTTGATAGAGAGAGATCACAAGTAGGCAGAGAGGCAGGCAGAGAGAGAGAGGAAGGGAAGCAGGCTCCCTGCTGAGCAGATAGCCCGATGTGGGGCTCGATCCCAGGACCCTGAGATCATGACCTTAGCCGAAGGCAGCGGCTTAACCCACTGAGCCACCCAGGCGCCCAGAAGTTATTTATCTTAAACTGGAAGTTTGTATCCTTCGGCCAGTATCTCCTATTTCCCCACCCCTCTGCCCCTGGTAACCACCACTATACTCTGTTTCTAGGAGTTTGGCTCTTTTGGATTCTACATATGATTGATATCATACAGTATTTGCCTTTTTCTGGTTTATTTCACTCAGCGTGTTGTCTCCAAGTTCATCCATGTTGTCACAAATGGCAGGATCTCCTTCTTTCTCACGGGTGAACAATATTTCATTGCGTATACACATCACAACTTCTTTATTTGTTGAACAATTGATGGACACTTAGGTGGCTTCCATATCTTGGCTATTGTGAATAATGCTGCGGTGCACATAGAAGAGCAGATATCTCTTTAAGATTGTGTTTTTAGGGGCGCCTGGGTGGCTCAGTGGGTTAATCCTCTGCCTTTGGCGCAGGTCATGATCTCAGGGTCCTGGGATCGAGCCCCGCATCGGGCTCTCTGCTCAGAGGGAAGCCTGCTTCCTCCTCTCTCTCTCTCTCTCTCTCTGCCTACTTGTGATCTCTCTCTGTCTGTCAAATAAATAAATAGAAATCTTTAAAAAAAAAAAGATTGTGTTTTTAGGGCACCTGGGTGGCTCAGTAGGTTAAGCCTCTCCCTTCGGCTCAGGTCATGATCTCACAGTCCCAGGGTCAAGCCCTGCATGGGGCTCTTTGCTCAGCAGAGGGCCTGCTTCCTCCTCTCTCTCGGCCAACTTGTGATTTCTCTGTCAAATAAATAAACAAAATCTTTACCAAAAAAAAAAAAAGAAAAGAAAAAGAAAAAAAAGATTGTGTTTTTGTCTTCTTTGGATAGACCAGAAATGGAATAGTTGGATCATATGGTAGTTCTATTTTTTATTTTTTGAGGAACCTCTATATTGTTCTCATTCCCACCAACAGTGCACAAGGGTGCCCTTTTCTCCACATCCTCGCCAAATCTTATCACTTGTTTTTTTTATAATATCCATTCTAAAAATCACCTTTTGATAATATCCATCTAAAAATGGATAAAATCCATTCTAATAATCTCACTGTGGTTTTGAATTTCCCTGATGACTAGTGATGTACCTTCTCATGTACCTGTTGGCCACCTGTATGCCTTCTTTGGAATCATGTCTATTCAGATCCGCTGCCCGTTTTTTTAATCAGATTGGTTTTTTGTTATTGAGTTGTATGAGTTCTTTATATATTTTAATCCCTTATCAGATATATGATTGGCAACTATTTCTCCCACTCCATAGGTTGCCTTTTAATTTTATTTTTGTGTATTCTCTGCCCCAGCCCCAGAATCAGCCATTTCTTCAAGGAGCATCAGTTCCTTTCACTGGAGAATGGTATTAGAAACCAAGAGTAGATGCAAGGTGTGCTCAGGGCTACTGAGTTGCTGCTGCTTCTAGGTCCTCTCAGCTCACAGAGCAAGGAAATATACGTCTGTATACCATCTTGTGTATATACGTATATCTATATATATTTCCATATACACCTATCTGTATCTATAGTAAGCTAAACTTGAGTTTCTACCGTTGCCTCTATTTTTTTTTTTTTTTTTTTTTTTTTTTTTTAAAGATTTTATTTATTTATTTGACAGAGAGAAATCACAAGTAGATGGAGAGGCAGGCAGAGAGAGACAGAGGGAAGCAGGCTCCCTGCAGAGCAGAGAGCCCCATGCGGGGCTCGATCCCAGGACCCTGAGATCATGACCTGAGCTGAAGGCAGCGGCTTAACCCACTGAGCCACCCAGGCGCCCCTCTACCGTTGCCTCTAAACTGCTTCTTCAAAGCCAGAACCTACACCTGGAAAGGCTCCTTCAACCAGAGGGAAAAAAGGAAAAACCAGTGCTGGCGAGGATGCGAATAATCCTGCAGAAAATGGAGATCCCCAAAAAGACTTTGCATGGAAAGCTGAAAATGCTAGAGGTTCTGCTCACTTCACCAGTACATACACTAACACTGGGATGGAAGACAGATTAGCATGGCCCTGCGCAAAAATGACATGCAAATCTGTGAAAATGCTGGAGATGCCAAATGAAATATGTGTATTTAAAAAAAATTTTTTTAGGGGTGCCTGGCTGTTTCAATCAAAGGAACATGTGACTCTTGATCTCGGATTGAGAGTCTGAGCTCCACATTGGGCATAGACATTCCTTAAAGAAAACAAAAAATCTTTTTAAATGTGGCAAAATATTTTACCATTTAAAAACTTAACATTTTAACCATTTTTCAGCGCACAGTTCAACAATGTTAAGTACATTCACGATGTTAAGGAAAAGATCTCCAGAATTTTTTTTGTCTTGCAAACCTTAAAGTTTATAATCATTAAACAACTTCCCATTCCCCCTTCCCATAACCCCTGACAACCACCATTCTACTTTCTGTCTCTATGAATTTGACACCTGCAGGTACCTCATATGAATCGAATCCTATAGTATTTGCCTTTTTGTGACTATCTTATTTCAGTTAGCATGTCCTCAAGGTTCATTCATGTTGTAGCATGTGTCAGATTTCCTTCCCTTTTAGGGTTAAATAATATCCATTGTGTGTACATATCACATTTCATTTATTTATAAAGTGTGTTACTTTCACCTTTTTTAAAAAGATTTTATTTATTTATTTGATAGAGAGAGAGATCACAAGTAGGCAGAGAGGCAGGCAAAGAGAGAGGGGGGGAAGCAGGCTCCCCACTGAGCAAAGAGCCCGATGCGTGGCTCGATCCCAGGACCCTAGGATCACAACCTGAGCCGAAGGCAGAGGCTTAACCCCCTGAGCCACTCAGGTGCCCCTTACTTTCACCTCTTGACTGTTCATAATGCTCCTGTGAACATGGCTGTACAAATATCTCTTTGAGACCCTGCTTTCAATCCTTTGGGATGTATACACAAAGCAGTGCAGTTGCTAGAACAGATGGTAATTCTATTTTCGACTTTGTGAGCAACCCCCAGGCTGTTGTCTCTAGTGGCCACACCATTTTACATTCCCACCAACAGTGCCCAAGTGTTCCAATATCCCCACCTCCTTGCCAACACTTATTCTCTGTTTTTGTTCTTGTTTTGAGTCTAGCCATCCTAATGGGTAAGATGGCCGCTTACGTCAGTTCAATTTGCATTTACCTGATGATTAATGATGTTGGGCATCTTTTCATGTTTCTTGGCCATTTACAGATCCATTCAAGTCCTTTGCCCACTTTTTTCTTTTTGAGAGTGCTATATTTGATTGGAATGAAATGGTATTATGTAAAATCACCAATACAAAGATAAGGCATTATTCTCAATACAAACAGGACAAAAAAGACTTGAAAATCTTCCTGAGTGTCACAGTATGTATGCTTTGATCTAGTTTTTCGGGGAGCTGAAAGTAATTTCACTGAAGACCCAGGGAGCTCTGATTTGCCTTTTTTTTTTTTTTCTGAGTCATCTTGGAAAGAGTGAAGGAAGGGGCATTTTGGCCTATCAGTTCCTCAACTCTTATAAGGATATAACAAGGGACGAAGAAAGTAATATACTATTCAGGAGGACATGGAGTTCATTTGGAACAAAGATACAATAGAAAATAGTTCTCTTTTAGTGATTTTTCTGACTCTAAAACCCATAAAGTTTTGGAAGGATTCCCTGTCCAGGAGGAAATCTAAGGTAAAACTTATTTTTGTATAACTATAATGACCAAGGAAATCAGAACCTAGATACAGAGAAATTTATAAAAAAATATTTCAGGAAAGGCCTTCAAGTTAGACGTCCTTTCCCACCCCTTTGTAAACTGGGGAACATACAACTTAAAGAAGAAGTGCTTTTTTTCTAATTGCCTCTAGGTGATGTCTAAGGAGAAACATCTGAAAATTTTAACAATTGTCTCAAATTTTAAAATAGATTGCTTTGAGGGGTACCTGGCTGTCTTAGTGAGGTGTCTGACTCTTGATTTCGGCTCAGGTCATGATCTCAGGGTCGTGAGATTGAGCCCTGCATCCAGGCTCTGTGCTGAGCCCACTGAAGATTCTCTCTCTCCTCCTCACTCTACCCCTTCCCCCTCTAAATAAAAATAAAATAAAATAACATAAAATGAAACAGATTTTTCTAATCAATATGGTATAAAATCCTCCAGATGACAAAGGTCAAATGTTTATTTTCTCAAGATTTGAACCAACTTTTAAGTTTTTTTTTTTTAAAAAGATTTTATTTATTTGACACAGAGAGAGAGAGAGAAATCACAAGTAGGCTGAGAGGCAGGCAGAGAGAGAGGGGGAAGCAGGCATCCTGCTGAGCAGAGAGCCGGATTCGGGCTTTGCTCCCAGGACCTGAGACCATGCCCTGAGCTGAAGGCAGAGGCTTAGCCCACTGAGCCACCCAGGTGCCCCAACTTTTAAGTTTTGACCCAGACGATATTCCAGTTTTTTACCACTGAGCAGAAAAGAATATGAATTTTCATCATCTATGCCCTTTTATTTTTTTTTATTTTTTTAGATTTTATTTATTTATTTGACAGAGAGAAATCACAAGTAGATGGAGAGGCAGGCAGAGAGAGAGAGGGAAGCAGGCTCTCCGCTGAGCAGAGAGCCCGATGCGGGACTTGATCCCAGGACTCTGAGATCATGACCTGAGCCGAAGGCAGCGGCTTAACCCACTGAGCCACCCAGGCGCCCATCTATGCCCTTTTAGATCCCCAGTCTCTCCTTCATAGCCATATTTCTAACGGCATTGTCCTGGGTCACTGCCCCATTTCTCTCTCTCCTCAGGTTATTCCAGTCCAGCACCCATCCTCGTCACTCCCCCAAACTGCATTTATCAGGCTCACCCATTACCTCCATGTTGACAATTCCAAGAGATGCTGATGGTTTATTGTATGTGTCAACTTGACTGCACTAAGGGATGCCCAGGTAGGTGATAGAGTATTTCTGGGTGTGTCTGTGAGAGTGTTTCTGGAAGAGATGAGCACTTGTTTCAGTAGACTAAGGAAAGAGATCTGTCCCCACCAATGTAGGTGGGCATCACCCAATCCCTTGAGGATTCAAATGGGCCAAAAATGCAAAGGAAGGACAAATTCTCTTTTTCTCTTCTTAAGCTTTGTCATCCACGTTTCCTATCCTCAGACATCAGAGCTCCTGGGTCTAGGGCCTTCAGGCTCTAGGGCAGATACAGCGGCCCCCTGATTCTCCACTCCAAGGCCTTTCAGGCTTGGCCTGAATCATAACACCAACTTTCCTGGTTCTCCAGCTTGCAGATGGCAGATCTGGGACATCTTGGCTTCCATAACTATGTGAGCCAATTCCTCAAATAAATCTCCTCATATATATGTGTATGTATGTATGTATATGTGTATACATATATACATACTGTGTATATAGATACATACATATATATACATACATACATATACATATACATATACATGGAGAGCTATGAATACTGACACGTTTTTCAATCCCCATTTTAGCTTCTGAGTCCTGTCTACCTAATAATACTGACATGTATAGGGGATAAGAATAGGGTGGGAGGGGATAACATAAAATTGCTCTGTTTCTATTATTGTTTATTATCCTAAAAGACCTATTTGTATTTCTTTTCCTGTGAATTGTCTGGTCTTATACTTGGCCCATTTTTCTAAAAATTTTGTTGAGATTCTATTTTGGAGAGAGAGAGAGAGTGCGCATGCGCGACTGCGTGCACACCTGCTGTGAGCAGGGGGCAGATGGAGAGGGAGAGGCAGAGAATTCCAAGCAGACTCACGCCAGTACAGAGCCAGATGCAGGGCTTGACCGGCAGCCCCAGATCATGACCTGAGCCAAAACCGAGAGTCAAATGCTCAACCCTCAACTGACTGAGCCGCCAAGGCACCCCTCCTTGCCCATCTTTCTAACAACAGTTAGTTTTTTCCTTTCACTTGTGATGTGATTATGCATATTTTTTCCCAACGTGCTGTCTTTGGGGTTCATGGTGTCATCACTGTTAGGGCAGCACTTTTCTGTCATATAAAACTTTCCTGTTTTCTTGTAGTTGAATTTGCACATTTTTTCTTTTTTTACTTAGAAACTACAAGTTTACTTTATTCTTTTGATGAAGACGTAACAGACAAAAAACAAAAATAAAAACCCAAACAAGAAAACACGTGGTTAGATGTTTGAAAGCAAGGCTGGGCTCAAACAGCCTTCTGGTCAAATACAACTAAAAGTTTTGCTTAAGTGTTTAGGCAGTATTTTTGTTTATTTTTATTTATTTATTTTTTAAGATTTTATTTATTTATTTGACAGAGAGAGATCACAAGTAGGCAGAGAGGCAGGCAGAGAGAGAGAGAGAGGGAAGCAGGCTCCCTGCTGAACAGAGAGCCAGACGTGGGACTCAATCCCAGGACCCTGAGATCATGACCTGAGCTGAAGGCAGTGGCTTAACCCACTGAGCCACCTAGGCGCCCCTGTTTATTTGTTTTTAAGTAAGTTCCATGCCCAGCACGAAGCCTGACATGGGGATTGAACTCATGACCTCGAGAGTAAGACCCAAGGTGAGATAGAGAGTCGGATGCTTAACCCCCGAGCCACCCAGGCATCCCTAGGTTTTCATTTTGTTTTGTACTATCTATTGTCCCAACCTTTTTATTATTTATTATTTATTTTTAAACCTATAACTGAAACATTTATTGAAAACATACTCTGGAAAAATTCCTTACATGTACAACATCCTTCTTTCACTCATTTTAGAGCTGGGTACCCTGTGATCTGAGGTATCTGTCAACTCACTCAAAGCTGCCCACTTGGTAAGGAGAGTTTGCAGCAGTCCTGATAATTTGCCTGTGTGCTCCTTCCTTCCTCCTGAGCCTCCCAAGCCATCCTTTGGTTTGGGACTCCCCCACCCCAACCTCTAACAGCCAGCCTTCCATCAGGGCCAGTAATCCAATGCAGTAACTCGTGCTAAGGGAGCCCTATGTCTCCAGGATACACACACTAAGGGTCCAAGCCCTACGGACACAGTTCTGGTCTCACCGGAGCTGGGAGAAGCCTCAGAACATGGCTTTCTGTGTCTGGACAGGATTCAAACTCAATGCAGAAGACTTACAGGATAAAAAGAGCGGGGAAAGTGGCGAGCTTGTCCGTCCAGCTCCCTCTGAGTATTACTGGAGTTGTTGGATGCCACTTAAATTTTATTTCTGGGGACGCCTGGGTGGCTCAGTTGGTTAAGCAGCTGCCTTCGGCTCGGGTCATGATCCCAGCGTCCTGGGATCGAGTCCCACATCGGGCTCCTTGCTCCGCGGGGAGCCTGCTTCTCCCTCTGACTCTGCCTTCCACTCTGTCTGCCTGTGCTCGCTCTCGCTTGCTCTCTCTCTGACAGATAAATAAATAAAATCTTTAAAAAAAATTTTATTTCTGCACATATTTGGGTCTATTTCTGTATTTTGTTCTAATTGGTTTGTTTGGCTTTTCATGCACTAGTACCAAAGTGTCTTCTTTAAAGTTTTTATTTTCTTATGAGAGAGCGAGAGTGAGAGCCAGAGAGAGAGAGAGAGAGAGAGTGAGCACAAGCAGTGGGGAGGGTAAGAGCGACAATCATACTTCCTGATGAGCAGGGAGCCCTGATTTGGGGCTCAATCCCAGGACCTTGACCCCAGGACCCTGGGATCAGGACCTAAACCTAAGGCAGATGCTTAACAACTGGGCCACCTAGGCGCTCCCCTCCTTGCCCTCCTAAAGTGTTTTAATTACTGAGGATCTATAATATATTTGAGTATCTGATAGTGCTAGGTCCCCCTCCTTGTTCTTTTTCCAGAGCCTGTTCCCTGAATAGTCTTGTTTATTTTTCCATTTGAATTTTAGGAAAAAATAGGGTAGTTTAAAACACACACACAACCTATTAATTCTATTAGTTCTTTTATGGGAATTATGTTAAATTTTATAACTGTACTTAAGGAGAATTGAAATGTTTCTGGTATTGGGTTTTACTATCCAAAAACATCATTCATCTTGTCACTTGACTTAGTTTTCCTATCTGTAAAATTGGAGTAATACCAATCTCATAGGACTGTCTTCAGAATTAAATGAGAAAATGCTTGGGAAGGATGGCAGAGTAGGAGCTAATGTGCCACTTTGCCACTTCCTAGCCTATGAACTTGGGCTTGGTTACTGGACTATTCTGAACCTTGATTCTCTCATTTGCAAAAGGGGGAAAAATAAATCTGCTTCATCTGCTGTTATCAAGGTCAAATACTGGGGGCATGCATGCCAAGTACTCAGTGCACTGCGAGGAACCTAAGGGCTCAATGAATATTAGCTGTTCTTCCAAAACACAGGCTGTCGCAGAAAACGGTGACTGAAAGCAAAGGCTTTCTGGGATGCACCCTATGTCGAGGGCTGTCGGGGCAACTCTTCGCTCTGAGAACCTACCTAGCCACTTGTCGCTGCTCCCGATTTGGCCCGACCGTCTGCGACCGCAGTCGGACTAGAAGCAGAGATCCAGCGCGTCTGGGAGCACTCGAGACTCCAGCCTCCTGCTCCGCCCCTGGAGCCGCAGCCCTGCCACGTCTCGCGCGCCCCGCCCCTCCGGACGGTGGGAGGCGGAGTCAAACGTGGCCCGTCCCCGGGATCGCTCTGCACGCCTCAGGCCCGCCCCTCCGCGCCCGAGTCATCGGTAGGAGGTCCCGGCGTGTCTGAGCGCCGTGACGCTACGAGGGGGCGGGGGGCAATTACGCTGCCGGAAGTCCCGGGGGAGGGGGTGTTACGTATATCCGGCGAATAGCTGGCGGTCCCGGGTGCTGCTGGGCTGTGTGCTGTGAGGGAGGGTCGAAGCCGCCCGCCGCCGCCGGAGGAGCCCCCTTGGCCGTGAGTGGGGGGGCTGCTGCGAAGGAAGGAGCCGAGGGACGCGAGGGGCTGGGGCGGACGGCGGGGAGGGTCAGGGCGGAGGCCGGCCCAGGCGGGGTTGCTGTGTGTGTGGAGGGGGGGGGGGGGAAGTGACACGCAGGCGGTTCTGTGGGGCCGCGGGGCTGGTTCTGGGTGGGGACGGGCCGACTTGGCCGGTCTGCTGCGTTTCCTGACAGCCCTTGGGGTGTCGGGTCGATCTGCATTCCTTTCGGGGTCCCGCAGCTGCTGGGCGGGATAACAGTTTTCTTGTCTATACTGTGCGCTCAGGTTTGCGAAACGGTTTCACATCCCGTCTCGGAGGAGCCTCACAGCCCTGGGTCGGGCTGGTGGGGGTCCTTGATGACAGTCCTTGGTGTGGGGGAATAATAAGGCTCGGGAGGCACTGAATTGGCCAAGGCCCCACAGATAACGAGAGGAGCGCTCGAACCGGATCTCCTGACTCCCAGACCTGTGCGCACCCCCCTTCCCGACTTTCAGCTCTGTTATCGTCTGATGCCCTGGGCCTCGAACCCTGTATTTTTTTCTTCCACCTTCCTCTTTTCCTTCCTCTTTTCAGTGCCTGGAAAAATTCCTTCGAGTGCATTTTGTATAGATTAGTGTTTTCTTCATGATTCTATCGTAGAGGCCGGGAGTGCACTTGTGAGGGCTGGCACTAAATTGTCTCGGTTACTAATCTCCCCTGCTCTTGTCTTTTCTCTTTACCTCGACCCATCTGCTTAGGTCGTGACAAAGGACCTGTGGTGCTTTGCCTGGGGGCTTGACCTTTGGTATTTATGCTGCAGCTAAGCTTGGTTTCTTAGCTAAGAACCAACAGCCTGCTCTCCCAGATCTGTCAGGAATGGTGTCTCCAAGTTGTAAAGAGTATGCCTAAGAAATAATGAGTATATAGAGAGCGTAATGCATACATTATTGGCTAATGGTCAGCATTGGCTAGTGCTCTTCTTTTTTATTTACTTCATTCTCATGTGAGTCCTGAAATTGGCAAATTTTAGTTTGGGGTACATTGGCAGTGCTTTGCTGGTAGTTTAGAGTTCTTAAATTTTAGAGTACGCCAATTTGGCCACAAGATGCCATAAGGTGGTAGAGTGGATCAAGAGTAGGAGATAAATAGAATGCTAGTTATTAAAATACCATTCAGAAGGTGTGATAAATTGTAAGGAAGGAAACTTAGAAAGATTATCATCTGTTTAGCAGGTAGGTTAAGGAAGTTTTATGTTTCTTAAAAAGCAATTTTGTGATTTTGAATGAATTTTATGTAATATTAACAGGAAGAGCTTTAGCTTTGGCATTTTAAAAGGAAGGTTTAAGTTTTGGCACTTAGACTTCTTTAGCTGAGCAGTTTTGGTTCAGCCAGCTGTCCTAGGAGTGTCCGCGTCCTTGTCTTGTTATCGAAGGCTAAGGACCCCTGCCCAGTAGGATTTGTGTGAGGTCGAAATAAGATATATGTGCAGGCACTGTATAAAACTGTAGAACTGCTCACGAGGGTTACAAACCCTAAGATTGCAAGGACGGAGGAACCATCAAAGCCATTTACTTAACTATGGAAATAAAGTACAACAATACAGTACAACACTTTGGGTCCAGTAATGGTTTTTATTATTTTTTTAACATCACCTGAAGAGTTTCTTCAAGCACTTTTCCATCGATCATTTTGGAGGGACCTTTAATTAAAGCAGGAATGTCAAGGGAAGATAAATTGGAAAATTGAACTAATTCAGTTACCATGATAAAATTCCTTACGTGGGGGTTTTCCCATTGTCACCTTTGGAGAATTCATTGAGTTTGGAAGAATTCTAAAGTGATATGGTAAAACTTTACAAAGAGTCTGTAGAAGTGTTGACTGCAACCCTGTGTGTACAAATGAATATGTAACAGTGGGTTTTAAAGGAGTGATCAGAGTGGGAGGGATCTTAAAGAGAGGTTCTCTGTAAAGGTGAGCCTCACTTCTCCAGGTTGTAGAGTGAGAAAAGTAGAAGGGAGAGATGACTAGTTCGGGGGAATTGCAAAGAAGAGGCACATTGTTCTTTTACTTACCTACAGTGGAAACTTAAAAACAGGAGCTTTGTTGGTGTATTTAAGTCATTAAACTTCTTAAAGTGCCGACTAAGTTATCAAGACAAATTATTTAACATGCTAAATTTGGTCCCTGTCCTCCCCAAATATATGTAATATATATTAATATTAATATACATATTTTAAAATTTTATTTATTTGAGAGAGAGAGAGCATAAGCAGGGGGAATGGCAGAGGGAGAGGGAGAAACAGATTCATTGCTGAGCAGGGAGCCTGACGTGGGGCTCAATCCTAGGACCCCAGGATCCTGACCCAAGCCAGAGGCAGATGCTTAACCAACTGAGCCACCAGGCACCCTGCCAAAATATATTTTAATGTTACTGAAAAGGGCAAAAAAACCCCACAGTTAGTATTTTTTTTTCTTTCTTTCTTTTTTTTTTTTTTTTGGCAAAAGCTTTTGTCTTAGCCTCTGCTCTCACCCAAACTCCCAAGCCTCATTTGGCTTTCCATGATAAGAGCCATAGAAAACAAGCATTAGGAAGCCCCTAAAGTTTATAGTCAGACCTGATTTTTTTTTAAAGATTTTATTTATTTATTTGAGAGAGGGAGGGAGCGAGCATAAGCTGGGGGATGGGGCATGGGCAGCAGAGGGAGAAGTAGACTCTCCACTGAACAGGGAGCCCAGTGCAAGACTGGATCCCAGGATCCGGGAGTCATGACCTGAACCATGAAGGCAGTTGTTTAACCGCTTAGCAGACTGAGCCACCAGGTGCCCAGAGCCACCAGGTGCCCAGGCCTGATTAAAAAAAAACAAACAAAAAAACCAACTCAGTCACTGGACAGAAAAAAAGAATGATATATACACACACACATATATATGTATATGTATATTAAGTATATGTGTCTATATATGTGCATGTGTGTATATATATATTCACATTTAGTTTTTTTAAGTAGTTTCTACCCTTAATTTGGGGCTCAAACTTACAATCCCAAGATCAAGAGTCACAGTTCCTCTTACTGAGCCACCCAGGCACCCAGTGTAGCATTCTTTGAGGGAAGAATATGGGTGGGTTTTTGTGGATAACCCTGTTAAGGTCACTAGTAAAAGAAACAAAAGTTCATGAAAGTTGCATTTGATAACAGTTGGTCACATCTACCATAGCCTTGTGTTGATATGCTCTTGCTGATAAAGAGGAGTGAAAGTGGGGGATTCTTCTTCTTCTTCTTCTTTTTTTTTTTCTGCATTAAATCTGAGATACTGAGGCAAAAGTTCAGTGACAGGAAATGCTGAACCTCAGAAACTTTGACACTAGCACTGGCTTTAGATCTTCCCTTCTTAACTTCTTTCAGAGGTCCTCTTGCTCATTACCAGTGTGTGTAGACTTTCTAGTAGCTTTGGGTGATCTTTTGTTTTGTTTAGGCTTATGGAAAACAGTATGAAAAGTGGTCCTACTATTAGTACTAATTAGGGTGTGTACTTGGCTAGGAACCTATTTCTGTGCCCTAAATAAGTACTCTTATTTTAAGAAAATCACTGTTTGTAAAATGGTAATTATGTCTTGGTTACTCATATTATGAAAAGATTATCTTATTTCTTAATGTCTCTCCAAAATAGTGATATCATATCTTTTTATAAGTTGAGGCACAAATCTGCAAGAGGGGTTAAATAAATATTGTTTAAGAAAGGGTATTGGTGGGGCGCCTTGGTGGCTCAGTTGATTAAGATTTCAACTTTTGGTTCAGCTCAACGTCATGAGCTCAGGGCTCCTTGCTTATTGGGTTGTCTACTTGAGATTCTCTCTGTCTCTGCCCCTCCTCACTTCCCACAAGCTCTCTTTCTTTCTCAAATAAATAAATCTTTAAAAAAAAGAATTGTCATTGGTAAGTGGGGCAGGGCAAATCATGTCAGCCATTGGGATTTTGGTAACCGTGTTTTAGAGCTGTTTACAAGGAAGGATTAATACGCTTTTCATTCTTATTTTCTGTTTAGTGTATCGATGTGATGTTTTGATCTAGATTATTGATAGGATTCATTTCCTAGAGGTTTTACTAATTGGTAATAGCTGTGGTGTATCTAGGGAATGTGAATGAGCAGCTGTCTGGAGGAGAAAGTTACACAGTAAAAGATGAAAGTGTATTTAAAAAAATTTTTTTTAAAGATTTTATTTTTATTTATTTGAGAGAGAGAGAGAATGAGAGAGGAAAGGTCAGAGGGAGAAGCAGGCTCCCTGCCCAGCAGGGAGCCTGATTCAGGACTCAATTCTAGGACTCCAGGATCATGACCTGAGCCGAAGGCAGTTGTTTAACCAACTGAGCCACCCAGGCGCCCTGAAAGTGTATCTTTAACTCCTAGCCCTCGGAGTATCATAGATTGAAAACTGACAGAAAACCAGGATTTTGTACAGATCTGAGGACCCCAGAGACTTCCCTCCAGGGTGCAAAATCTTTATTATCTTATAACTGAAAACATGGGACAATAAACATGCATCAGAGCTACAGAATAAGAGTTAACTTCTCTGAAACTATACTAGCATTCAGAAAGCTAATGTTTGCTGCTTTCATATTTTATACAGGTAGTAAGCATTAATAATGTCTTTCATCTTTGAGTGGATCTACAATGGCTTCAGCAGTGTGCTCCAGTTCCTAGGTAAAACCATTTCCTTGAAATACATTATAGGTTTCAAACTTTGTACATTTCGTCCAACGATCTAACACAAACAGCCTTTGGTAAGTAGAAAGCAAAATTATGTTAATTTTTTTTTTCTTTTTTAGGACTCTACAAGAAATCTGGAAAACTTGTATTTTTGGGTTTGGACAATGCAGGCAAAACCACTCTTCTACACATGCTCAAAGATGACCGATTGGGCCAACATGTTCCAACATTACATCCGAGTAGGTTTGAAAATACCAGGTGACCTTTTGATACTTGAAGGTCATTGTCATGGTTTAAGGAAGAATCCCCAGTTGACTCATTTCTTGTATTAACTGAGGTTTTAAAAGACAACTCACTTGAAAAAAAATTCCTTGTAGGACACTCAGGTCACATATCCCTAAACCTAACCCTCTGGGACTCTCAGTATCAGTTCTCACTAGTTCTCTAAGGGGACACATCTCCCATATCTACTAAGAAGCAGCAGACAGACTTTGGAGAAAAAGAAACTTGGCTTTTTAGAATAATTTAAGAATGTTTTCATCCTTGTATCCTTTTCTTTCCAAGGTAAAAGCTTCATTAAGTTTTGCATTTGTATTGGCTTACAGTACTGGGAGCTGGGCCTTGTTGGATGGAGGAGTTTATGTCTTTTTTCTGTTTTGACAATTTTCAGCATCAGAAGAGCTGACAATTGCTGGAATGACGTTTACAACTTTTGATCTTGGTGGGCATGAGCAAGGTAAGAGAATGGAAGAATGGAAGAATGCTGTTAACTTATGGTTCTTTTTATTCCCTCTTTTTTTTTTTTAAGCAGTGTGACATTTTTTCCTTTTTAAAATATGATTAAATTATGATTGAGCTCTTATTACTTAAAATTGTTAAGTACTTTCAGACTTACCAAAAATTGCATATAGAGAACTCTACTCCTTTATACCTTTTGCTCTAATTTATTAATCTCTGTGTAACACATAGTAAGTTATCAAACCTAGGAAGTGTTATTTTTATCTACTATGTAGTGTATATTTCTCTTCTTGTCAGTTGTCTTCATAATCTCCTTTATAGCATTTTTCCTCTTGAGCAAGATCTAGTACAATATCAAATTTAATCATGTCTCTTTTATATCCTTTATTCAATGGAGTGTAAGTATGTAGAAAATTGTTATTATTTGTAAGTAATTTCAAATTTGTCAAAAGTTGCAAAAATAATAACAGGGAGGGGTGCCTGGGTGGCTCAGTGGGTTAAAGCCTCTGCCTTCAGCTCAGGTCATGATCCCAGCGTCCTGGGATTGAGCCCTACGTCGGGCTTTCTGCTCAGCGGGGAGCCTGCTTCCCTTCCTCTCTCTCTGCCTGCCTCTCTGCCTATGTGTAATCTCTGTCAAATAAATAAATAAAATCTTAAAAAAAAAAGTTAAAAATAACAGGGATATATACTTTTGTTTTTTTTTTTTTTTTAAAGATTTTATTTATTTATATGACAGAGACAGTGAGAGAGGGAACATAAGCAGGGAGAGTGGGAGAAGGAGAAGCAGGCTTCCACTGAGCAGGGAGCTGGATTTGGGGCCAGATCCCAGGATCCTGGGATCATGACCTGAGCCGAAGGCAGAGGTATAACTGACTGAGCCACCCAGGCGCTGCTAACAGGGATATACTTGTGACCACTCTCATCTATTTAGTATACTCTGTCCATATGGGGTGGTTGGTAGAACATTTCCTTCTACCTTACTGTTTTTGTAGTACCTTTTGCCTTATGCAGGCCATGTCTATTTGGTTCCTAGATTCCTATCAGGTATCTTGTGTGGGTTTTGGAGATATGTAGACCAGAGCAACTTTTTCTGATGGACACTTACTTTACATTTGGCAAGACTTTAGGCTTAGGAGTCAAACATTTAAGATGTGGGAATAAATATTCTGCAAAGTAGGAAAAATATTGAAATTCTGTCAGATTTATTCATTTGTTATTAAATTGAGTTGAGAAGTTTCCTTTTGGAGCATTCATTGTATTAGGTTGAATTAAATATAGCTTTTTAAAAGCATAGTTAAAAGAATAGAATATTGGTAATTTTAATTTTTTAGCCAAGTAATTATTTTTAAAATTTTATTTATTTATTTATTTTTAAATATTTTATTTATTTATTTGACAGAGATCACAAGTAGGCAGAGAGGCAGGCAGAGAGAGAGGGAGGAAGCGGGCTTCCTGCTGAGCAGAGAGCCCGATGCTGGGCTCGATCCCAGGACCCTGAGATCATGACCTGAGCCGAAGGCAGAGGCTTAACCCACTGAGCCACCCAGGCGCCCCCAGGTTCCCCATTTTTGAGCCAAGTAATTTTAACTGAAAATCTAAGGAGTGATCCAGATGATTTTGTAGTCAGCGATTTCATTGACATAATTACATTTATTTTAGTCACTTAATATTTATATCCCACTAAATCATATGTAGTATGATCATAATCACATAAAATACTTGTATAGAAAAAAGATTGAACAAATATATACAAAAATATTAGCAGTAGGTATGTTTCGATGGAGGATTATAGATCATCTTGTGTCCTTTTTTCTGTAATGAGCTTGTATTGTTTTCATTTGGGTAGGAATGGGTGTATGGTGGCTTTTTTGCTTCTTTCAAAAGGATTTGTAACTGCTTACAAATTGAAATTCAGGGTAATACAGTTGTAAGAACTGAACTGAGACCACTTTGAGAATGTAGGAAAGATGTTTTTAGACCCCTAAACTGAGATTTAGGGTGGTATTCGGTGTGATAAATTTAGGTTTCAAGTTTTGATAGATTAAGAAGGGGAGGAATGTGTTACGTGTAGTTTTGTTTTGTTTGAGGAAAATTTATTTAACAAATTACTTTATCTTAATAACTTAGTCACCATTTTACAAAAATTACTAAAATGCTATATATTTGGAGATTTCCTTTAAAAAAAAAACGTATAAATTTTAACTTATAAAAGTAGGCCAGGCTTAGGGTGCCTGACTGGTTCAGTCAGAAGAGCATGCAACTCTTGATCTTAGGGTCGTGAGTTCAAGCCTCAGGTTGGGTACAGAGATAACTTAAAAAAAAAAAAAGTAGTTCTGGCTCCATATAACAAATTGAATATACACTCAGCATATGAATATGGAAAGCAAAGAGTGAAAGTTTCCCTAGCCTCTCCCTATCACACTCTTTAGAGATAACGGTTATTAACTATTTGATGTGGATATGCTTTGTTACTCATCCCAGTGAAAGTAGTAGAAATGAATGGCTTAGAAATGATAATATAATTAAAGTATTGCTTCCCAAACCATTATCACTTCATGGCATAAACAAAAAAATAAATAAAATTTATAAGGCCTCTTGGGTTAAGTATGGGAGACTGAGGTAATTGCCTGGGAACTTCAACCACCTGTCAGGCCCCATCTCCTGAGAGTGGATGGAGCGGGTGTGTCAGTACACGTACACATTGGTTAGTTAGGAACTAACTTGGGACTAAATGGTGTCTGAACAGGTAATTTGCATCTTGATGAATTTGGTTTTAGGGGTGAGGTTGGTCATTTAAGGTGAGTCAAAGTGACTGGGTTTCAGACAGTAGGGAGTGGTGGAAACTTTGCCAAATGAAGAGCCCAGATTTCATCTAAGGGGGGACTTAGTTCCAGCTGATCAGTGACATGTGGGCAGGTATGTGTGGGATTGCCAGATGTTGCAGTTTTTCTGAAAATCAGGCAGAAAACCTTGATTTTTTAATCTGAAAAAAATCAGGTTCATGGAATATCAGAGTATATATATATGTACTTGTTCTGATTTAATTCTGGTTGGGACTTGGAGAATCCATATGGAATTGAATGCTATTGAAACCAAGCCAAGGTTTGCCCATTTTAGGACAAAAAAATAGATACATTTTTCAAAATACTTAAAAAAAAAAAAATTAACACAACTACAAACTTTGTCTTCCAGCACGTCGCGTTTGGAAAAATTACCTCCCAGCAATTAATGGGATTGTCTTTCTGGTCGACTGTGCAGATCATCCTCGCCTCATGGAATCCAAAGTTGAGCTAAATGTACGATTATATTTTTTCTTTTCTTGGCTTCTGTTTCTTTTAAGGAATACAGGTCAGTAGTGCCAGTACTTCAGCATTCCAGTTACCATTTGATAAAAGTCCTAGTTACAGGAAGAATGTGTTTTACATCCAAAGACCTTGCTTTTCAGTGTCCTGAGGAAACAGCTTGAACTTGAGGAAGTTAACTTTGTTTATATCTATCATAGGGTGACTTTGTCCAATTTGCTCCTACACTCCCCAGAGTGTGCCTCTTGCCCTGGCATAGTGAATGCGTTTTCCCTTCACATACCATAGATGGTCCCTGTTTCAGAGTGAAACCTAAAGAGAGAGATTAAGGGTTCTTTATGTGTTTGAATCTGGGTTCTCACTCTGTGTCTGCCCCGCTTGCACTGAATGACTTCACAGACATTTACAGTCTCTTCTCAGTCGTCAGTTTGGGTCATGGGCAGCATTTGATACCGTCAGGTTTTCTCCTTCCTCAACATAGCATTTGCTAGGCTTCACAGTTCTTGTCATGTTGTCTTTGTTAATCCCTACTGGGTCACCCTGCACCTCTTCTTTTTATTTTATTTGTAACTGTCTCTCTGCATTCTTGTTCCTGGCCGTTTGAACCTGTGCCCCATTTATTGTGAATCTATAGCTCTGGTCTCTTGTAGAATCATTTATAGGGCATTCCTTCTCTTACTTGACCTCTTGTCATTGGCATTCTCTCTTTCTTTGAGCTCCCATTTGCATTCTTGGTTTTGGTGTGCTCTCTCTGGCTAATACTTGCCAGTGACTCCCCTATGGATTTCTCTTGTTTAAACCTCTCTTGAGGTCCAGCCTCATACATAATGCTGCCTACCTACCTGCCAATTCCAGTCTCCCGGGAAGAATAGAACTCTTCCTGACCATCTACCTGGACATGCGGTCCAGGTACTGTGAATGACCAGAGATTTCACTACCACCCTGCCACATTCTAAAATGCTAGAAGGAACTTTTTCAGACATATCATTGGCCTATTTAATATTCTTTAATAGAATTCTATCACCTTCTGGATAAAATCCACAAGTCTTTTGCATAGCACATAAAGTCTTTCCTGATCTTTCCTCTGTTTATTTCTCCAGCTTCTTTTCTCTTTATTGCCTACCTGGAACTACATTCCAAACATAGAGAACAACTTGTCCTTCCTTCACTATGCACAAATGTCCCTGCCTGGCTTTCTCATCTGACCCCCACCCACTTTAACTGGTAAATTAAAAAATGTCCTTTAGGAGATCCCAGAGTTCAGCCTTGACCTCTTATAGGAAGCTTTCCCTGACCTCTCGGACTTAGACTCGCGGCCTTATCAGTGTCTCTGGTCTTTACTGGTTCTCTTGTAGGTGTCCTCATCAGATTGTGAACTTAGAAGGGACCTAGTTTTGTTCTTTGTGAAACGCTTGCATTTAGCAAAGCATCAGACATAGAGTAGCATCTGGTTAGTATTTAATCAACGAATGACATCCTTACTCTGATTTTGTCTAACACTTCCGGGAACCTAAGATGGTCAGAAGTATGTTGCTCGTTATCTCTTCAGCTCTCCTGTCCTTTCCAAGCTTTTCCTGTCAGTGGGCACTGGGTTCCCAGGCTCGAAATCTCTGCCAGCTCAGGCCCCTCTTACTTGTCTTATCATCCAGACATCAGTCTCTTTACTTCTTTCTTCACAGTGCCTGCTGCACTCACTGTCCCTTGGGTGCTGTCATCTTAGGCTAGGTCATTGTCTCTTACCTGAGCACACATAGATACTTTGTGTGAATTCATTGTGTTTTTTTTAATGCACAGATTTCCCCCCCCCACCCCGGAGAGTGGGAGTGGGAGGGGCAGAGGGAGAAATAGACTTCTTGCTGAGCAGGGAGCTGGATGTGGGTCTTGGTCCTAGAACCCTGAGATCATGACCTGAGCCGAAGGCAGACGCTTAACTGACTGAGCCCCCCAGGCAACCCCTTACACACAGATACTGTCTGTTAATTTCTGGATTGGGGGTCTTCAGGATCTGTTGCAGCTAACTTCTTAGGCTGGCACCGTAATGTTGATCATGCCTTCCCATTCTGTTATTACTGTGTGTCAACATACAAAGACAGGCAATTCTCCATGTGGCTTTCTGAACTCTTTCCTACCATAAAGCCATTGCTTATATTCTTCCTTCTCCTTTCCATCTATCCAAATCCTGCCCCTCTTTTAGAGCCTAGTTTGGGGTCCTCTACTTTGCTAAGACTTTTCCTTAAGTCCACCATTTTCCCTTCCATTTGATTTCCCCAAATGTCTGTTAGTATTTGTATTCTGTCCCTGTTCATTGTGATACTTAATCATACACTTGCTTTGCTTTGCTGACAGATGTATGAACATAGAGTGAGGATTTCTTGAGGCCAAGGATATGTCTTACCTTTCTTTTTGTACTCCTTTCAGTGCCTGAGATAGTGCTTTGCACACACTGAGCACTCAGTGTACACTCGGGGACTTCCTGTAGCCCTCCTTGAGACTCTGTAGCCAGAGCATTCAGTCTTCTAGGACCGTGCTCAGTGGAGAGCTCGAGGATGGTCTGTGGTTGAGTGATTTATCTCAGAGTTAAGGTTGAGGCAGTTCTCCTGCCTTGTAAATAGGCACAGCCTTAAGTTGCAATTGTTTTGAAGCTGTTAGGGGATTTTTACCTAATGTCAAGGTAATTTTTAGGGGCTTCTACGTAACATTAAGAATGTTGTATAATGTCAGGATTTTTAGATCATCGCTCAGGTATAAAGACTATTAGATATTTCTCTTTACATTTGATTCATTGTAGACAAGTGATGGTCTGGTGGTTTTCATGATCTAGTGGGCATTCATAGATTCTCACCTAGTTCTTCCTTTATGTTGTCTTTAGGCGCTAATGACTGATGAAACAATATCCAATGTGCCAATCCTGATCTTGGGTAACAAGATTGACAGAACAGATGCGATCAGTGAAGAAAAACTCCGTGAGATATTTGGGCTTTATGGACAGACCACAGGAAAGGTAAGAGAAAAATCGTCAGGGGACATATTATTAAGGAAATTCACAGTGTTTGAAAAATTAATGTTTTACTATCTGGATTTTACTTGTCTTTCAAAAGTTTAACCGGGCCTAGGATTGGTTTTGCCATAGGTGATTTGTAGTCACTGTGAAGGCAGGAGCCTGTTCTTTCACCATTGTCTGAGGAAATTTTCCTCAGGTATATGAGGATGAAGAAATTGGGAGGAAAAGTTAGGCTTACCAATTTAAGAATTTTCTGATTCTCTTTCAAATCTCATTCAGAGAAATCTTTTTTGAAGAAGGCCACCGTAACCAGAAATCAGTTTTATTTTTGACTAGAGATTTCAGGTTATGAAGAAGAGTGGTCATTCATGATCACTTTCTAAACACTGAAACCCTAGCACTGGATTATCGTCAGTGTTCTTGCTGAGCGAGGTAGGAAGTCAGTGATAAAACCAGGAATAGAACCTGAGTCTCCCAGATCAGTAGGTTATATGCTGTTTCCAGTTGGAAGGAGAGCTTGCTGCAGTGCTTCTGAGAGAAAAAATCTAGACCAGCAGTAGTTAAGCAGGAATTCTGGTTTTTTCAGCTTGAAGTTTTGGCATAATCAGTTTTAAAAATTTTCCTTTTCTGAGATCTCTGATAACCTTTTTTCTTTTTATGGTTTCTTATTTCTAAGTGTTATCTCTTCTTGATTAGCTATTTCTTTCTAGAAACACTGACTTTAATTTAATTTCCCCTCTTCTGCATGAGTGTTATACAACATGAATTCTTAAATTCCTTGATATAATTTATTTCTGAATGTTTGTGCTAATGAGAGTGTTCTTTTTTTTCCCCCTTAAGTTTATTTATTTGAGAGAGAGTGCACAGAAAGAGAGCATGAGCAAGGGGAGGGACAGAGGAAGAGGGAGAAGCAGATTGGCCGCTGAATAGGGAGTCCCAAGTGGGGCTCAATCCTAGTATCCTGAGATCATGACCTGAGCTGAAGGCAGATGCTTAATCCACTGAGTCACCCAAGCACCCTTCCTTTTTTCTTTTTTTTTTTTATTTATTTGAGAGAGAGAGAGAGCATTTATGATAGGGGGAGGGGCGGAGGGAGGGAGAATCTTGAGCCAACTCCCACTAAATGAGGAGCCCTATATGGCGCTGGATCTCACAACCCTGCGATTATGACCTGAGCCGAAACCAAGAGTTGGTGGTGCTGAACCAGCTGAGCCAGCCAGGTGCCTCAAGAATGTCCTTATTTCCAAGAGTCTTGGACTTCTCTCCATCAAAGAACATGCTGGTTCTGTGGGTCCTAGTGGCCTTTTTCTTGGTTAGCTGCAGTAACTTGCCAGATGCTGGTGTGTTCAAAGTAAAGGCTCTTCACTATGCTGCTTATTTTGTCTTGAAAGCATGACGCTCTGGGGAAGGTAATCTATATGGCTTTGACCCCATTTTTATAAGTAATTCCTACTTCCATTTGCTTTTGAGGAACAAAGAGAGTGATTTGTGATCACCCTTTCAAGCTTTTCCACCACGGGGATGCTAACAGGCCTTTCTTGGTTTTGCCTCTCTTAGGGGAATGTGACCCTGAAGGAGCTGAACGCCCGCCCCATGGAAGTGTTCATGTGCAGCGTGCTCAAGAGGCAAGGCTACGGCGAGGGCTTCCGCTGGCTTTCCCAGTATATTGACTGATGTTTGGACAGTGAAAATAAAAGAGTTTTCCTTCTCTGGACTGATCCTATTCACAGCTTCCTCATGAACTTTTCTAATAGAACAAGGAAAGCTCTTCAGCCATGTCTGGCGTTGAGAAGCCAAGAGTCTCTGTCAGCTCTCTCATCGCCCAGTGGTGACATGTGCTCTTCTCCACACTGTCGGGAGGTAATGCTGCCTCACGTGCTGGTGCAGCTCAGCATCCTGGGACTTGGAAGTTGGCAGGATTTGCTGGGTAAAGCTGTGTGCCATCCTGGGGCACCTGAAAAGAAAAACACGTCTCACCACTGTGGTTGATTTCAAAGAAAGTGATTCTATTTTTTAAAGAAAGTGTTGTTAATGTCATTGGTGTCCTAACTTTCTGAGTTCAAAATTTACTTGGTCCAGAGTTTTCTCTTTTTTTTTTTTTTTTTTTTGGTCTAGTGAATGGCATTTAGCTTCTTCATGAAATTATGCACATGAAACATGTTGGAGGCCAGAGCTCAGTCGAGTAAACTTAGTCCTGTTGAGTTAGCAGGTCAGTGAGCCAAAGCTCCCCGGCTCTCTGACGGCCTTGTGGTAGGTGGCACCAACCTTGCGCACAGAGGAGCAGGAGAGGGCCCGGTCGGCCTGGTGGCGGCAGCAGGTTTCCACTGTGGTCAGCCAGGGTCATTCCTCACCTGGTTTGTACAGCAGATGGTTGGTTTGCTGTGGAGGAGTTCAGTACAGAGTGGTGATTTTATTATTACTTACAAAGCTTCAAATTTCAGGCAGTCTTTGCTTTTATCTCTCCATAGCACCTTTTTCATTTTCAGTTATAAAAAAGAATGACTTTTGCATCAAAAGAGAACATCCCCCATGTTCTCCTATATTACAGGCATGTGTCTGTTAATTTTGCACAGAGTCTAGGAGAACATTTTGGGGATAGGTGAGTCATATAGGGCAGTTACAGTTGGAGGGCTTTTAATTCTGTGAGTGAGAACTTAAAAACCTGGCATTTGTAGCATTTGTTTGAATCCAGGAAAGATTTATTTAGTGGGGTTTAAAATTCTTATGTGCAAGATTTGACTTCTTTATGGGAATGTTCATGAGCGCTTTTTTAGGTTACTTTTTGGGGGAGGGGTTGTGGTATGAAATTGCCTTTCTCCATGCCAGAAATAAGCTGGGGAAACTGAGGACTTCGTGTAGTGGTGTTCTTTCTGCGCCAGTGTCACTTGTCATTAAGAGCTCAGTATAAAAGCCTCAGCATGCCCAGTCGTGTGATGATCATTTTTATAGCATTCCTTTTTTTTAGTGCCATGTGTAAAATTGGATTTTCAGGATCTTAGACCCTCTCTTAAAATGGGTGGGTGTCTTCATTTTTCTTTAATGAGAGATTACAAGTAGTTTCCTCAAAACAAAATTATGATGCAAAGGTTTGAAATAAATTCAGTGGAATTTTGGTGTCTCATGTGAGGGTAGGGAAGTGTGGGTAATATTCCAGGGGCGAGTAGGAGTGTTACTCTTTAATGGACTTATCATTGTCAGTCTTCAGTACTGACCTATTAGGAAAGGATACTTTCTCACTGCCAGGTACAAATGCAGAGGCTCAGTAAAGGATAAATCTGGGAAGAGCGTGCCTTTCCTCTGTTAGCAAGCATAGCTGGATTGCAACAAAACTTGGTTTGGAAAGGGTGAAAGCCTTAACTGAACAAATGTAGCTAATGGTGAATGAACTAGGTAGTTAACATAATTTTAATTTCCTTTGGCTAAAGGTAACCCATACTTCTTTATCCAGAGACTTGAGAAGTATGATTGCAGCGCTAGTTTTCTTGTTTTTGGTTTTGTTTTTTCCTCTTTGTCCTTGACCCCTTCGTAGCAAGCTAGAAAACTATGGATTCTACACAGCTCAGCTCTTTGTGAAAGTGGTTTACTTTGGCCACTGGAGAAAGAGGGGATTGAAAAGTCTGTTATCTGTCTATTTCCTACTCCACAGAAAACACTGTTCCTATGAAAAGATTGCAAAAGAAGCTGCTGTGAGGATCTTGGCTCTTAACAGAGAGGATCAGAGCTTTGTACAGGAACTCCCATGAATTGAGACTTTTCATTCTGTTTTATCAGAGTGCATATGTGTCCTATTTCAGGAAAAGTTAATTAAAACAGTCATTTACAAAAGAAAGTCAATCTGTATCCTAAGCATTTTAATAAAAAGTTAAAACAGACTTGATTTCTTGTGCCATTTATTTTTTCATTTATTTGCAAGGCTTTGTTCTGGTTTTGAATGTTCCTTGACATTTGTTGTTTGTGTGGTGGGGGTGACGAAGCAAAAGTTGTTTCCTACTTAGGGAAAGAAATATTTACAAAGCTTATGAGAGACAAGTTTTGCTACTGGGAGAAAAAAAAAAGGGCTAGGCCAATTCACACATTTCATTGCAAGTCATAAACTTAGTACATTCGAGGCTTCAGACATTTGGTGATCCCAGGACTGATGGTGTACTTCTTTTTAGCAAAATCTATTAACACGTTAGTAAGGACTGGGGCCAGTTTAGCTGTTTACCATTCTCCATTTTATACAAAATCGGATTCGGTTGAGAGCTCATTTGGTAAAACAGGGAAAGCAATGAAATGTGTGCTTGTGCATTTACCAGGTTTGTAGGACTTTGTTTTTAGAAAACGCAAATGAGATTCTAAAACTAAAGCAATGGGACAAATAGAATGGAAGCAAAATGCAACAGGTTCTTTTTGACCAAGTATTAAAAGTGTTAGAGGCAGGGGCGCCTGGGTGGCTCAGTGGGTTAAGCCGCTGCCTTCATCTCAGGTCATGATCCCAGGGTCCTGGGATCGAGTCCTGCATAGGGCTCTCTGCTCAGCAGAGAGCCTGCTTTCCTCTCTCTCTGTCTCTCTCTGCCTGCCTCTCTGCCTACTTGTGATTTCTCTGTCGAATAAATAAATAAAATATTAAAAAAAAAGTGTTAGAGGCATCTTGTGATTGAAACTAATGTCCCTGTTACTAAAATGATGCCATGGGTCCTATGTTTATATATAATATCTGTTGTTTGAGTTAGAATGGGACATGAGAAGTACAGACTGAGTCAATGAACCCAGCACTCAAGGGGTCTCACCTTGGCTGCTGGCTGTGACTTGGGACTCTTTTTAATGTGCTGTAAACAGAAAAACCTGACGCATCATGGTTCATGCTGGAGGCTTGAGCGTCATTAAGGGAGAATAACGGACTCGAGAGAGAAAGGAACTCTTAATTGCTAGGAGGTTGGGATTTAGATTTTCCTGTGATCGAGGCATCTTCAGTGTCAGAGCGGAAAGAAAACGCCTGCTATGGAAGACTGCTTATTTCAGTCCCACCTCATACTATGAAGGGTCATTTAACTTTCTCCAGCAGGCTTATTGGATAAAACATCATTAGTTTTATCCGGAAATTGAGGCAGAAAGATTATGTAGTTTAAGTAGTAATTGAATCATCTTTTAACAAAGTGTATAAATAATGCACTACAGTCTTCCAGGCTGCTGCCTGACCTGTGTGTGTGTGGTGGTGGGGGAGGGGCGGCGATAAAAGAATGCTGTCTTGTGACATAAAATTCAAATTTCAGTTTCCATAAGGAAACTTCTACTGGAGCACAGCCATCCATTCCCTCAGGTTTTGCCTACTACAACTGCAGACTTGGGCGTTGGAGAGTTTATGGTCCCCAACTGCTATTCACTGAGGCTCTGGCCCTTTACTGAAAGTGTGTTGGGCCCCTAACCTAGATACATCCTAGGTGGTGGTTATAAATGTATGGGGAAAGTGCACACTGCAAAGTACAGGGTGGTAGAATTGAAAATTTTTACTTCAGTTACTGTTCATAGTTTTAAAGGGCAATTTTACTTTGCGCAAACCCAGTTTTCACCCGTTTTGTCTCAGGCTTTGGCATCAAAAGCTTCCTAGATGTAGTCCTGTGAGCTGCGTTTCAATTTCAATTAGTAATTTCAAATTACTAATTCGGCCAAAGGGCCAAGGATTTCCTTGCGCTTATCAAGCCCGGGGCCAGAGGCCGCTGGTTTAGACCTGAGCGGATACTCAGGTCCTATCACTGCCTGGACAAGTCTAGCCACGTCAGCCCTCATTTCTATTCTTTTTCTTGCAGCCCAACGAACAGCAAAGGTACTCTGTCTTGCCCAAACCCCGTCTCTCGGTAAAACCACACGCCGTCCACTCTCCCAGAGTTTATCCTCCTGGACTGCTCCGGCCCCTCGGTGGCACAGGCACCCAGAACTAACGAGTCGGGGGCGGGGGCGGGGGGGTTGGGGGCGGGGAAAGGGACGGGGTCAGCCTGGGCAGCCAATCAGAGCCCGGCCCGAGCCCAGCCAATGGGGGCGGGCAAGTTGGGGCTTAGCCAATCGGGTCCGACGAGGAAGGCTGGAGTCCGTGTTTGCAGGTCTCGCTTGGCCCTTTGGGTGACGCTGAGTGGGAGCCGCGCGGGGTCCGACCGGGGATCTCTGTCTCTCCGTCGTTCCTCTGGAAACCCAGTGTGCATCGTTCTGGAGGCCATGGCGCGGCAGTGGGGGCCCTCCATGAGGGCGGCCGAGAAAGCGGGTTGCGTGGTGAGCGCCTCCCGGGCTGGGCAGGCCGAGGCGGACTCGTGGAGCTGCAGCGGAGTGATCCTGAGCCGCGGCCCGGACCTGGTGCTGTGCCACGGGGGCATCTTCACCCCCTTCCTGCGGGCCGGGAGCGCGGCCTTGACCGCGGCCGGCGCCTCCTTCCTGCCCAGCGACAGTTGCGATGACGACCTGCGCCTGCACGTGCAGTGGGGTCCGGCAGCCGCGAGCCCCGCAGGCCGCGCGGAGAGGGGCCGTCCCGGCTTGTGCACGCCCCAATGCGCCGGCCCGGAGCCCGACCCGCCGGCCCGACCCCGCGGGCGGCTCATACAGCCCCCGCGGCCCGCCGAGCTGCTACTGCTGCTGAGCTGCCCGGCCTTCCGAGCCCACTTCGCGCGCCTCTTCGGGGGCGAGGCGGCCGAGCAGTGGCGCTTCGCGAACGCGGCGCCGGACGACGAGGTGTCGGAGGAGGAGGAGGAGGACCAGCTGAGAGCGCTGGGATGGTTCGCGCTGCTGCGCGTGCGGCCCGAGCCGGAGGAAGAGGAGGAGGCGGCGGCGGCGGAGGAGAGCAGGCCGGCCGTGGCCGTGGCGCCTCTCGGGGCCGTGCCCAAGGGCGCGCCGCTGCTGGCCTGCGGCTCCCCGTTCGGGGCCTTCTGCCCGGACATCTTCCTCAACACGCTCAGCCGCGGCGTGCTCAGCAACGCCACCGGCCCGCTGCTGCTCACCGACGCGCGCTGCCTGCCGGGCACCGAGGGCGGCGGCGTGTTCGCGGCACAGCCCGCGGGGACGCTCGTGGCGCTGGTGGCCGCGCCCCTCTGCTGGAAAGCCCGCGAGTGGGTGGGCCTCACGCTGCTCTGCGCTGCCGCCCCTCTCCTGCGCGCCGCCCGAGCCGCACTCGGCCGCTTGGGTCCAGGCCCCCGCGCCCTGGCCGCCCTCCTGCCGCAGGAGATGGGCGCGCCGTGGGGTCTGCCTCTCCGAGACCCCGGCCCCCCGTGGGCGGCTGCGGCCGTGCTGGTGGAGTGCGGCACCGTCTGGGGCTCCGGAGTGGCCGTGGCGCCCCGCCTCGTGGTGACCTGCCGACATGTGGCCCCTCGGGAGGCGTCCAGGGTCCTGGTGCGCGCCACGCCCCCTAAGTAAGGCCCGCAAAGTTGCCCCAACTCTGCCCGCCCCGGGGGTCTCGGATCGTAACTCTGAGGATAATGGAGGCCTTCTGGCGTCATGCTGATGCTTTGACGGCGTAGCGCGGGCAGAGACCTGAGGCCCTGCCCTCATCCTCGGCGTTCACAACCTTAATGTAGGGCGTTCGGGCCTCCTTCTTGGCAGGGGGTGAGCGGGGCTTGAGCAAAAAAAAATGTCAGGCAGCTCTGGATTGGGGGGGCAGGGCGGAGTCTCAGTATCCCTGGCTGGGAGGGCGTCTCTGAGCACCCTCTCCCAGCTTGAATTCCTTCTGAACTCTGCTGTCTCATAGCTTTGCTCCCACACACCACTAGGCTCCTTGGATGGTGACTTCCCCACCCTGTTCTGTCTCCCCTGAGAGGGGTGGTGAGGTCTCAGAGGCCCAGAATGCTGCCTTCCTGGGGTCAGGAGAGGAGCCTCTTAATCTTACTTGATCGCTATCTTAGATCTTAAGCAGAACTTCCCATCCCGGTAAAAATTACATGTGTGGAGTTACACCTAGTTAGAATGTGGGATTGGGGCGGAGCCCACAGTTGCACTGGAACAATCTTTGGATGATCCTGGCAGCCAGGTTTGGACTTCAGTCACTTCCATCTCTGCAGGGAAAGGGCCCTTGGCCGCCTTTCCTATCTTTTGCCTGGTAGCAGGGACAGCAGCCTTAGCTTCCTGGCTTAATTTCTAGGATGCGGTCTGTTTCTGGGACTTCCCAGGTGCCAGACTTAGGCAAGAGCAGAGCACTATTGCATCTTTTTGTTAATGCCTGAGGTTCTGTACCCGGCTTAGCCCAGCCTTGCAGCCCAGGCCTTTCCAAATTCCTCTACTGAATTTCCAGGGTTAACCCCTCCCCTCAACCCCCGGCAGCCGGCAGGACAGCCATGGTGCTATAAGGAAGAGGGTAATGAGGATTTCCAGCAGGAGTGGTGTCCACTCCGCCTCCCATGACAACACACACACTTGTTTCTGGGGAGCCCATGGGGTCTGCTGGAAGCTTTTACTGCAGTGTAGGACGGGGGCCCCTCTGTGATCCCGGGCAAGCCAGTCTATGCTGCCTCTCCCTGAGTTGACTTGTAAAGTCTTGGAACACAGTCTGGGACACACTGAGCGCGGAGATGTGCTAGGGTGTATGTAGGTATGTAAACAGGGACACAGCATTGAAATCCTGCGCCTGCCCCACCAACTGGCAGAATTATTTTCCTGCAATGAGACCGTGAAGGAAAACACTGGGAATGTGTGCCTGGCTTCTGCCACTTAACTGTGTGACCGTGAGGAAGTTACTCAACCTCTCTGGGCCTCAGATGTGCCATTTCAAATGGCGGTAACACCAGTGCCTGGTTCTTAGGGCTTCGATGGGAACTAAATGAATTGGGGTGCACAGAGCATTAACACCTGAGCTGGCCCACAGCGCTGTCCAGGTGTCAGGACTTAGGAATATGGTGAGACGCAGGGAGCTTACATAGAAGTGTGAAGGTTATGTTTGGAAGTATCCCAGGATGGCCGAGGGGTGTGCCCAGAGATGCCTGCCTGGCACGTGTCAGGGCCGACGCCAGACCCGTTAACCCCCAAGTCCATGACTTCTAGAGTCACACTCATCCCCTTGCTTCCTCCCAGCGCTGAAGGGTCAGAAAGCTAGCACTCACTTTGTTTCCCTTGCTCCTAGGAGTGCCACAATCTGGGGACATGTGGTGTTTGCCACCCAGGAGACCTGTCCCTATGACATAGCACTAGTGAGCCTGGAGGAGGACCTACACGATGTACCCCTGCCGGTACTGGCTGAGCATTTCCAAGAAGGTAAAGGACAGGGTGCCCTATGGTCTGTGGCGGACCTCAGGAAGCAAAGTGCTGGGCACTCAAACCCTCTAGATCGGGGGCCCGGTTCCCTAGGCGGGCTCCCTGCCTTGCCCCTGACAGAATGATGACAGTGGCATGAGTCTGGGATGAAGTCAGCCTGCCTTGAGCACTCTGGCTGGGTTGCTCTTGGAGGTTTCCCTGCTTGTGCCCAGCATGCGTCAGGTCCTAGGCACGGTGGGGGTGTGTGTGTTGGGGGCGGGTGGTGGGGTCCCCATGAAAGGTAAGGCACACCTTTTTTTTCCCCCTGAGGCCCTGCAGCGGTGTCCTGTGGAGGGGCTGAGCTTGGGGGCTCTTATAACATCATAGGCCTGCCAGAGCGCTGTTCTGCTTTTGAGGCCCCAGTGGCGTGGCACACTGCCTGGGGAGTGCCTGAGGTCTCCAAGTGGGCATCTCCTCTGCCACTTGCTAACCCTGTGTCCTTGGACAGGCAACTCCTTATTCTCTGCCTCAGTTTCCACATCTGGAAAATGGGGATAATGTTCCCTGCTTCTGGGCACTGTGAGGTGTGGGTGAGACGTTGCCTGTAAAGCAATTAGCTGCGTTTGCCATGCACGAGCACTTGGTAAAGGAAGTTACTGGCAGGTTCATGGTCATCGTCATGACCATCTTTTTTTTTTCAGTTGATCTTAGCCAAAAGGCCAAGAAGCGATTACCACTTTTTTTTTTTTTTTAACCAAGGGACTTCTTAGGAGGAGATGGGTATTAATGTCACAAACATTTATTTATTTATTTTTTTAGGGTTTTATTTATCTGTTTGTCAGAGAGAGAGATCACAAGCAGGGAGAGTGGCAGGGAGAAGGAGAAACAGGCTCCCCATGGAGCAGGGAGCCTGATGGAGGGCTTGATCCCACGACCCCGGGATCATGACCTGAGCTGAAGGCAGATGCTTCACCCACACAAGCATTTATTGAGCACAGGGCTAGGTACCAGGGACCCTGAAAAGCAGCTCCCCGGTCCAGCAGGGACATGAGGGCCACAGAACAGCCTGATGTCAGGAACAAGTGGTGAGCAGGTGCGGAGAGCTCAGTGGATGTCCTGGCTTCTTCCCATAGGGACTTGGGGCCGACTCCCTGGAGGCGGGAGTATCTGAGCAGCAGGGCAGGTTTGGGACTTTGGAGAGGGCAGGGAGCAGAGGCGACTCCCTGCCTTCGTCCTCCTTTCTCCCCGGGCAGGAGAAGCTGTCAGTGTGGTGGGCTTCGGCATCTTCGGCCACGCTTGTGGGCCCTCGGTGACCTCAGGCATCCTGTCCGCTGTGGTGCGGGTGGACGGCAGACCAGTGATGCTCCAGACCACCTGTGCCGTGCATGGCGGCTCCAGCGGGGGACCCCTCTTCTCCACCCGCACAGGAGACCTCCTGGGTAAGCAGCCCCTTTGCCCTCCCCCAGCCTTGTCCTTGCTGGAGTCTCAGTGCCATCTAGTGAGTGCTGGGCATCCTGCCCCGGGATCCACCCTTGGCCTGGGACGTTGGTGGGCCTGAGGCCCAAGAGGTAGTGAGCCAAAGTTGCCAGGCGCTTGTGCGCTTGAGGGCGGAGAGGGACAGAGGCTGAGCAGGGAGGGAAGAGATCTGAGTACCGGTTCCTTCTCTGCCACTAAGCCACCCTGTCACCTCAGATAAGTCCCACACCTCGTTGGATCTGTGACACTCAGGAATTGGATTAGTCCAAGAGTCACAGTTCAAGTGAATGAGTACGGGAGTGAAGACAGCAGGGAATGGAACGTCAGGGGTGACGCAGGGGTGAACGGAACCCCACTCTAGCACCCCACGGCCTCCTGACACAGGACTGTGGGGTTAATATGGCCCAATTCTGCAGCTATTCGCTAGCAACTGTGACCTTTTTTCTTTTTTTAATATGTGGTTGTTAAATCTTTCCATTTTAAAATTTTGGTAATAAAAACCAAAATAATCCATCCATTAAAAATAAAAAAAGCCAACTCTGAGCACATGTGGACCCCTCCACCTGCACGCCGGCACCAGGACCCCTGCGGTGCTTCCCCTTCCCTTACTTCTGAGGTCATGAGGAACCTCGCCCTGTGCTAGCTAGCGGGAGTGGAATCTCTTGCTTCTTCAGCTGTGGAACACATAGTACTGGTGGAATCCCTACCTCACAGCCCCGCGAGAAACAGATTGACCAGTTAGAGCACAGTGTTGAAGTGCGGATGGTTCTTTTTGTCTTGAGCCTTTATGTGTCCCAGCGAAACACTTTTTCCCCCAAGTTTCGTAGGCACTTGCCCACAGTCTGTTGCCCACTGTAGAGCAGCCTGCAGACAGCATCTTAGCCAAGTGATGGAAGTTAGCTAGCATCACAGACGTGCCGACAGACATCCTCCATCTCCCAATGGGTCGCCCGGAGAAGGGCGCGGGATGGTATTCCCAAGCACGTCAGACCTCATACTTACCATGAGGAAACACTGGGTGACCCCAGTGTGAGGGACCTTCTGTGGAACAGTTGACCCGTGCTCCTCTAAGCGTCTAGGCCACCAACAGTGGGGAAAGACTGGAACTGATGCAGATCGGAGAAGACTCTAGAGACAGGAGCCAGAGGCTGCCGGGGAACTGGATTGCATCCGGGAGCAGAGAAAGCTCTCATGGAATCACTGGCGACATCTGAACGTGTCTTGTATTTCAGTCATGACCATTGCTCCAAGGTGACTTTCCTAGTTCTGAGGACCGTTTTTGCAGTGACCTGAGAAGCTGGGTGAGGGGCAGGCAGGGACTGTACTATTGTGGCAAGGCTCCAGGCTGGGGATGGGCCTCAGCTCCCATTCGTATGTCCATCCGTCTGTCCCGCGGCTCACACCCCCTTTCCTCTTTGACCCTTCCACAGGCATTGTAGCCAGCAACACCAGGGACAATAACACAGGGGCCACCTATCCTCACCTGAACTTCAGCATTCCCGTCTCGGTGCTGCAGCCGGCCCTGTGGTGGTACAGGCAGACGGGGGACCTGGACGGCCTCCGCCAGCTGGATGGTGCTACGGAGCCCGTGAAGGTGGTGTGGCGGCTACAGCGGCCCCTGACCGAGGCCCCGCGGAGCAAGCTGTGAGGCAGCGTCAGGCCTCTGGAGAGAAGAGCCCCTGTTTTACACCACAGCGAGGAGCGGCCTTGGGATGCGGACAGGGCGCACCCTCCCAACCTTGTTCAGCTCTGGAATTGGGACCAGACCCCATGGGTCTCCAACCTGGCAGCCTTTTTCGGGGTGCCCCTTTGAGCCCTCACCTCAGTCTGCCCACCGGCACTAGACTTAGCTGTGTTATTTCTCCTTCTGGGGAGCCCCGTGCGGGCACATAACAGCCCTGGTCCTGAGAGATGGAGGCCAGCGGAGGGCAGGGCCAGCCCCGGCTTTGCATCTGTTCCCTGTCTCCTGATGGCTGCTGGCCGCCAGAGCAGTGGTGTTACTTAGAAACCCTTGGCAGAGAGGCCGGCCCTGACTGTCTTTCTGGATCTGCTGCATCCCTAGGTGGAGTCCCTGAAGGTTAGGATTCGTGGGTCTTCGTAAGTCGGGTGTCGCTGACCTCCAGTGGCACTCCACCACAGTGCCTTTACTTTCCCGCCCATAAAATGGGCCTCAGGGATCTCATGGGGATAGAATGTGTCTCTCTGAGGGTTGGGAATAAAGAGGATGTCTAGGAGAAACTCTGCTTCTATATATCAGGTTCTTTTTTCTTCTTCGTTGTTGCAAAAGTTGAATTGGGAAGAGGAAACCACCAGGCACGGAAATACACCTTTTCTGTCCTGCTTTCTTGGCGGGGCTGTGAGCTCGGGGGATACTCTCATGCCAGATGGGCCTGGCCTCAGGCCATGGTGCCAGGCAGCGCTGTTCGGGGCTCGCAGCCCCCGGAAGGTGGCGGTCTTGGCTGGGCAGTAAGGGCTCCCAGAGCAGCCAGGATGCATCCAGGCCTGTACTAGGCCCTGAGGGTGGGTTGGGAAGTTCAAAGTATGAAGGAGACCATGGCAGCCCCCAGGAGCTAAGACCAGCCTTCCAAGTCAAGAACATGTACTGCATATCCAGGGTCCTGCACGTATCCCCCCTCAAGAAATGGCTGTGAGGTCATTGACAGGTTGAATGCCATTGTGTGGGTGGTGACTGTGGGACTAATTCTAAGCCAAGAGAATCGCTGGGAATATTTCGTTTCCAGCATCTGCCTGTTGCGTGCCAACTGGACAATGAAAACTCCTGTGATGGTGGTTCTCCTCTTCACAGCTTCAGAATGGTCCAGAAGCCAAAGTTAGCTTGAGAGAAACCCCATAGTAAAGTAGTGGCAGCAGGGGATGAGGGCTGGGGGCTGACTTAGCTGGGGGTTGGAGGGGAACATTCCTTCCAGTGGGTATCAAGGAGCTTGGCATTCTGGGGAGACTGGTGTGTCAGCCCATGAGTGCGATGGGCTGTGTCCTAGGGCCTTAGGGAGAGGGGATCAGGTAAGTTCTCCTCAAGGTGTCTTAGGAGCTGAAGGCTGCAAGGAGAGTAGGTCTTCACGTGATGGCCTGGACACAGGCAGGGTGTTCCAGTTGGAGAGCAGCAGGAGCTGGGACAAGGAAGTGTGAGCCGTGTGTGTTCTGGGCAGTGCTAAGTGGAGGGGAATTGGAAAGGAGCAGGATGGTGGGCTGGGGAACCAGCTCCATGGGGCCAGGTCGGGGAGAAGATGGGTGAAGTAGGACGGGTGGGCATGGAGGAGACCAAGTGATGGGACAGGAGCCAGGACAAAGCCGAGAGAGAAAGGGAAGATGCGCCTGCATTTCTGATGAGGACAGTAATACAGCTGATGAGTTTGGGGGCAAGATGTTTCCTCGGGGTGTGTGGGACCTCAAGTGGAGAAGTACAGTGGGCTGTTGAGTAAGTAGATGAGTCGGGATAAAGCAGGACCCCCCCCTCCCCCAGCTCAGCGGCTTCAGACAATAGAAGTTTATGTGGGGTCAATAGTAGCAGACCGGACCAGCCAGGAAGGGAAGGGGCTCTGGTGCAGGGGTGGTCAAGGGACTGAGGCTCCTTCCCTCTGGTCCTGCAGAGTCCTCTGCCATGTCCTCTCCAACTGGCGAGTGGAGGGGAAAGAGACAGATCTAGTCCTGCTTTTTCTTCTACTTTTTTTTTTTTTTTTTTTTTTTTTTTAAGATTTTGGGGTCCCTGGGTGGCTCAGTGGGTTAAAGCCTCTACCTTCGGCTTGGGTCATGATCCCAGGGTCCTGGGATTGAGCCCCACATCGGACTCTCTACTCAGTAGGGGGCCTGCTTCCTCCTCTCTCTCTGCCTGCCTCTCTGCCTACTTGTGATTTCTGTCTGTCAAATAAATAAAATACTTTTTTAAAAAAGATTTTATTTATTTATTTGAGCAAGAAAGAGTATGAGCCCTGAGGAGGAGCAGAGGGAGAGGGAGAAGCAGACTCCTCTGAGCAGGGAGCCTGATGCAGGACACAATCCCAAGACCCTGAGATCATGACCCAAGCCCAAGGCAGATGCTTCACCAACTGAGCCACCCAGGTGCCCCAATTCCTGCTGCTTTTTTAAAAAAAAATAATTTTATTTTGAAACAATTTAACATGCAGAAAGGTTGCAAGAATTCACAGACGCCCTTCACCTAGACACCCCGTTCCACTTTTGCCAAATGCCCCTGTGATGTTCTTTGTAATAAAAAGGTTTGATTTGGGATAATGAATTACACCCACTCACCATGGCTTTGATTCCCCCCTTTGCCTGGAGCACTTCCTCACTCTTTCCTAAGTCTGATGCCCTTGATCTTCCTAAAGGAAACAGAGAATGTGCCTGAGCCTGAGTCTGTCCAAGCTTCCTCCTGATCAGATTCAGGATATGCCTCTTTGGTGAGGCGATCAAATTAGTGATGTTGTCTTATTGTGACCTACTGGGGGGTACGTGACATATATTTGTGCTATTACAGATGATAATGTTGGTCGTTTGAGTAAGACAGCGCCTGCGAGGTTCTCGGACCTAAAGGTTTTTTCCCCCTCTTTGTAATTAATAGTTATTTTGTGTGGAATCTCTGTAAGTGATATAAATCCACTGTTCTTTACCCCACTTTCACCCACGATGTTTATCACCCATTTATGACTGTTGGCTGGATAACCTTAATCATTGCAAAATGGCCGTTCTTTATTTTCACTATTCCTCCAACATTTATTCGCAGGCATTCTGTTGTAAGAGCTTTCCCTTGCATTTGTTTAATTGTACCTGTTTAGACTCATGGATTCATATTTTCTTCTATGGATTATAATCTGTTATTGTTATTATTTATTTCGATGCTGAAATTGTTGCTTTTGTCTATGTGCTTTGAGGCCGAAATTGTCTGTTGGCTGTTGGGAGCTCCTTCAAACTAGCTTCTCTGTTCCTTCTTTTGGCATCTTCCCATTGTTTTTGGAGTACCGCCTTCCATGGCTGTAGATAGGAAGGAAATTTAGTATTTTTTCTTCTGCCTTTGTTTCCCACATCAATTAGGAAGAGGGAAGGAAGACACCTTTGCTTCTTAACTGCTTCAGACCAGAAGTGATGTGTCTCATTACTGTTCACTGTCCTTCGGTGAGAACTTGGTCCCACCCAGAAGCAAGGGACAAGGTGGGAAATGTCCCTGGGCAGAAGCTCCCCGGCAGGACCCCCACACCATAGAAGGATCTCTGGCTGAGCTGGCTGACCCTGCCAAACTGGGTCTCATTTTTGTGCTGCCTTAGGAACAAAGACTCACTTCTACCTGAATAAAAATAGGTTTCGTCTTCAGGACCTTGTGGATAGGTGCCAGAAAACTCCTCAACCTGGAGGCTCCTAGGGGCCGCTAGGATACATGAGGACCCAGCGTCCTCTCTGCTTTGTTCCCCCTCTTCCAGCCTCCTCCGCACTGGGGTCTGTCCTTTGTTGTAAGCACAGTTTGCATTTGGCCATCCAGACCTTTCTGGCCCTTCTCTCCAGGCCCTTTGATCTCTAGCTCTCCTTATCACACACCCTGTTTTCAAAATTCCCTCCATAAATGCCCAAGAGACCAGATGTCTGATTGGACCCATTGTCTTCTCGGGTCTTGCTATGGCTGGGTTCCTGGGCCAGGGGGCAGGGTGGTGGCGGGGCAGAGAAGCCCTGCACCGCTTTCTGCCTGCGTTGCAAACGAGGCTGGGTGTGGGTTCAGTGAAGGGCCTGGGGCTGCCAGTGTTGACCGGACAGAGGCAGAGCCCGAGCCTGCCAGGGGGCCAAGAAGAGACAGGCAGAGGTGCAGGAAGAAAACCAGGGAGGCCAAGACCTAGCTTACCAGCATCCCCCATACTCCTGGGTATGTGCTAGACTGCATTTCCTGACCCCTCTCACAGTGAGTGTGTCCATGAGTTCCAGCTCACAGAATGAGAGCAGAAGGGAAGCATACCACTTCCAGGCCTGCCTGTAACAACCTCTTCGCTCTCACCCCCTCCCCTTGATGGGAATGGAGGCGACTCCTAAAAGAGGTCAGAAGCCACTTGTTAAAGATGGCCTCTGGCTGGCTGGTTCCAGGATGACTGTGCCTGAAGCAAGGGGCAGCTTCACGAACCTGTCCACTGGCCTGGTACTGACACCCAGCAAGAAATGCCCTTCTGTTGAATATGAGCCATTCAGTTCGGGGGTCCAGATGGCCCAACAGTAGAATTCTATCCTTGGGAATACAGTCTTTCCCTAGCTGGAAGCACTATAACCAAAGCACATTCTGGGGGAGAGAAGAGGAAATAGGGAGATTCCCCCGTCCTTTGAGGCTTATACATTTCACTGAAAATACAGGAGCAAAAGGAAAGTACTTACCAGGCTCGCCAGAGTTAAGGGTTGCCTCTTCCTCAAGTGGGGGGTCCTGCCTCTCTTTCACATGCTCCCCGAATTGACCCAATGACCTTGGAGCTCCTCCGAGCCATGGGACCTGGCATTAAAGCCACCTGTTATCTGTCAGGAAATACGGGTTCATCGTGGCTGAGAGCCAGCAACACTTCCTTCTCTTAGGTTACGTGATGTTAAACAATCTGTCCGCGGTTCCTACAAATCATTAAAGTTCCATAAGACTGCCAGGGTTTCGACATTCAAACCATATCTTCCTAACTAGCTCTGACCCTTGCAAATTCAAAGACAAAAGTCTTCTGTTGGGCAGGGAGCCCTGATTTTCAGTTTCATGGCTCTGGGCCCTGTTGGGTGGGAAGAGAGGAGTGGTGTGGGGTAAGTGGCCTGGGGAATTGCATATGGGGATTTTTTTTTTTATTTTGGGAATGATGAAATGCCCTGGAGTTAGACAGTGGTGAATGGTTGCACAGTGTAACACCCCTGAATTGTATACTTAAAAGGGGGAATTTTATGGTATGTGACTTATGCCTTAATCTAAAAAAAAAATCATTCATTTTTTTGAACGTCTGGCGATGCCAGATGCCGGGGATCCACAGTCCAGCAAAGCAAGGTCTCTGTCCCCCCAAAGCAGGTCAAATGTGCTTATTGCCCTCCTTAGCATCAGAGTTTAAACCTCAGCTCTACTTTTCTCTAGGGGTGTCAGGAGGCAAAAAAGGAGATTAAAAGCTATTTGGAAGTTTGCAAAGCCTAGGACAAGTGCAAGCCTTGGGGCATCCATGCTGTAGCTCTTGGGTGGGTCCTCAAAGGCCAGCATTAGAACGGGCAGGGCAATGAGCCCTCTGTGTGGTTGCTTTTCTGTGGCCCCAGGGGCTGAGAGAAGGAGGTAGAGACTCCCATACCTCTGATTGAATCTCCTTCTTCAGCCCAAATTCAGGGGGCAGGGTGCCAGCCAGGATAGGAGAGAGGCAAGGAGTCCAAAGAAGCGGAAGGAGCAGCACATAGCCTGGGCTGTATGGGCTAATGATGTGTGTAGGGCACTCATGGGAGGACACCAGCTTCCCTCAAGCTTGGGATGGTTCTAGGCACCAACGTCTTCTAGGTCGCATAGATCAGAACCCTCCTCATTCCAGGGGTATACCAGGGGATACAAGGTCCTTGCCCAGAGCTTTTGGAAAAGGCACAGAACAGTTCAGACTGCTAATGTAAATATTCCTGAATACCAGGAAGATGGAGGGCAGTATCAGAAAGAGCACAGGCCTGGGAGCCCAGACATTGCCAACATACTGTGTAGCCTTGGGCAGACTGTCTTCCTGTATAAAACACCTATAAGAAATGGCTGCTGTGTGTGTGTTGCTGCTGTGAGCCAGGCACCCAGCTAAACACTTCACACAGATGAACTCGTTGGATCTGTTCCACAACTCTTAGGGTAGGTGCTAATATTTGTATTAAATAGAGGACGATGGCTCATCCATCACCAAACTGGCTATATCCTGTCTCCAGGTTAGAACTTGGGCTGGTCTGTTTCTCTCCGGATCTCAGTCAAGCTCCTTGGTCTCCAGGACTGCCCTCCTAACTAGTTCCCCAATTTCAGGCATCCCTGCCACTCCCCTATTGTTTCCCTACAGACGTAAGTCAGATCTGTCTCTCTTCTGCCTAAAGCCTCACAGTGACATCCCACCGCCCTGGGGATGACACAGCCAATCTCCACCGGGGCCTGGGTGGGGGAGAGGGCGGTGCTGCGCACCCTGTCCACGCGGCGCCACTCTGTCCCGTGGAGGCCTCTGCAGCAGCCCCCTCTCAGCTCTCTGTCCGGCCTCTGGGTCTTTGCACGCTCATCCTTGGAGAGAGGCCTTGGGACACTTCCTTTGCCCGTCTTTGGTACTGCGGTTAGCGATACAGGTTTTGTGTGTTTACCCCGGACTGTCAGCTCAGCGGAAGGTGGACACCATGCCTGTTTGGTTCTCCATTCTGTCGCCCCCCCGCCCCGCTGCCCCGCGTTTACAGCGGGTGCGGGTTTACAGGGTGCCCCGTGCGCGGTCTCCGGGATTGGGATTTATGATGGTGCAGCCGGAGGCTGGTGATCGGCCGAGGTGGCTCAGCCAGTGCCTGGGAGGCCCTAGCGTCCCCCGCGCACTCTGGGGGCGGTCCCGGGGGCGGTCCCGGCGGCGGTCCGGGGTGAAGGCAGGCGCGTGCCAAGCCACGCCCACGCCCGGCGGGAGGAGCCGGGGGCGCTGGGCTACTCCGGAGCGGCCGGGGCGGGGGCGGGGGCGGGCGCGGCCCGGCGGGGTGGCGCACGGGGCGGGCTCTTGGGGCCCCGAGTGCCCGAGCCCGCTCCGCCCCACACACGCCTCGAGGGGGCTCGCGGGGCCTGGAAGACGCAGCGGACGGCGTTGGAGGTCGGTGCCGCGCGGCTTTGGGGCCCTGGTGGGGAGGGCGATCGTGCGGGGTAACCGGGCCCAAGCCCGCCTCACTCCAGTTCCCCCAGCACACGAAAATTGGGAGGTTTAGTCCCGGGGAGGGTAGGGCAAACTCGACCCCTCGAAACATCCGCCCCTCGAAACAAACGCCCCTCGAAACTTCCGCAAAGTCTTCCCGGGGAA
>NC_081560.1:136124154-136203438 GCF_022355385.1 Mustela nigripes | reverse complement strand
GGGTGGATGGGTGGGTGGATGGATGGGTGGGTGGATGGGTGGGTGGATGGGTGGATAGGTGGGTGGATGGATGGGTGGGTGGGTGGGTAGGTAGGGGGATGGGTATGTGGATGGGTGGGTGGATGGGTGGCTGGGTGGGTGGGTAGCTGGGTGGATGGTTAAATGAAGTGAATGTGGAGTGAATGAAGGAAGAGAGGAAGAAGTGAAGGAATGATGAATAACACATTCAGATCCTCCAGGGTTTGAAGTTTATTCACGGGGAAATAGCAGACGCAAGAGCATACTCTGCCCTCATGGACTGTATTTTCATGGGAAAATTTGATAATTTTTTTAATGTAAAGAAGGAAAAAGGGCCCACTGAGGTATCACACTCTACAGCAACTTTGCTGCCCAAGAGCCAGGCTTTGGGGAAGACTTCCAGGTAGTCACCCCTGCCACCATGATGCTGAGTTGAAGTGGAGGCAGGGCTCTGCTTTCCATTTGGTATCTGGCCCAGGGGTAGGCTCACCTGTAGCATGGCTGAGAGGAGGCTCATTTAGACAAGATTTTACTGTAGGGTTGAAGGTACTAATAGGGAAATAAACCCAGAGGCTGGCATTAGGGTCTCCAAGTTCTTGGCATTCCTGTCCATTTTTTCCTATTCTGCTATCTATGCAGACATCATTAGTTGATCCCCGAGCACAGAATTTTTCTCTGAACTGTGATCCAGGCAGCCCCTCGCAGTCAGAGGATCTTGACGTGTAAGATAATGCCTATTTCCATCCCTTGGCCGTGGCGATGTTGTTGACATGGCTTCAGCTCAGGAAGTCCTTGGAGAGGCCTCCCTTGCCTGCTCTTCCTTTTGCTCAGCATGGGGGCTAATATGAGAACCAGACACCAGGCGGGGCTTGGCCAGAGGCTGAGGAACTGTTAGAGCTGGAGTGCCCAAGCCTGACAGCTGGATCTAAACCCCGAAACCCAGACTCCCACAGTCCAGTGCCCAAGGTCATCCATGGGGGTGGTGGGGCCGAGAGAGGAAGCCAAGCCCCGCCCCCCTCCTCCAGTCCTTCCCAGGGCTCTACTCTGCCCTTCTAGCTCTGGATTCTAGGGAGAGAGAAGAGTTCTGTTCATTTGTCTGGGGCTTCCTCACCTTCATTCGCTGGGGAGCCCTTTAGCCTGCCTCCTCGCTTCTGAAATCTGGTGTCTCTTCACAAAGAGATCTTGCAGTAGAAGGGGTTACAAGATGTGCAAAGCCCTCCGGTGTTTCCCCAGGAGGGCGGTACTCAAACACTCAGGGGGAGAGCGGCGATTTTTTCAAGTGCCCAGCCCCACTTGTCTTGCTCCTTCAAGACCTGAGTAAAGCATACTTCTGTCAAAGCTGAGGTCTCTAAAATGATTCTGGGGGGGTGGGCTGGAAGAGCTGGCAGGGGCACAGTTACTACAGCCTGGACAGAGCTGGATTGGGAAATAGCAGCACTGATTCACAAAATGGGGGTCTGGGGGTCTGTGTATTTGGGAAGTGGGCTGGTGACCTGGTCGATGCTGTGAATGGGGGGTTAGGGGCCACGTGGGTGGGTTGAAGTTGTGGCAGGGGTGGCTGGGTGCTGAGCGGGCTGGCCAGCAATCAGGGTGGGTGGATGCAGCTGGAGTTGACCTGCGTAGGGTGGTGGCTTGGTGTGGGCAAGGCGGATACCCCAGGCTGCAAGGGAGTAGAGGGAAGTGCTGGGAGTCTGGAAGGGGACTGGGAACACGTGTTCAGAAGGCTGGCGGGTATCAGCTGGATGGTGGCAGGTAAGAGTGGGCTGGTCAGGTGGGTGGGTGGCTAGGCCACCTGTTGGGAGGGGGTTGAGTACACAGACTGGGATCGGGCCCAGGAAGGCACTTTTAGGCTGAAGATCTGGACTCTTCACTCCAATATCTCCTTGGCATTTGATGTGTGGCAGCTACCGGATCAAATGCCAGGCTCCCCTGCTGCCTCCTTCAACTGCAGACCAGCTTCCAGCCCCATGGACTCCCCACCTGCCAATTAACCCGCTCTGGTGCCGAGGGAGTGGCCCTGGGGCGGAACGGTGGCTATTCAGGGCAGTGGTCAAGGCCCAAGCTACTTGAGCCAGACCAGCATGACCTCTGGATGCTTTCCAGAAACCTCTGGCAAGCGTTCTCCCTTCTCATATTGCACTGGCTCAGCTGTTTGGGGAGGACGCAGCGTCAGGGAGGACGCAGAGGGCTGCTTTCCGCAGGGAGAGGCTGTAATCAGGACTCCCGCAGAGGAGCAATGGGGCTGAGCGCATGGGAAGAGAGGTGCCAGGGTGGGGGGGGAGTGAGACCAGGGCAGCTGCAGGGGAGACCCACAGACCTAAAAAGATCTACTCCAGGGGCGCCTGGGTGGCTCAGTGGGTTAAGCCTCTGCCTTCAGCTTAGGTCATGATCTCAGGGTCCTGGGATCGAGCCCCGTGTCGGGCTCTCTGCTCAGCGGAGAACCTGCTTCCCTTCCTCTCTCTCTGCCTGCCTATCTGCCTACTTGTGATCTCTGTCTGTCAAATAAGTAAATAAAATCTTTGGAAAAAAAAAATCTATTCCTGTAGCTCCTTTGCAAGAGGTCACATGTGAATATGAACAAACTTGGGCTTTTGTATCACCCAGGAAGAAAGAGCCAAATCAGAGGACGAGTTAGGACGGAACAGGATGACAGAGGGCCCCCTCAACCCCCTGAGAGTGCAGAGGCCATTTGCATAAGTGCTGGAGAACAGGGGCTGTGTGGTCAGCCTGCTGGCTTTGTGACCCAGGGCAAGGCACTCAGCATCTCTGTTCCTTGTTTATTTCATCAGTAAATTGGGGATAATATGACAATACCTAACTCATGGGCTGTGAGGTTTCAATGAATGAACGTGTCAGAGGTGCTGAACAGAGCGTCCAGCCAATGGCAAGGAGTATATGAATTCACCATTATTGTTATTTTATTGGTAATATTATGAAGGCAGACTTGCCAGCCACTTCTCATTGCCTGGCTACCTACCTGGGCTTGTCTCTAGAGTCTCTGGTCTTTTCCTTAAAGGGGAGACCCAGGGACAGCCAAGCGCAGCTCTGTTGGTATCCAGTCACGCCACTGCTGAGTTTTGCAAGGCAATGGAGGTACATTCATTAATTTGGATATTCTTCATCTATATCAGGACTCACCCCCCCAAGTCTTATCCCCCCCAAAAAATCAAGCCGCACTGCCTAATGGAGGAGCCCCTTTCTGGTTTAGGGAAGACTAAGGAAGAGAGGAGGCTCCTGCCAGGCCCTTGACCCCAGGCGTGCCAGGGGACAGATGCGGAGACCACAGGCCGCTGTGGACGGGGAGATGTGCAGGGGAGATGACAGGCTGGTGGGTGCCCTCATCGCCAGGCCCCGTCACCCCACGAAGGCCTGGGCATCAGCTGTCCTGCCAGGAGTGGCTCCTGTGGAAGGGGCTGGCCGCCGGGGAGGAAGTCCAGGGTGTGCCAGGCTCCCTGAAGTCCAGGTCAGGGGCCAAGGCCAGCTCTCAGGCCACAGCTGCTCCACTGGCTCGCCCCCCAGGAACTGTCAAGTGCACAGTCATCCCAGCTCGGGGCCAGGTGCTCACTCTGGAGTCCCACTCGACTTCCAGCCACTTCCTGCTTCTGGTGTCGGCGACTTTCTGCCCCCAGCTGGGTCTCAGACACAGGACAGACCCGGGGTCCTAATGAGGTGACTTTGGAGCTTCTCCAAGGCTTGGGGAACAGGGGCACAGGTGGGGCAAGGGAAGCTGGTGAGGGGTGGCAGTGGGCAACATCACCCCCTCCCTGTAAGGGCCTATGGAAACCTGGACAAGAGAAGTGACCTCTCGGTGCCTTCTTGCCCTTAGCCCTCAAGTAATGGATGAACTTCTTTCATGGGGAGGGCTGGGAGGATATGTTAGTGATGTCCAAGAAAATTGAAACTGAATTTTAAAAGGAGCTGATTACCAGAGCCATAAAAACACAGCTTCCTTTCCCTCCCCTGCCGTGCACACTCAGCCCCCACCTCCGTGCTAGTGCACGTGCACCCTGGCTCGGCACAGGGGGCCCACTCTGTGGCCCGGCCCGGGGAGCTGAAACAGAACTAAATCCAGGCCCCGAAGTTGGCCTGTTCCCAGCAGAGGCAGGTTTCAAAAGTGTTTTGCGGGTGTCCTTCTGCCTGCCTTTCAGGGGACTCATGGAGGACCCGCATTGGCCCCCAGGCTCTGAGCAGTTCATGCCTTCTGTGCCTGGCATGCCGTGTAGGCCCTCATGGGGCGGGAACATTCTGCAGGCCTTGGCCTCCCTGGACAGAAGGCTCTCATGGAGCTACTGTTTTTCACTCCAAGAGTCCTGCCTGGACTCTCCAGAAAGGGCCAAATGGACCGGTGAAGTGAGGAGCAGAACAGCACCCCGGGGGTCTGCGAGGATGGGGGAGGATGTGGGAGGCGGTGACCCCGCTGATCCTGGCTGCTCTGTAGCTGCGGCTGAACAGTGGGCTGTCCCTAGTCACCTGCGGCCAGGACTGGAACCCCTGTCCCCTCCCAGTCAGGTGAGGCCTGGCTGCAGCCAAAGCATCCAGGTCAGGAGAGGCAGAACAAGGGGACTCCTTGAGCTGCCTCAGGCCAATGAGTCACTGTACAGGGGAGGAAATGGGGCCCAGGGAGGGGAAGAAGCTTTTCCAGATCGCCCTGCAGGTTATGGGAGAGCCAGTCTCCCCGACAAACTCCTTGGTGACCCCTGCCTGCGTACCCCCCCCCCCCACCAGCACCACCCAGTTCTTTCTCTACTACAGCACCCAGCTTGGGTCTGACTGGTGAGCTGGTCACCGAAGGGGATTGAAGGTGGTGTCCCTGGAAGCCAGGTCCCAGTCCCCAGAGCACAACACCCAGAGGATCCTGTCCCCTTCCTTCCAGAACAGATGATAGCCCCATGGCCCAGTATGCTGGGGAGGACAGAGCCTAGATGCTGCAACTCTGTGGCAGTTCAAGTCCAGGACAGCAGCCCAAGAGGTGACATGCACACTGGTCTGCTGTCTCCCTTGGCCGGGGCAGCCAAGGCTTCCCCAAGATGGTCAAGGAGTGCCAAAGAGGGACAGAGGCTTCCCTTCCTCCCAGCACTGCCAGGCAGACAAGCAATTTTAAGGTCAAACACCCCAGGTCCAAGCTCTTTTATCCCTTTGCTACTTGGTATAGTCCCGGCCAGGGAACCATGGTGGGTTGTGGGGAAGGCCTCCGCCTTGGCCAAGAAAGCCCTGTGGACAGCCTCTCAGGAGGCCCTTCCAGAGGTGGGAAAATTGTCAGTGTTTGCATTTGGCGTGGATCTATTAACCTGTCTGAGCACAGGCTTAGCACTGACCTCATTCAGCCCTGGACAACCCAGAACCTTCTTACCCAAGGGCAGCTGAGGTGGGGTGGGGCAGTGCAGGGGTCCCATGGGGAGTTGCTGGGAGGGATCCTCAGTCCCTTCTGACATCGATCCCTTCCTCCAAGAAATGGTCCCAGGAGGACGGAGGAACCCCAATGCACAGGAGGAGACAACTCAGAGTCTGGTGGTCACTTTCTCCCAAACACCTTCTATGCCTTAACAGAACTACTTTTTTTTTTTTTTTTTTAAGATTTTATTTATTTATTTGACAGACAAAGATCACAAGTGGGCAGAGAGGCAGGCAGAGTGAGAGGAGGAAGCAGGCTCCCTGCCAAGCAGAGAGCCCGATGTGGGGCTCAATGCCAGGACCCTGGGACCAGGACCTGAGCTGAAGGCAGAGGTTTTAACCCACTGAGCCACCCAAGCACCCCAGAACTACTTTTTCTTGATAGTCCCCTAGCTGAAAGACTACAGGTTCTGGAAATGATTCATTATGGGCCCAGGAGACTGCTGCCCTCTCCCCACCTTAATACACCATGTACCTCCAACTTGCCAAATTCCTACCACCTCACCCCCACCCGTAACACCAAGCCTTCACTCGTGCTGCTCTCCCAATGCAAGACTCCATCCTCTTCGCCTGAGTGTCCCTGAAGGACGAGAGCAGTGGAGAGACAGGCCAGGATGGGTCCCGTGCTCCGTGAGACGGGAGAGATGCGGAAGAAGCAGCAAATAAGTGAAGGAAGAGAACCAGGAGAGCAGTTCCCAGGAGCCAGCGAAGCAAGTCACAGGCTAACCGGCAGGTCAGTGGCAGAGCACGGACTTGAGAGCCCAGAACCCCGTGTTTGAGTCCAGCACCCTGTTCTCTCCGTCCACTACCCCAGGCCCAAAGACGATGTCCTTGGAGGGCATCAGGAACATGTGAGGGATGTGGAATGTCTCTGGGCCCATCATCCCTGAGCCATCATCCAGGGTCAAACCCCAGGGCCTCCACACCTTGGCTATGAGGCTGCCCTGCTCAACCGTTTGATGGGACCCCTCCCTCCTCTGAGCCATCACCTGTCCCAAGTTCTCTGTCCCTCTCCTCCACAGCCCAGGGCCCCCACCACACTTTCTCTTCAAGAAGCAGCCTCTCTCTGCCTAGGAAGTCCCCGGACACTTGGCATCCCCTCCCCCAGCCACCCACCAGTGAAGGGGGATGGGGGTCGTGCCTGGCTTGACTTCCTACCATTTCCACCCCCCACCAAGTTCCAACCACGAGGAAAAAGGCCACCTCCCAGATTCCCATCTTCACAATGAAAATTCTCTCAAATGCAAATGATATTGGGGGAAAGAAGCATCCCAGGGCATGCTGGGACTGGTCCTGAGAAACCGCTGAGGGTGCTCTTGGACAGAGAGGGGAGGGGGTAAACCCAGCAGGATCACCGGCTCACTAGGTGAGCCTGGGCCGCAGTGAGCCTGGGCCAGTGATGTGACCTCCCTGTGTAGCTGCCCAGAGGAGGGGACAGTAAGTGTGCTCCACCCACAGCGTCACTGCCAGGGCTAAATGAGATGCTGGGGCAGAGCTCAGATGGCGGGTGCTCGTGATAAGTCAGCTAGTGTTATATTTATGCACCCTGGCTGCGGCCCCTAGGGTCTGGTTCCTATTCAGAAAAGGCCACATCTGCCCCACTTAGCACACCACATGGGGGTGGGGGGCTTGGGGGGGAACACTGCCATCCTGAGGCTGCACCCCCACCCCCAACTTGGGCCAAATTACCCTGACTCTGCACCAGATACACCCTCTCCTCTCCAACATAAGCATCAACCTCCACCCAGGGGTCTGCTCCCCCCTGACACCCAGCCTCTAGCTCTGCGAACATCTGGGTAGTGTGTCTTGGCTCTGTGCGAAGTGGAGATGTCTGGGCAGTGTGCGCACTCCGCTTTCCGGCCTGCCCCAGGAGTGGGGTGGGGGCCCGGCCCATTGTGGTGAACATGTGGGATTGTGACAAAGCCCAGCCCCTGCCCTCCCTGAGCTGGGCCTCCGCCCCGGAGGCGGGGGGCACATGGTGGGAGAAGTGGGTTGGAGAGAGCCCCCTGCTCCAGGGTACTGCCTGCCACGGGCAGAGCCTGGTGCTTCCAGGCCCTGCAGAATAGGAGGGCCAGCGGACCCCCTTGCCCAGATGAAAGTCAGGAGGGGCACTCAGGGGCAGGAGGTGTGGGAAAGGGGGCAGGATCTCCATGGAACCGAAGCCCAGGGACTGACCGTCAGGAGATGTGGCTTCTGGCCTTGGTTCTCCTGTGCCATTGCTGTGTGACCTTGGACAAGTCACTCTCTGTCTCTTGGCCTCCATTCGGCCAAGAGCGACAGGCTGAGTTAGACCAGTGGTGATTAAATCCAGCCAGCCTCAGAACACCCAGAAAGCCTATGCAAGGTTAGCCCTCCTACCTGGGTCACCTCTCCCTGAGATTTACTTTCACTAGGTCTAGGGTGGGAACAGGGCTTGGGAATTTTTAATTTTAAGGTGTGCTTCCAGGTATGGGAGCCACTGGCCCAGATGGTGTGTAAGAACCTATTGACCTTCTGGTGGCCTCCCTTGGACGCGGTTCTCACAGTCACTCCGGAAGGCTGACATCAGCTTGCTCTGGCCCAGATAAGCACAGTCGCGCTAACAGGTCAGGAAGAGCCTGCAGGACATGCCTGTGTGAGCGGAGGTCGGAGTGGGGCTGCGTGTGTGACAGTCAAGGGTATGTAGCTCTCTGCATGTGTGGGGAGTGTGATCATATCTGTCTAGGGTGTGTGCCTGGGTTTGTGTGTCATTAGATATATGCACGTGTGTCTCTGAGAATATACTGCATTACACTGAGCTTGTATGTGTGCGTGTGTGTCCATTCGGCACCCATTTTTCTCCTGTCACCTCTGTGAGAACTGCTGGGGGAGGGACAGAGGCTGAAATGGTCCAGGAAGTTCCTCTTGCCCCCCCCCCCTGCTCTCCAGGTAATGGAGGGGACACTTATGCCCATGGGGAGTGGCAGGGCTAGGCTCTGGCCCTTATACACTGCAGGGAGGGGATAGGGAGGGGTCTGGGCTGGGTCAGATGAGGGACAGGTCAGAAAGCCAGGCCCCGGCTACTCAGCACACTCCCACTGAGGTCTTGACCAACCTGGAGCCTTGGGGACTCCAGGCAATAGGTCACAGAGATCCTCCCTCCTACGCGACTTCTAGAACATATTTGTGGATGGCCCTGAGCCTGGGCAGAAGTCCCAAGGACCCTTTGATCCTGCCGATTTTCCTCCATCCCCCTCTGAGGGTCTAGGAGGTTGAGAGACTTGGGCAGAGGAGATGGGACCATATTCACTGTCCAGGTTGCTGTCCCTAGCTTGCCCTCTTCACCCTACCCCGGGCCCACATGCTCTTTCTTTCCCTCAAAATGAACCCGTCTCCTCCAGCTGCACACGCATGCACATACACACGCACTTTCACAGGAGGGAGACCAAGCCCAGGATCTCCTGGCTTCAGACCCCATGTAAGTGCCTGGCTGGTGAGACCTTCGGCCGCCTTCTGCCAGGGCCAGCACGAAGCCCCCACCTGACAAGGCACCGATGCTCTAAGTCTGGAGGCTGGCTCTTAGCTCCTGGCACAGCCTTGGCCTTGCTGGGGGACCCTGAGTGAGAACAGGGCCATGTTCAGAAGTAGGCAGACCTCAGCCTCCTTCGGGGAGATTAAGCGATAGGAAAAACGATTAGGATCTTACCAAGTACTTCCTGTGTGCCAAGCACACTTTACACAGAATGACTAATCTGACCTTCACTAGGACCCTGGGATAGATACTATTATGATCTGATCTTGCAGGAGGCCACTGAGGCCAGAGATACTGTAGCAGCTTGTCCAAGGTCACAAAGGGAGTGAGTGTTGGAAACGACACACAGCCGTGATGTGCGTCTTTAACTGCTGAGTCAGGTCGCTCAACAGCAGCTTTTCCACTCAGGGGCACTAATGATGTGCCAGGTGCTGTGCTGAGTACTTTCCATCTGTTCACTGATTTTGTGGGGTCCTGCTCCTTTAAGGACCAAAGCTGGAGGAAGAGGAAGCAGGAGGGGGCATGACATGTGGTTTGGGAAGAGAGCCAGGGAGAGCTGAGGTTATGTCAGAAACCTTTGCTTTAAAGGGCTGGACAGTAACTATTGTAGTCATCTTGGTCGCAATTGCTAGACTTCGCCACTGCACAACCAAAGCAGCCAGAGACAACTTGCTGGAGAATGGTCGTGGCTTTGAGCCAAGAAGATGGGATTTATGGAAGAGGAAATTTGAATATCATAACATTTTCATGTGTCACAGAATATTCTTGTTTTGGTGTTTTTCCCTTTTAATTTGTGGGCTGTTACAAAAACAGGAGAGCTGGATTTGGTCTGAGGGCTGTCACTTGCCAGCTCCCAGAAGGGCTCAGTTTCCACCAGGCCTCGCCTCTGGGCTGGCTCTTGCAATTCTCCAGCTGTCCCAGGCTGCTGTGCCCTGACAGCATGCTGACCCATGAGTTCTGAAGGAGTTTTGAAGAGTCCCATGAGTTCTGACAGCATGAGTTCTGAAGGAGAGTTAGACAGGGGCTCGTCCTGACCCAGAGCTGGGATCCAGATCTAAGCCAAGAACTCCCCTTGGGGTCTAAGTATTCAGTACTACCATTGCCTGCCTGAGGCACATTGAGCAAGTTTCTTAACCTCTCAATTAGCTGGGATTCCCTTCAGGTGCCAAGGAGAGAAATTCAACTCAATTGCCTAGGCTAGTAAGGAGATATCTTGCCTTCCGTATGGAAATGTCCAGGAGTAGATCTCACAGTTTCAGGTACAGTTAGATCCAGGTGCTCCAATGGCATGGTCTGGAGTCTCCCTCTTTCCACCTCTTTGCTCTGTGTTTCCAAGTTAGCTTCAAGCTCCATTAGGGTCTTTCCAAGAAGTGGCAGACACAGCTATCAGCAGCTGAAGACTCGCTTTCTAACCGTTTGGCAACGCCAGTTGACAACAAAGTCCACTTCCCCAAGCACTTAGCAAGTTTCCAGAAGATACTCGCAGGCTCTTGTTGGCCGAGTTTGGGTCATGGAACCCCTGCTGAATTGATCAACATGTCCAGGGAAAATGGAATGTCTGGTTCAACTCTGGATCTTTGGGGCAGGGTCAGCCCCCACTGGATCAGCACATGCTGGGAGTAGAGGAGGTTTCCCAAAGGAAAACCCAGAAGGAGGGCGCGTAGAGGCTGTACGCAAGAACAGCGGCTGCCTGCCATAAAATCGGACGGTCTACAAGCTCTTCTATGAAAGGGGGTAATGACTGTACCTCACAGCCAGTTGGCAACCCTGAGCCACTGTAAAAAGGAAAGAGGGAAATTCGGTGCATCTGGTGGGTGTCTCATTCGGGGGACCTCTTATATTCACACCACAACCTCCTATTTTACAGGAAAGTCCCACACAATATAAGATGGTGCAGCCGCTATAGAAAACAATATGGAGGTTCCCCAAAAAGTTAAAAATAGAACTGCCGTATGATCCAGCAATTCTACTTCTGAGTACATACCCCCAAAGAAACGAGAGCAGAGACTCCGACAGATATTTGTGCACCCGTCTTCAGAGCAGCACCAATCACAACGGCCAAAAGGCAGAAGCAACTCAAGTGCCCATCGATGGACAAATAAATAGACAAAGAAAATGTGCTGTAGTCAGACAGTGGCTCACCATGCAGCCTCGAAAGACTTCCTGACACACGCAACAACATGGACAAGCCTTGAAGAAGTCATGCCAAGGGAAATTAAGCCAGTTGCAAAAAGGACTCATATTGCGTGTTTTCATGTACGGTGCCAGGAATAATCAGATGCAGAGAGACAGGAAGGAGAAGGGTGGTCGTCAGGGGCCAGGAGGATGGGGAACTGGAATCACTGGGTCATGGCTGTGGGGTTCCGGTTTGTGATGACAAGAAGTTCTCGGGGATGGTTGCACACCAGTGTGATTGTATTTAATACCACTGGGCCACACACCTAAAAATGGTGAACATGGTAAATATCATGTGTCTTTCCGTAATGTTTTTTTTAATTTGAAGAATGTCTTATAGAGGTCAATTCTAAATTCAAGGATAATTAACTCAAAACTCCTTTCAGGAGCAATGGAAAGTCGGGGGTGAAGGTGTCATTGGGGCAAATTCCTCCCTGAAGCCCTCAAACCATGCCGGGTCAAGGCCGTCCCCACAGACTCGTGGGTGGGAACCCTGTTTCTCCGGGCTAGTGGGTGGTCGAGAGGCTGCGGTCTGGTGTTGTGACCCTGGCTGAATGCTCCTTCCCTCCACGCAGACACAGGACAAAAGCAGTTGCTTCCAGCACTGCCACATGCCCCACCTGAAAGTGGGTGTCCTGCCTCCTGCACCCCTACACAACAAGCCTCCAAGGGCTTCTTGCCTGAGAGGACAACAGAGGTTCAGGGCATGTGCCTGGGGTTGCACACAATCACTTGGTGGCAGAACCGTGCTTGGACACTGTGGACATCATGCCAGCTGCCGGGGGTGTTGGGGGGAGGACAGCCATGCAGTGTGGAATGACACGGCACTTACATGGGGGGGCGGGGAGAAACCAGTCAAAACACCGTTTGTACTTTCTCCCCACGTGGTGGCTTGTTCTGGACCTAGTGGTTCCACAGGACCTTTCTAGGGACGGTCCTCAGAACTGAGCAAATGGCCACGTTCTCTGAGACACTGAGGCCAGCTTGGAAATACGTCGCCTAGGCGTTGCATTCCTTCCACCCTGCTCTACTTCTGTCCCGTCACTCTTGCTTCCTGGGCATTGCACTCACCATTAAGCACACAAGATTTGCTCCAGGTTCTGTTTTCTGGGGGAACTCAAGCTGAAAAGGGTTGACTTTGGTAAATCCAACACAACACTCAGCAAAAATAAGTGCCGAAGAAGGGTGGATGGATAGATGGATGGACGGATGGACAGATAGGTGGATGGATGGAAACCTTCACAAAAGACAGAGTGAGGAAATGCCTCTTAGAGATGCAAACGTAGATACCTACATATTCAAGCTAAAAACACTGGTGCAGAAAACCAGGGCAGCCCCGCCCCACTTATATCCCCCCCACACCCTGTTCCCCTCTCCTATACTAAAAACACACATTCAGATACTCCCTCTGACCTGCGTACAGCTCTGCTTCTTCCAGGTCAAGTTTCTTATGCGTGCACCAAGAGTTGGGAAAGAGGTCTCTGACACATGGATGAAAACTTGCCAGCGGCTAGATAATCCTCTTGAAAAATGAGATCAGGGTGAACACACGTGCTCTTGCATACCAAACGCCGCTCCAGGCTCCATGGGTATAAACTCACAGGAGCCTCCCAGCACCATGTGAGGTGGGTACTATTACTCCTTGCTTCTTATAACAAATGATGTAACTGAGACCCTGAGCGGTCAAGTACCTTTCCCCCAAGTCACCCAGCCAGTAAGAGCCTGAGATGGGGTTTGAACTCCAGCCCTCCGCCTCTAGCTGCTGTGCTCCTACACACGTTCCTTTAGAGAGTGCAGACAACACTATCCTTGTTCACCAGCCTGAACTAGTGGTTCTGGTTTTCCCATCATCCCAGGCAGGGCAGCCGTTGAGAAAGCGAGGCAGGCATGAGTGACCTCTCTTCCAGGTGCCCCTCGCACAGCCATGTGACAGCTGGCTCCAAGGGGAGACTTGCCCCAAACATCCTCCCACAGCAAGACCTGAAAGATTCCCTCTTCTCTGCTTGGGACTGTCAGAGGAGGAAGGAGGAAGGGGCAGCTTTAGTCTGAATGAAGATATATGAGTCTCCATTTGCAGACTTCTCCATTCTCCAGATGGAGGGCCACTGGGGATCCCGTCTCGGAGGAAGGGGAAGTGGAGTAGTGGTGTAGAGAAAAAGCAAGGAGTGATGAAAAGAAGCTTAGAGTGTGAGGTGGCCTCACTCCTTTCCTGCCAAGCCAGTGAGAAGAGATCCATGTCCATGTGGCAGGCTGCTGGTCATTCAGGTGACCTCTCAGATGTCATCTCCCTGGAGAAGACTTCCCTCATGATGGTCTAAAGCTGTCCCCTCACACCAGCCTGCCAAGGACCCTCTGTCATTGTCTACACTGTACCCAACCTTCTTGAACTGTCTTGCCTATTTGTCTGCCTGTTTCTTCTCTGTTTCCCTGAACTATAACTCATGCTCCATGAGAACAAGGACCTCGGTCTCGGCTGTACCCCAGCACCTACTGCGGTGCCTCACCCACTATAAGTGTTTAATAAATATTTGTTAAATGAATGACTGGAATGTCAATAAGTGCTTGTTTAATTAAGGCTCAGGAAAAAGAAACCAACAGTGGAACATCCTTCCCAATTTATGGAATAATAAAAAGGGGGCTCAGATAAGTGTATTTTGTTTGCCATTCCTAGTTCATCTGGTTGAGGCTATATATTTTTCTTCTTTACATAAACTCAGGAGATGGGATTCTAGGAACTTAGGTGGATCATAAACAGGCTAGGTTATACAGCTGAACAGGCTGTGTACTGTACAACTCTGGGGAGTGCCATCCATTGGGGTCCTGGGGAAGATCAGCCCTGATACCTGTATGGGAAGGAGAAGATGATAGGGAGTGAGAGAAAAAGATGATTCATTCGTGAAGAAAAGAATCAGAACGGACCTGGGTGAGCATCCATGTTAACTGTTCTTTTTCTCATTTTACAAATAAGGGAAATGAGCCCCTGAAAAGTGAGATAAAGCAGAGAAGGTGCAAAGCCAGCCAGAGCTCCACAAAGTGCCAATGACATCACTATCATCATGTCTCTTACTATATATTTCATCAACCTGTAGGGATAAAGGAGACCTTTCACTCCTTGTAGAGACAGCAGTGCTCTGCTCCAAAGCTGAGAATTTAAAGTCACAGGCAGGGGTGCCTGGGTGGCTCAGTGGGTTAAGCTGCTGCCTTCGGCTCAGGTCATGATCTCAGGATCCTGGGATCGAGTCCCGCATCGGGATCTCTGCTCAGCAGGGAGCCTGCTTCCCTCTCTCTCTCTCTGCCTGCCTATCTGTCTACTGTGCACTCTCTCTGTCAAATAAATAAATAAAATCTTAAAAAAAAATAAAAAATAAAGTCACAGGCAGCATACAGATCTCCAACAGAATAAGTCACAAGTGGTCAGACACCATGTCTGTCTAGTCCACCGCCACAGCCCCCGCCTCTGCCCAAGCTCAAGGCCAGTATACACGATCAAATGATACCACCACCCTTTACTGAAAACTAACTACCTTCCAGGTGCTGTTTCAAGGACGTTATACCTACTAACTTAATGAATCTTCTCAACCCTCTTATGAGGCAGGTTTTATGACCATCCTCATTTACAAATGGGGAAAATGAGGACCGAGGAAGTAAGTAATTCACACATGGCCCACAGCAAGTAATGAGTAAATAAGTGAACAAATGAGCCTGTTACATCATCGAGTCTTCCTGAAATATCCCACCTAGGACCTCAGAGAGCACAGAGTCTGCCCTTGAGGCAGCAAGGGGTCTTCTCCCTGCAGGAATCAGCATGTGCAATGGTCCGGGGTAGGGGGAGTCTTAAAAGTGTCCAAAGATGAGATGGGATTGGAAGGGCTTGGTGGGGCCAAGGACGTAGCAGACCTGTAGAGGAAGTGTATTTTGTTGGTCATTCAGAGGTGCTAAGTGGAAGGTGGCAGAGGCCCATATACACACTCACACACACATAGTGTCTCCAGCTGACAGGAAGAGGAAATGCCTTGCATTTTCCAGCCGCTTGTCCCCAGGCCAAACCTAAATGCCAGCCCTAAAATAAAAATACAGCCTGGAAGCAGAGCTATGCTAACAGCTCCCTCCTGTCTCTGTCACCCTCCTCCCCTCATCCCCTCAGGTTTATTTTTGAATGAGGACACTTCATGAAAGTAACTTGATGCTGGAGAAACCTGAGCTTTTCTCTTTCATGTCTCCTTCCATTCAGGTTTCTGGAGGGAGAAGAGAAGGAAGGAGGAAAGCATGACTGCTTTTGGTTTAGGGGGAAAACAAAGGGCACACAACAGGCCCTTTCTGTGTGATTCGGTGACCTGGTTGGCACTGAGGATTTGTCAAGCTGACCAACCACGCCAAGCACAGCAAAAGGATTGGAGTCAAATATACCACCTCTGCCCTCGAGAGGCACTTGAAGTCGCCATGATGCACGGCCAAAACACAGGAAAGAAGAGCACACTGCCCAGGGCTAACTCCAGGACCCTCAAATCAGTCCTAAAAGGCCACCCCTTTGAATTTGTCTAGAACTTAACAGGGCAAATAAAAACCAAGGATGAATACCTTCTTACTATGTGTGACTGGAAACAAGGAAAGGAAATCCATTCTTACTATTCTTATTTAACAGTATATTGGGGTTGAAGCCAATGTGATAAGGCAAGAAAAATTAATAAAAAGCATCTCAGTCAAATGGAAGAAGCAAAACTTTATTTGCAGGCAACATGATCGACTACACACAAAAACCTATAGCAACTACAAAAAACTTACTAGAATAAGTGATTTAGAAAATTGTAGAATGCAAGATTGATATGCAAAAATTACTTGTATTTCTATGTGCTAGCAATGAGTAATCAGAAATTGGAATTTAAAAATACTGCCACTTAAGGAGCATGAAAAACTATGAAATTCTAAAGGATAAATCTGATAAAAGATGTGTAAGACATGCACACTGAAAACTATGAAGCATTGGTGAGAGAAATTAAGCAAAAGAACCAAATAAATGGGGAGATATGTCATGTTAATGGATTAGAAGATTCAACATTATAAGAATGCCAATTTTCTGCCAAATTAATGTATAGATTCAATGGAATCCCAGTAAAAATGCCAGCAGGCTTCTGGGAGAAATTGCCAAACAGACTCTAAAATTTTATGGAAATGCAAAAGATTTAGAACAGTCAAAATAACTTTGAAAAATAACAAAACTGAAAATCTTAATTTGTCTGATTTTATGACTAATTAGAAGACTATAGTAATCAAGACAGTATGGCATTGGCATAAAGATCAAGGAAAATGGTGGCCCAAAAGTGTATGTATGCGTATATATATATATATATATATATATTTTTTTTTTTTTTTTTTTTCACAGTCAATAGATTTTTGACAGAGGGGCCAGGCCATTGGTAAAGGATAATCTTTTCAACACATAGTCCTGGAGCAATCAGATGTTCATATACAAAAAAAAAAAAAAAAAAAAGGACTCTGATTAGTAATTTGCACCATTTACAAAAATTAACTGAAAGGATCATTAAGCTAAAGATAGAAGTTAAACTTATCAAACTTTGAGAGAAAAAAAAACTGGGAGAAATCCTAGTGACTTTGGGTTTCTCAAAGACTTCATAAATAGGATACAAAAAGCACAAGCTATAAAAGGAAAAGGAAATAAATTGAGCTTCATCAAAATTGTGAATGTTTGCTTTTCAAAAGATGTGGTTAGAAAATGAAAAGGCAAGTCACACTCTAGGAAAACCATTTTCAACAAATCTATCCAACAAAGGCCTGGTATCTAGACTGTACAAAGAACTCTTCCAATTCAATAAGAAGACAACACACAACCCAATTTTTTTTTTAAAGATTTTATTTATTTTATTTGACAGAGAGAAATCACAAGCAGGCAGAGAGGCAGGCAGAGAGAGCGAGGAGGAAGCAGGCTCCCCGCTGAGCAGAGAGCCCGATGTGGGACTCGATCCCAGGACCCTGAGATCATGACCTGAGCCGAAGGCAGCGGCTTAACCCACTGAGCCACCCAGGGACCCCACAACCCAATTTTTTAAATGGGCAAAAGATTTGAACAGACACTTCATGGATGATTTGGATAACAAAGCAGCATATAAATAAATGTTCAATGTCATTAGTCATTAGGGAAATGCAAAAAAAAAGAAGAAGAAAGAAAAAGCAGAAGGAAATATCACTACTCACCCAGTCCGATGGCTAAAAATGACTTCAAAAGACTAACCTCAGTGTTGTACGAGATGTGGAGCAACTGGAATGGTCGTCCATTGCCAATAGGAATGCAAAATGGTGCAACAATTTTAGAAAACAGTTTGGCAATTTCTTTTCACTGCTGGGTATCTACCCAAGAGAGGGCAAAACATATGTCCACACAGGTATGTATTCATGAATGTTCATAGCAGCTTTATTCATAACAGCCAAAAATCGGGAATGGATGTACAAATTGTGGCATATCCACACAATGGAGTGCCACTCAGCAATAAAAAGTAATAAACTATTGATAGACACATCAGCATGCGTGAATATCAAAATAATCTGGTTGAGTGAAAGAAACGGGACACCCTTCCAGAAAAAGTACATATTGTATGGTTCTACTAATATAAGATTCTAGAAATGAATCTATAGGATCAGAAAGCAGACCAATTTTCAGGGCAGTGGCTGTGTTCATTGTCTTAAGTGTGGTGATCATTTGACAGAGTATACAAATGTCAAATTTACCAAGCTGGACACTATAAATATATAGTGTGTAGTTTATTGCCTGTTAGTTATAGCCCAATAAAGCTATGATAAACAAAGGTGCTTTTGGGGGGAAAAAATAAAAGCCGAGGATGGGCTTAGGTATGGATTCCCAGCACTTTTTTTTTTTTTTTAATTTTTTTTGTTACGGCCCTCTGAGAATCTGATGAAAGCCCCAGATGACAATCTAGTTTTAAAAAAAGAAAGAAAGCCCCAGAAAACCCCACATGCAGAACTCCACATAGGATTCCAGGTGAGTGTGTGGGTTTCTAGAATACCCATGAAGCCCATCCTCAGGCCTCAGTTTCCACGTTCCTGGTCCACAGCAGCATCAATTACTCTCCCCAAACGTAATGCCCGAGGGGTGCCTTCCCTCAGTATTGTCCACCTTGGCCTGGTCTCAAGCATGCGCGTGTGATAAAGCCAAGGGCGATTACAACAAGGCGTTAAACCCAGAGACAGAGCCAAAGCCCTGGACCCTCTATGGATCACACCCATGAGGCATCGTGCATGGATGCCTTGCCTCTCAGCCCCAAGAACAGTAAAGACTCAGAGTGGGCTGGAAGAAACCAGGGCTGTCTCTGTTTCCAGCATTTTCTGCCCTGCCTATGTCTCCCAGACACTGACCTCCATCACCATGGGCAGACACATGGCCAGAGGCTGTAATGAGATGGACCTGGCCACTGGTGCTTTCCTGGCTCCTGAGCCTCAACCTTGGACACCGCTGACCCCAAACTTTGCAAGAATGACCCCAGGCCCTAGCCACAGGCTGACCCCTGGGCCTAGCCCAGGCCCCAGACAGAATGCTAACTCCCATCACAGCTGGTCCTGACACTCACCTCTCCCTGGCCCCACGGGGGAGTCTAGACAAGGAATCATGGGAGCTCAGGGCTGAATCCCTCTTGGGGACACACAGCAAAAGTCATGTTTTCAGTTCCATTGCCTCTAAACATGAGCCTCTACATGTGGCCCAGTGACATGAGAAGGAAAAGGTGGAGGGGCAGGAAGGGCCTCAGTGCCATCTGGCTCTGTGAGCAAGTATTTCCCGTCCTGGAATAGGGAGATCCAGAGGAGACCCAGAACAGCCCGCCCTGTTTTGACCTTGCCAGATTTCGGGTGTGTGTGTTGGGGGGGGGGGGGGGGAGGTGGTGAGAGGAAGTGGTCTCAGGGCCACTCTTCACCCTGGGTGTCCCTGGGGAGAAGTGGTTCAAACGTCCAGCAGAGGGCGCCGCATGCCTGCTGAGTGGGCACTGGGGACTGTTTCCTGGGTGCAGGGGTGTGGGTGAGGGGCCTCGGTGAGCCCTGGCCCCACCAGGCAGCTGCAGGAGGAGGGAGCTCGTGGCACCCGTCTCCTTGGGCTCTCCTCCCCACAGCCAGGCCTTCCCGAATTCTGCTCTGCCTGCGACAGGGGTGGGTGGTGTTGGTAGGTTCAAAATCCTGTCTGGGCTGGGCTGTCGGGGGCAGGGGGTAGGGGGGAATGCCCTCCCTTGACGCCCTCCAAGTGCTCTGACAGTTAGTAGGCACCCAGTGTGAAATGCGAGGGTGCTTTGGACTCCTCTCACCTGTCCCTGTGTCCCGAACCAGACCCTGTCCTCCAAGAGCTTTGAATCTACACAGTCTGGATCACAGCGCTGGTCCCGGATGCCCGTTGGAGTCACCGGAAGAGCATTTCCAAAACTACCAGTGCCTGGCCCACCCACAGCCATTTAAAAGGGGGGGTCTCGATGATTGAGAACCAACTGCTCTAAGCAGGGCCCCAGGGCCAGCCGCATCAGGGTCACCTGGGCGGAGGTCAAAAAGGCAGAGTGAGGCCCACCGTCCTAATGAACCTGGATCTTGGCTTTTCAAGATCCCCAGGGGGGTATCGTGAGCACATCCAAGTCCAGGAAATAGTGACTCAGGAGCAACGCCACAGCTCCCGACCTTAGCAGTGACTTCTGTGATTGCCCTGTGGGGAGACGGAGGTCTGTGTCTGATGCTGCTTGACAAGGGGACAAGAGGGAATAGAACGGGGGCAGTTGGAGGACGTTCAAAAGTGGGTGCCCCCTAAGGGCTAGAAGAGTCTGACACTTCTTGGCAGAGATGGCCGGTTGAAGAGGCATTTGTGGAGGAGGAATGGCTGGTGAAGACCATAGGGAGAGGCCCAGTGCCGGGGGGTGCGGGGCGGGGTGGCAGCCTGGTGGAGAAGGGCCTCCTTGAGGGAGAGGTGGGGGATCTACCTGGAGAAGGAGCCTGGGGCCGGTCCTAGAGAGCTGTGCCAAGCAGAGCAACTGGCCTCTTTCCTACAGACAAGGGGGAGATCTGGAAGATTCCTGAGCAGCACAATAACCTATAAATAAGATCTTAGAAAATCTGGAAGATAACGCATGGTGAAATGGAAGAGAATGGCCTGCTTTCCCCAGAATCCCGGGCAGAGTAATTAATAATGAAAATAATGACAAGGAAAGGAAGAGCTAAAAAAGGTTCTGGTGCCCACTCTCTTCCCAGCACAATTCCAAGTACTTGTTTGGATGACCAGTAGGGTGGGGGTTCAGCTGACAGACTCCGGCAGGCTCCTCGGCAGTACTTCACTGATGGGTCAGGGTCCCCAAAGCCCCTGTTGTCAAAATTGAGTTGAATGTCGTCTGTGGTTAAATCTAGGCCTTTGCCGAATGGACCACACACAACGTGCAGCATGATCAAACAGCACAGCCATGGGGAGCCCCCATTTCTCTTGTGTTAAATGGGGTTAGTAAGAGCTGCCCCTCACGGAGCTTTTGGGAAGATTCAGTGAGATTGTTTACAGGGAGGGCTTAGCGAGATGTCTGGCACACAGTAGGGTCAGTAAATGGAGCCATTATTACCTGACGCAGAGACACGGCCGTGGGGGTGATGTTGGAGTCTGGAGATGGGCTGTATCATCTGGACCTCAGTGCAGACTCCTGGACTGCTCGCCGCCTCTGCTGGCCCTCATCCCACCCTAATCCAGCACCCCGCACTGGGAGAAGGGCCCTCTACATGCTCTTCCTTCAGCCCGAGTCCCCGACCTCCTCTCCCTTTGGCTTAACTCCTCTTCACCCTGGAAATCCTAGCCCAGTGGGCAAAAGAGAAACTGAGTCATGGGGCATCGTCCCTTGCTCTGTGACCCCCCATCACCCAGTGGTGGGTACTGGCGTCCGGTGTCTGGCATCTTTTCCACTTCCCTATCCCCTACCCAGGCTACTCAAGGGCTCCCTGGGGCCAGGAATTCCCAGGCTCAGCCTGTGACCTGAGAGCTTGGCCCAGCCACGGCATGGTGCAGGCAGGCAATAATGCTGAGTGATGGAAGGAATGAATGAATGAACATTCCCTCCCAGGGATATTTCCTCCAAACCCGGTGTAATCCCCCCAGAGCCCCTGCTTGATGGGGAACGTCATGTAACGTCATAAAGAGCAGTCAGACAGCTTGGGGTGGAATCCTGGCTCCCTTCCACATTGACGAGTCGTTTGACTCAGAGCACGCTATGCGATCTCTCTGTGCCTTCATTTCCTCATCTGTAAAATGGGCTCATATGGTTGTGGCGAGGAATAGATTGATCAATATGTGCAGAGCACTTAGCACAGGTTCCGGCACTTGGTAATCTCTCAATGAATAAAATCATTTTGATAATTATTATTATTAATCCTTAGCTTCCGGGACTACAACAAGCTTAGCTCCTCTGAGTAGAGGCATCTAAGGTACAGGAGCCCCATCACCCTATCCTTGGCATCTGTGAGAGATTTCGGGGTAGGCATTAAGCCTGGTCTGCAGCCTGGAACAGTGTGCTGGGAGGAGGAACCCCACCAGTGGCTCCCTCTTGCCCACACACACAAACCCCTCTGGGAGTGGATGGAGCTGCCTGGGGACTGCCCTTGTCAGGGACCTGAAATCTCTCACACCTCCCAGCCGGAACCTGGGCAGGGTGCCCTGACTCCTATTCTGCCCCAGTGCAGAAAAGCTCAGACCAGGCAGAATGCTCCTGACCCTATTTCCCTCACTTTTTCCTCCAAGTCATAAATCAGTGCTACCCAAAGTGCCCTGTAAGACACAAGCTCTTAGGGCTATTCCCAGTCGAATGTTCCAGGTCACATTTCTACCAGCATCCCTAGCACTTCCTCGTGAATATTAGTTACTAAAGGCCCTGACAAGTTCTACAATAAAGAAATGTGTTTCCCTCTTGTGTTAGTTTCCTAGGGCTGCCATAACAAAATACCACAAACTTGGTGACTTAAAACAATATACATTTATTGTCTCACAATTGTTGAGGCCGAACCCCAATATCCACATGCTGGCAAGGCCAAGATGCCTCTGAAGTTTCCAGAGGAGAATTCTTGCCTCTTTAAGGTTCTGGTGGCTGCAAGGCATTCCTTGGTGAGAGGCGGCTTGACTCCTCTTCGTCCTCATATGATCTTCCCTGCGCGTCTGCCTTTCCTATGTTGTTGGACCTAGGACCTACCCTCACCCAGAGTGATTTCATCTCAACGTCCTTAATTACATGTGCACAGGCCCTTTTCCCAAATAAGCTCACACTCAAGGTTCTGGGGATGAGGATTCAGACATATCTTTTTGAGGCCCCCATTCCACTCTCTACACCTCTGCTCAACCCAGAACTTCCCAGATCACGGAACCGCATCCTCCCGACCCCACCTTTTCATGAACATTAGCGAATTTACAAAACACAGCTTAGAAAGTGCTGTCACATATCCCAGTGTCCTGGAAGCTGCAATCTGACCATCCTGCCCACCCCTGCCGCCATGTTAGAAAGGAAGACACTGAGGCTTAGAAAGGTGCTGTCCCTTGTCTAAGGTCACCCAGGGTGTCATGGAGGCCCGAGTGTAGGCTAGGGCTTAGAAGTCCCCACAGCCATTGTGCCATAGGTGCACCCTCGCAACTCTGACTCCTGGAAGGTCACCTCACTCCCAGGCCCCAGACAAGCTTCTTGTGGGACAACGTCAGCCAGATCGTCCATGTAGCAGGACATCTGCTGGCCAGGCCTCAGAGAGACCCAGAAAATAAATGAGAAGGGTGGGTTGGGGGCTTGGACCCCCCGCACCAGAGATTGATGTGGCCACATCCAGAGCCACATAATGGGCCTTGCGGACTGGCCAGGCGGGAGATAAAAGGCAGGAGACATAAATAACGCAGAAAGAAAGGGTGAAAAGCTGGCCCAGAGGAATAAATCCCTGGTCCCCGACAGGCTCAGTGTGGGAGTCAGAGCAGTGTCAGTGGGCGGGGGGGGGGGGGGGGGTTCTGGGAGGACAGCGTGGCGGACTGCCAGCTGCCCCCGCAAGGACCCCCGGTCACGTTCACCCCACACGTCACACTCACAGAGACAAGGCTGGGGGGTGAGTCCTATTTCCATCGCCAAGTCACACAACTGGCGAAGTCACCCTCTCTGCCTCTTTCATCCTCAGTAAAATGAGATAAGGATCAGGCCTGTGCCTCTGGAGAGAGTTCGAGGACCACCTACATTAGCATCGCCCAGGCAGCTTGGTGAACATGCAGATTCCTGCCCCACCACAGACCTGTAAATTAGGACCTCTGGGAGGGGGTCCAGGATCAGCATAGCTAACAAGATTTCCAGGTGTGAGACCTAGTGGACTCTTTCATCATATCGGTTAGATACATAGATACATGGATGGACCATTGGATGGGTGGATGATAGAGGGATGGGTACATGGATGGATGATGGATGATGAATGGAATGGATGGATACATGGATGGGTAATAGGTACATGGGTGGATGGTGGGTAATGGATGGATGATGGATGATGGATGGACGGATGGATGATGGATGGACGGATGGAGAGATGGATGGATGGATGGATGGATGGATGGATGAGTGAAGGATGGATGATGGATGGATGATAGATACATGGATGGATGGATAATAGGTGTTTGACACCATTTATTAACTGTTGGCTGTATACTAGGATGGGTGCTTCGCTTTTTTTTTACCCAATTCAGTTTTTGCTTTATTACCCTCACTTTACAGAAGAAGAAAGGGGTTCAAAGAGGTTCCATGACCCATGTAGGGTGAATGCAGGGCAAGCATTTGGCCTGGATCCATGAAACCCCAGAGCCAGTGCCCCTGACCACCACAGTGACCACCACCACCACCCCATGATGAGGGAACATCAGGGCTATGGGGGGTGGGGTGTTCATCCTCCAGTCGTTGAGCATTACAAGTTTATTGTCTTTATGACACTGATATCCCTTAGACTACAATCCCAAAAGCCCCCATCCCTACCCCATGGGGTCCTGCTCTCTCTGTGCCTGAGGGCCTGGGTGAGAGGAAGAAGTCCCCAGAGATGTGGATGGCAGCCTTCCCCTTGCACCCACCCGACGGCAGCAGTGACACTGAGGAGGAGCCTTGAGCTTTTTGAATGCTGGTTCTGGATCACCCGTGGGCAGTCTCACAACCTCAGGGGAAGTAGACACTCCTTTTCTGTGACATCCATGAGTCCTTCCTTCTCTTTTCAAATGGCCCCAAACATTCTCACTTCCCTAAGTCTCCAAGGACCCAGCACGCCTGCCAGCTCCACCCTTTGCCCTCCCCTCTGACATGGACCCACCTGCTTCCTAGAGGTCCTGGGGAGGAGAGGGATGAGCGAAGGGTTCTGGGGGATTTCGTTCAGGGTGGCCCGACCCTGCCTGGCCTTTGGGCATGATTTTCCAAGAGATACAAAGAGAAAGGCTCTGCTTCAGTTGGGCCCGCTACAGAGGGAAATGGAAACCAGATGCAAGGGGCTTGGGGGAACAATGTACTCAAGCCTGGGGGCATTAGCACCTCGTTCCTACTGTCCTCAGCCTTGGTGTGGGGTCACTGGAGGGAGCACAGCCTTCAGTGGGTGGGGGTGGGAGGGCTCCCAGCTGCCTCCTTCACTCAGATGAGACAAGAAGGGAAGAGAACCCTCCCGAGCTGTGGAAAACTGCAGGACCCCTGGGAATTCTGGGCTGAACAGACAGACCAAAACGGGAGGTCTGCCGGCCAGAGCCAAGACGCAAAGGTCTCGGGCATGAAATTGCTGGAATGAGATCGCGTAGCACCAGCGTTTGGGCAAAAGATGACCTGACCGTTCATTCTCCCGCTGGAGGTCTGCCACTGTCATTTCTCTGGGGCTAAACAGGCCCCCTGTGAAAATGAAGATGCTTCCAGGAAGAGGACCACGGTAAACCATTCCCAGCCATTCCTCCCTGAGTTCAAGTGCATTGCTCACAGCCCCGAATTTTAGGGTGGGGGCTAATTTTTCATCCTCTAGTGTAACGGTTCTCAATCCTGGCCACACATTGGAGCTTTAAGGAAGAAAGTAGAGAGGTCCCAGTCTCTGGCACAGAGATTCTGATTCAGTGACTGGGGTGGGGCCAGGTGTATTTCAGATTTTTCCAGGTGATTCTAAGGTGCATGCCCACTCAGCGTCCAATACAGTGAAAAACCTGTATAGGTTGGCAAAACCTTTCAGCCTCGCTCCTCATGACTTCTGGACCAGCAGCATGGGCAACGCCTGGGAGCTTACGAGAAATGCAGCCCCTGTGGCCCCACCTTAGCCCTCCTGCACCAGAACTTGCCCTTGAGCAAGAGCTCCAGGAGATCTGCAGGTGTACTGCGGTGTAGAAAGTGCCGGCTTAGGGGGAATGCAGAACTTTGCTCTCACCCTCGTCCTCAGGCCTCTGGGTGGAGAAGGTGTCATCTGACCTGTCCTCCCTTTACCACACCCAGAACGCCACCTCCCCCCTAAATCCTTGGCAGCCACAGAAGTTGCTTATCTGCCATGAGAAGGAGTGTAGGGTGTTCATGTAGGAAAGCATCTTTCTGCTCAGCCCCAGGGCGTCCTGAGCCCTCTTCCCTTGAGGGAGTGTGGGTGATTTACTGTTTCAGACACTGGGCCAGAGGGGCGGGAGTGCCACGAGACAGGGCGAGGGCTGGCAGCCGGCCTGACCAAACACACGAGTGTCAGCAGCCGCCGAGGCCCATGAGAAGCCCCAGCCCTCAAAGATGCATTAACTCTGCACAGAGAAAGATGAGCTGTTTTGTTTTTCTCTTTTAACAAGCAAGGCTTGTTCCGGGGACTTTGAGCATATGTTGCCAGGCCTGGGCCGGCCCGGGCTGCACCTGCTAATTCTGTTCTCAAGATGAAAACACCCTCCAGTGCATCCCCACCCTCGTGCTCCCCACCCCAGCTACTGCCCCCCTTTCTTCACAAGCCCATCAGCTTCTGGAGTTCCAGGAAAGAAAGCCTGGATTGGAGCTGACAAGCAGGTGGATTGGGGACAACATAAAGGAGCAGGGTGGGACAGAGACCACAGGTCCAGAGTGGCCCTGGGCCCAATGAGGTCCAGGTCACAAGGAGAAGCCAGGAGGGAGTGTCCCCAACCCCCCAACTGGAAGCAACTAGACACCCGGTCCAGCAATGCCAGGGTAAATCCATGTGGGAAGGAAAGGCTTACAAGTGAAGAAAGGACCTTATTTAAAAAAAAAAAAAAAAAAAAAAAAAAAGATTTTATTTATTTATTTGAGAGAGAGAGAGAGCATGAGAGGAAAGAGGTCAACTGGAGAAGCAGACTCCCTGCCGAGCAGGGAGCCCGATGTGGGACTCGATCCTGGGACTCCAGGATCATGACCTGAGCCGGAGGCAGTTGCTCAACCCACTGAGCCACCCAGGCGCCCCAGGGACATTTTTAATGGGGATCCATGTGTTAGAGGTGTTCTCTCAACTATATTACTCCTGAAAGGGAAGGCCCTTCCCCTGTCTTCTGTGAAGCATCTTGCAGGGGGCTGGAAACAACACAGTGGTCAGTGGAGAATGAGTAAGGGATGAAGGAAAGATCAACGGAAGGGCAGACGGAAGGATGGATGGAGGGTGAAAGACGGGAACTTCTGGTTCCAACATTATGGCGAGCTAGGCACCTGGCAAGGCCTTCTTACTAAAGAACTCGATCCTGGGTAAATTACAGCACACATTTTTTTAAAAGATTTTTTTATTTATTTGAGAGAGAGAGAATGAGAGAAAGAGCATGAGAGGGAGGAGGTCAGAGGGAGAAACAGACTCCCCACCAAGCAGGGAGCAGGATGTGGGACCGATCCTGGGACTCCAGGGTCATGACCTGAGCTAAAGGCAGTGGCTCAACCAACTGAGCCACCCAGGTGCCCTACAACACACGTTTTTAAACATGTTTCTGAGCTTGCAGAATGTTCAAGAAATGTTCAAAGGAGGGAAAAACTCACAAGAAACTGAAACCTGAAGGTGATACTGACCTGAGGGTAAATATGTTGATTGGCAACACCAAAAAGAGCCACCTTCAGGTCGGGGAGCTGAAACAGATACTCCTATGTTATGTCCAGGGTCCCTGAAATGGCCCACAGGGGTTCCTGGCCAGAAGAACCTCTCTGGCTCCCAGCCAAGCACGAATTCTCTCTGGGGATGCATTCCCAAGGCAGATCCTCATGAGATCCAAAGATTAAGTTTACCAAAATGTCAACTTACAATCAAAAATTACCAAACACACAAGGATGTGAATGACCAGAGATTTAGCAAGGACCACAAAGGTTAGGGTCCTGGGATCGAGCCCCACATCAGGCTCTCTGCTCAGCCCCACATCAGGCTCTCTCTCTTCTCTGCCTGCCTCTCCACCTACTTGTGACCTCTGTCTGTCAAATAAATAAATAAAATCTTAAAAAACAAAATAAAACAAAAAAGTACAACTCTATTTTTAAACAATGCAACGGAGTAAATAGGAAATCTTAAGAAATCTATAAAGAGGTTACTAGAATTATAGGTGAGGTGAGCAAGGTTGCAGAATATAAGGCCAATATGCAAACATCAATTAATTTCTATATACTAACAACGAAAAACCAGAAATTGAAATGGAAAAATACCTCTTGCAATAGTATCTCAAAGTGCTTAGAAAAACATTTCATGAAATATGTCTAAGACCTATATGCTGAAAACTACCAAACATATGGTGACTATATCAAGCTCACAGGTCAGAAGACTCAATATTGTAAATATGTCAATTATCTGCAGTTGATTGGCAAATTTAATGCATATCTAATAAAAATCCCCAAGAGCTTTTTTTTTGGTAGAAATTAACAAGGTGATTCTAAAATTTACATGGAAGTGCAAACAACCTAGGATAGCCAAAACAATATGGAAATGAAAAGCAAAGTTAGAAACATACACTACCTGTTATCCAGACCTGTTATTAAGGTACAGTAATCAAACCATGTAATAGTAGCATAAATATAGAAAAAATATAAATCAGTGGGACAGAATGGAAATTCTGGAAGGAAATCCACACATATATGGCAATACATTGATTTGACAAAGATACTAAGGTATTCTAATATAGAAGGACTAGTTTTTTCAATAATGGTTCCAGAATTGGATAGCCATATGAAAAAAAAATTCAACCTTTACCTCACACCATATACAAATACTAAAAATGGGGCAAAGATATGAACATAAAAACTAAAACTTCTATGTGAATATATAGGAGACAGTCCTTGTAACTTTGAGTAGGACACAAAAAGCATGATCCATAAAAAATTTCATAATTTGGACTTAATTAAAATTGAAATTTTCTACTTTTGGAAAGACACCATTGAGAAAAAGAGAAGTCAAGCCACAGACTGGGAGAAAATATTTACAATACATATATTTGACAAAGGATATGTATCCAGAATATATAAAGAACTATCAAAACTCATAAGAAGATAAGCAACCCAACAAAACATGTGCAAAAATTTGAGCTGTCATGATCTGCACGTGAATGTTAAGAATCTCTTTATCTATAATAATTCCAAACTAGAAACAGCTCAGATGACCACAGCAAGAGGATGGATAACAAATTCTTCTGTATCCGTATGATGGGAGGTATCCAATGGGAACAGTAGTGCATCAGTAAAAGAGAGCAAGAATACTTACACATGTAGTAGCATGAACAAGTTTCTGATTGTTATGCTGTGGGTTGAATTGTTCTTCCAGAAAGATGTGTCAGAGTCCTACCATTACCCTGAGACCTGTGAGTGAGACCTTATTTGGAAATGGGGTCTTTGCAGGTGTAATCCACTTAAGATGAGGTCATACTGGAATAAGGTGAACTGGTGTCTACATAAGTAGAGAAGAGAGGCAGAAGAGACACAAGGACAAGATGGAGGCAGCAGTTACAGTTTCCATAAACCAAGGCACTCCAAAAACTGCCAGCAACCACCAGTATGAAGAGAGAGGCCTGGAACAGATCGTTCCTCAGAGCCTTGGGAGGGAACCAACCCTGCCAACATCTTCATTTCAGACTCCTTTCCTCCTGACCTGTGAGAGGATGAATTTCTGGTGCTTTAAGCCAACCAGTCTGTCATGCTTTGTTATGGTGGCCCTTAGGAAACTAATAGTGTGCAAAAGAAGAGAGATACAGAATACATACTATGCCAGTCTGTTTTTATGAAACCCTAGAAAAGACTAATCAATTGTGGCAGAAGGCAGGTCAGTGGTTGTCTGAGCATGGGATGGGGATTTATTGGAAAAAACCATAAAGGAGCCTTTTGGAATGACTCTATCTTGACTCCGGGTGGTGGTTACATGCGTGTATAAAAATTTGTAAAAACTCAACGAATGGTGCCCTTAAGATGGGTGATGGCTTTGCAAATAAATCAGATTGAACTTTTGTAAACAAAAAAAGTATGTGTAATTGTCCAAATTCAAAACTCAACGTATAAACCCTGTTGTGCTGGATTGGAGTCTGAGCTATGGGTATGAATGCACACTTATCTTAAGATAAATGACAGATAGATATGTGGCTATACATAGGTTAATATACACACATGCATTCCTAGCTCTGTGCCCTGAGAGCATCTAGAAGCAGGGACACCCAGTAACAATAAGCACACTTTGTGGCCAGATCTTGGTTTCTAAATACCATCATCCAATAAAAGGAGCCAATCTCCTTGGCTAAATGTCTAATTCTATGACTGGGGCAGAGGAAATAGAAGAGGAGCCTAAAACATCTTGTGGTACCAAGAAATAAGGAGGTGTCTTTTTAAAAAAAACAAAAACAAAAACAAAGATAGTCAAAACACAGAGGCGTTAAACTGAAAGAATTTCCAATGCCTGAGGCTGCAACAATTTGTCCAAAAAAATAAGTCCCCATGAAGCTAGATTGATATAAATGAGTGACTTAATAAGTAAATGGTGGAGAAGAGAGAAATCTTTCCTATAGAAGAATTCTAATTAATAAACAGGGAGAGACTAAGGGAAAAAGGAAATCACTATTAAATATCAAGATAATATTTCGCAGGCCAAGATCTACTGAGGGATGCTAAGATGAATGGGCCAAATGACAGGAAGAAACCAAATATTTGTGTAGCTGCAAATCAGTTCCCCCAAAATACTTATTAATTAATTACTATGGTGCTTCTAACACACGTCCACAAATTCTTTGATCCTCCTTTCTCTGGGAGGTTAGCTTAATTCCCCTCTCGGCATGTGTGGGCTGGATTTAAGCCTCACTTAGGGTTAGGGAAAACTGTAGCATTGATAGTGAGAAATCTGGGCACTGCTGCCTTAACCACAGTGATACGATGTATTGATATCACAGACCCTCAGATTCGGTGCTATGAAAAGGCCATGTTCCCCTGAGGAAGTTCTCCTGCACAACCGTAGCCGCAGTCTAATCATGAGGGGAAAAAAAAATCCAAATTGAGGGACATTTTACAAAATGCCTGACCAGCATTCATCCAATACATCAAGACCACGAACGACATGGAAAGACAGAGGATTGGGGACCTAAGGAGACATTATCATTAGAGGCAATGTGGTATCATCGACCAAATCCTAAAACCGAAAAGACATCAGTGGAAAACCCGAGAAAGCCAACTGAAGTTCATAGCTTAGAGCATAGTATTGGCCCAATGTTGAGGTCTGGGTTTTGGTGAGTGTGCCACGATTTAAGGTGTTCCCACCATGGGGAGCTAGTGGGAGGAAGGGCACAGGGAACTCTCTGTACTATCTTTGCAGCTCTTCTAAGTGAGTCTAAAATCCTTTCAAAATAACAAGTTTTAATAAACTAGGTATAGCTCTGTAAATACATGTATGATGTGGGATCAGCGTGATGACCATGAGCTTGCGCATCAGGTTGTCCATGCCCAGGCAGAGGCAGACGTCACAGCTTTCCTAGCATTTTCAATCATCTCCAGTATAGCAGGGGAGAGTGAAGAGATGGAGAGCTTAGACTGTAGTGACTTTTTAAAAAAGATTTTATTTATTTATTTGACAACACAAGCAGGGGAAGCAGCAGGCAGAGGGAGAAGCAGGCTCCCCACTGAGCAGGGAGCCCAGCGAGGGACACAATCCCAAGGATCTAAGCCGAAGGCAGACGCTTAACAAACAACTGAGCCACGCAGGTGCCCCTAGACTGTGGTGACTTTAAGAAAGCTGCCCTTTCGTCTCTCTATGCTAGTACCCCATGGCTTTTATCCTACATTGGACCTCAGATTGTCCTTTCATCTGACATTTTCCAAACTTTCAGATTCTTAAGATTGTTTTCCCCTACATATTTTGCCTGGAGATCATGTTTTAATCTCCATGTCTTCTCCTAGTTTATTATCTAATTATTATTTTTTATTATTTTTATATATAGCTCTAAATCCACACCTTTTACACCACTAAGCATGTATCATCTTGCAGGTGCAGTGAACTAAAAATCTTATTTTGATTTGCACTGTTTGATGGACTGAATGGTGCCTCCTTTCCTGCCCCAAATTATAAGTTGTTTGGGATCAGTTTTGCTTTTTTCTTTTACTTTTCCCACATCTCTTTCATGATGAGCGTATCACACTGAAGAAAGATTACAAGCAGGTTGGTCCCAAATGGCGCACTGAGACACACCGGGGCGCAAAAGAGGATCCACAGAGACCCTGCAGGGATATTTTAAGTTTTGAGGGAAACACAGCGACACCTGTTGGGTGCTCTGCAAACTACTAGCTCTCGCAGTCCACAGCTTCAACATGAGATCATGCAACATTCCTTTCAACAATGTCATAACTTTATGAAACCCGGATTTTGATGGTTGCTGTGATAAAAAGCAAATGCCATGTGAAAATCATTGTGGTGCAGGAAGTGAGGTGATGAGACACGATTCCAAGGTCTGAGAGTCATGCGATGCCCAACTCATATCCCATTAGTAAATAACTGTGGTTAAGAATGAAATATAAATGGTTTTTCCTTTCTTCGTTCAATTTCATTTATTTTTTGATGACTAAATAATATGCTTTGAGTTATTTAGACCAACCACTTAATCCAAGGACTTTGAGGGTATTTCCTTTGGCCTAGAGAACCATAAAAACGTCGCTGACACTAAATGGGCAACAAACAGAGAAAGTCTGGGGACTTCTGTTCTAGGCCATCTGGTTCTAGCTTTTCAGTAAATACAAAGAAATGTGTGTATCTTCTTCATACTTGAGCTCGTGTGGATATGCAGATTGATAATGGGTCCTAGGATCCTTCATTTTATAGTTGAAGAAGCTGAGCTCCAAAGGGAAGTCGTCATACAGCTAACCAGAACCCTCTTTGTCACACCGCACTGTTTCCCAATCTGAGACTCCAAGATGGTAGACCCCTAGGGTTCCATAAGCACCAGCCTCACCAGTCGACATTTGCAGGGCCTTAAGATTACTCTGCCTTACACTAAGCATGGTGTGGTCCCTGATTCACTAATAAGAAATGTCTCAACCTTACCCCATTCTTACCCCAATCTTACTCCATTACCACTTTATTAAATTTACCACTTTGCTGAATCCTAAATATCCATCTACCCTTCTTATGAATTCTTATAAATAGTAGATGACTCTGGAAATGGAAAAACCATTGGGCTGTTATCTGTTGGTACCTGCATGTGACTGAACTTATCACACACAGCCTTTCCTGGAAGAAGGCTGGATAAGGAAAAAGGATGAGCTCTCTGAGAGCAGTGAAGAGAGAGGGTGTCTCAGACGGGGTTCAGTAGAAACAGACTGATTCTACGTGCAGAAAGTATGTATAAAATGTTTACAGGAGCTCCAGGAACCAAGGAAGGCATGCCTGGAGCGAATGGGGCTGTCCCATGCACTTGTAATCCAGGCCTGAGCCATCCTACAGGACACCCGGGAGCTGAGATGGCCCCTCAGCATTGTCTCAGATGGAAGCAAGAGGGCCACGTCTTCATACGCCAGCATTAGCCGGTCACTGTCTGAGAGTCGCCACCAGAAGGAGAGGTACGTGGGCGAGGCAGCTCCCTGCAGACTGTGCTCTGCATCCCAGTGAGGGGTGCAGCTGTGGGCCATCAACAAACAAGGGCCCCAGCAGAGGGACACTAAAGCAAAAGTTCATTACAGCCATGCTGAGGGTCCTGAAGGAGAATTCTAAAGAGCGTAAGTGTAATAAAGGGAAACAGCAAGTCCCCTAACCTCAGCTGGAAAGGTGGGGTGGGGGAGAGCACTGCTTCAAGGAAGACTCCCTGGAAGAGTGACATTTAAACTGAGGCTTCTGCTTTGTGGAGAGCTAAAAAGCTGGGGAAAGCAATAATGGACAACATGTGCAAAGGTCCAGAGGCAGAAGGAGCATTCTGTAGCAGAGCCTGGGGCAGGAGGGACCATCACAGATTGAAGCTACAACGTGGGTCAAACAGGACAAGGGTGCGGGGAGAATTGGCGACCATATCTTTAGTGGAAGTTCCTGACCAGGGAGGTGAGTAACGTGATCACATCTCTCTTTTCCTTTCCCTCCACTCAGGTTTAACCAATCTCACCTGGATGTATACGGGCTTTCCCCTAAGCCCCCACCCACCCTGTGCCAGGGTCTCCACGGGAGCCAACAGCCTCTCCTAGAACCCCCGAAACCCGGGATGTCCCACACACATCTGAGGATCACCACAGAAGAGAACAGAGACGGGGAAAGAAATCATTGTCCTCAACCTTCAACCTCCTCCCAATGCCCCTTCCTGCCTGGAGCAGACAAGGCTGCCCCTCTCCAAAGAGCCTTGTGGGGGAGGTTGGGAGGGAAGTGAATAACCCCTTTGCCAACTTCTCCCAGAAAACAGGGTGGAACGAATTAGCAGAGCTCAAAGGTCCCATCTGGGAAACCACTCAGGGTTTCCAGGATCTGACCCCGTGGCAACTCTGAGGGCACCGGAGCAATCAAGGAAACAGTGGAGGCAAGTCTTCCGTCCCACGTCTGCCCACCTCCGTGGGAACTTCTCCCGGAAGCCTGGGTGGGGGCCCAGAACTGGATTGGCACACACCGGCCTGCCAGGACCACAGAGGTGACCGGTCACCCTGAGGAGAACAAGAGCACTCACCCAACCCCATCAGTGGTTTTTAAAAATGCTCCATACAGCTCAATTAAATCTACAAATCACTTTGACTGCTTTCCTTTCTGCCTCTTTAGGATAATGCCAGGGAATCTTCTCTTCGCCCAAAGCAACTGTTTAAATCAGCTGATGCATGATTTAAACTAGTCCTGTAGGGCTAGTCCTCCACACACAGTCAGCCGAGCCTGGGTGGCCTGGGAGTGACACTGACTCAGGTAGCCTTTCTTCATGGGCCAGGTGTCCTTCTCTGGCGGGCAATGTTACCGTCCCTGTGGCAAAGATGCACAGATGAGGAATCTGAGGCACAGAGACGTTAACTAACTTTCCTAGGACCACAGTTGGTAAGTGGCAGACCTGGGTTTTAAATGAGATTATGGTTCTTGGGTGTCTTTTTTTTTTTTAAGACTTTATTTATTTGACAGAGAGAGAATGAGAGAGCACGAGCAGGGGGAGCAGCAAGCAGAGGGAGAGGGAGAAGCAGGCTCCCTCAGCAGGGAGCCTGACATGGGCTCGATTCCAGGACCCCGAGATCATGACCTAAGCCAAAGGCAGCGGCTTAACCCACTGAGCCACCCAGGTGCCCCTGGTTCATGGTTTTTAAACCGGGTCCTGGGGGCACCCAGAGACTCCATGGAACCCCTCAGGACAACAGGGGGCTAGTTTCCAGCCCCTTCAATCAGGGGATCAGAGAATCAGTGTCATTGGTTTTCTCTCCAGCATAAAGATTTGGGGAATAAAATTTCCTAGGCTTCAAATGAGTTTGCAAATTACTAGTGAGAGTTTTGTCTGAAAAGGCAGGTGAACTGCTTCTCTTCTCTGAAATGCTGGTTTAAAGATCTGAATTAGAACTCAGGAATCAGGGGCCCCTGGTTGGCTCAGTTGGAGGAGCAACTGATCTTGATCTCAGGGTCATGAGTTCAAGCCCCATACTGGGCACAGAGCCTACTCAAAAGGAAAAACAAAAACAAAAAAAATCCCCAAGAATCAGTATTGAATAAACGCATCAGATGATTCTCATCTCCCAGCCGATTTGGGGAATAAGGAGGGACAAGCCTTTGTGTTCCACCTCCCTGTCCTCAGGGGGACCTAGGTCAAGCCCCATGCCTCAGTTCTTCCCACTCCCCGCCTCCCTCCTAGAGGTACAGTGACCTGTAGAAGGTAAGGGACTGTCACAACATCGATGATGTGCTCTTTCCCAGCCACAGCTGATGGGTAGAGGTGCTCCTGAACTTGTAATGACGCAAAGCAAGAAGCTGGATGGGGAGGGAGACTTGGGGTTGGGTTTCTGGAGAATGGACACAGCCCCAGTCCCCGATGGAGAAGTCCAGACAGTGGAAGGGAACCCGCTAAGAGGGAGGCCAGGGCTTGGTAGTCAGACCCACAAGGGTCCACCTCTGACCCGCACACCAACTCTGTCACCTTGGGCAAATTGCGTCTGTGGCTCAGTTCCTCATCTGTAGAATGGGAGGAACTAGAGCGCGTGCGTGGAGCTGTCCCAGGTCCTGTAAGTAGGAGTCAGCTCGGCAGGTACCATGCTCGAGCCCAGCTCAGCTAGGCGGGCAAAACAATTCATCTTTCCATAGCGATTTCATCTCTGGCTTGAGCTCTCTAAGCACCTGCAGGCTTGGGATGGGCACAGACTCAGGGAGTATGGGACAGCACTCCATTTTCGCCAGGAGAAGTTGGAGTTATTTATATGAGCCTGGGTGCTGCAAGGAGTTAGCATGCCCTTGGGGTCCCCTGCGGGTGTCCTGGGTGGAGTCCTGGAGACGCAGGCATCCATCCACAAAGCTTACCACCAAAACTATCCTCATTCCTGCCGCTTGCCTGCAAGGTGCTGGGGCCCGGGGACCCTTTCTCAGGTCTGGGCCTCACCCGGGTGTGGAAGCCAGCCCGTGCCTGCGCTTGCCCCTAGCCCCTCCATCCCAGCGTCCTGCTGCCTCCCAGGGCTCTCCAGGGAAGCCCCTTCCTCAACAGTCAACACCTGCTCTTGCTCCAGACCTTGCCCCCATATTTCCATGAAGCCTTTGGAGTCTCTCTTTTTTTTGTTTTTCTGAGATCTGGGGCTTGGGGTCAAAGCCAGGCAGACTTCTTTGTTTCCATTTGACATCTGTCCCGTCCCTCTTCCTAATCACACAGGCCCTGTGTCTTGAACGCAGAGCACAGAGTGAACTCCCAGGAGAAGAACTGTTAACATAGCCAACAAGTGCTTCCCACCTCATTCACTGGATTCGGAGAGTCATGCACTAGCAGAGGAATGCAGTGTTTTTTGGAAAATGGCACGAAGGTCAGAGGACCAAAGACCCCAGCAGAGTCTGAGCTGGGCTGGAAGGGTGGGAAGTCCTAAGACGTCTTTCGAGAAAAATCTGGTGAGCAGGACCAGGATACCAAGAGACGGAAAAATTGCAAGATGGATTCAAAGTGACCCGCTGTGACAGTTTGGTGGCTATGTGGTTATAGAAAGCCCCCCAACCCCCAACCGGGATGTTCTGTAAGGGAGGGGGCCCAGATGGGCACAGTGGGGGGAGCTGAACTGGGTGTGTATCCCCCACCGTGCCCCTCTCATACACACTCACTCAGGGGGCTCAGGCTTCCGGAGCAGGCTGGAGCCATGATGCATCTTTCCTCCACCCTAGACTTGCAAATAGAACCTGAAAGGAGAAGCAAAATAAGCTTGCATTCTTTCCCTGTGCAGAGCAGCAGTTTGAACAGCTAAAGAGAGAGCAAGAGGGAAGGACTAAAAAGACGAAAATGTGGCATTGAATGAACTTGGGCTCCTCTCTCCGGGATCCTTCCCCTGTGCCAGTATCTAAAGCATCTCATGGGCCATGTTCCCATTATGCCCTCCAAACTGTCCTGCAACCCCCGTGGATTCCCCCCCTGTGACAGCATGATGTCCCCGCACCCTGCAGATTCAGAGAGGCGACCGAAGCTGTGACTTCCATCCCCAAGGAGGACTTGCCCGTCCTGTGTCCCTATGTGCTCTGGAGGAGAGGGAAAGCTTTGTCTTGGCTGAGGGGCCTCGCCTACTGTCTCCGTTTGCCCACGAGGATGCTCTGGGGAAGTCGTGAAGCCCTGGGTTCCGGTCCCAGCACAGATACCAGCCTGGTGGTCCTTCTCCTCTCTGAGTTTCCACGTGCAGAATGGGATAGCCAGGATGGAGATCCGAGGCCCTTCCAGGGCTGAGATTCTAAATTGCCGCTTGCCACAGCCAGATGTCATCACTGGGAGTGGACGAGGAGCCTGCTTTGATTTTGCAAGGGGTTGGGACAGGCTCCCAGCGCAAGGCCAAGGGTGTGGCTGGTGGGGCTGGGAGGACAGGCTGGTGGGGAGGCTTTGCAAGTGCTCAGCACACCAGACATTCAGGCCAGCTCCTGGGCATGGGTCTATGACAGGATGGAGGGGGATAAGTGTTCAGAATCCCCAGGACACAGTTCAGCCAGGAGCTCAGAGATGGATCAGCTGTGCCCCTATATCCGGACAAACCTCTGGGCTGGACCCACTGGGGCTGGGGCGGGCATACGAGGCCAGGCAAAGCTCCAGGGTGAGCACGTGCTTGTGGATTTCCTGGCTATTGGGAGCCCATGTGTCCAGAGCTCGTACACGCGCGCTCTCTCTCTCATACACGCACACACACAAATGCAAGTGCAGATTTCATAGTCAATAGATGCCTTTCCGGGGAAGATGGCAGAGCCAGAGTTGAGATGGGCTCTAACCCATGGCAGGGGCCCAGCCAGGACCCCGGGACTGTTGAACTGGCTGTTAAATTATTAACTACTCGAATATCAGAAACACTAGCCACGGTCCTAACACTGGGAGCGCCACCCACCCCACCCCACCCCACCCTCATGCTCCAGGCCCGAGATCTCATGACTTCCGCACACCCCGCCTGCAACCATAGGGTGAGCACCGGAATGAAGGGACGGATGCCAGGCCCAGTCCAGAACCAGGCTTGGCATCCCCTCTGACGGAGCAGCCCAAGTGTTACCGGCAATTACTAGCCTCCCCCTGCCCCATACGATCTCCGCTCCCATCTCAGTCCCTTTCTCTGCTTTCATCATATCCCTCTTTGCTGCAGAAGGAATTCTGGGTACAGAAGAGAGTCAGAGCTACTCCCTGCACATTCCCACCTTAAGTCTCGAGGTCCCTGTGTCAAGGCCAGACATTCAGGAATGGCTCCAGGGGCTGCAGCTGGGCCGAGGGGACACACAGAGGTCTCTCCCACGCTCCGGCCACCTGCCCCCCCCACACACACACCCTCTCACCCAACATCCCAGGAACTCTGTCCCCTCCAGCCAGCCTTCTGATGACTATTCCACACCAGCTCAGCCCCCCAAAGCAGCAAGGCGGCCCCTCCCTGCGGCTGGTTGCTGACAACCAGGAAGGGATTTTAATCTCAGAAACAGTCAAGGTGGGGAAGGGGAATGAGAGGCGGTGGGGAGGGCCATATGGAACCTGTTTGAAGAGCTGGGTTGGAGCCCGGCTACACCAGGCGCTGGGGCACCAGGCCAGCTCTTGGCTATGCCTGCTCAGCTCTGGGCCGCGAGGGGAAGAAGCGTGGGAGAACAGACAGGCTGCCGGGCTGCCTTGTTCAGCGGGCGGCTGTCCTCCAGGTGAGGACACCCTGGCTGGTAGCCCAGGGGCTGGATGGGAGGCTGGCTCTAGAAGGTTCCACAGCTCTGCCCTAGGCCAGGGTCACAAGGCTCAATAGAGTGGCATTTGGGGTCCATTCAAGACAGTCTCAGGGGCTGTCTGGAAACAGCACAGCGGTTCAGCCCTGCCATTTCCTCCGCCTGGCTCCTGGTAGAGATGATTCCGGAAACCCTCAGACAGTACCATTTTGTTTCCGGCTTAGCTCCCCTGTCTATGCACACAGCCCATCTCTGTCTGTTTACCCATTACTAACCCAGTCCCACAATAGGATGTCGGGCCTGCGTGAGGCCAAGTGGTCCCGCAGACGTTATGACCCGTGCGGCGACACCATGTGGACTTCGACCTCACCGCCTGGAACTCAGAACTGATCTGGATTTGGACTGACCTTGCTGGGTTTTGGACCAACCTCACCAAATTTCCAACTCACCACCTTGGTACGTGAGCAGCCTGCCTGAACTTCTGTCTAGACTCCCAGGGCTTCGGGATGAACGGACCGAGTTTCTGATGGATTTTGCAGAAGTTACGACGAAACTTGCCTGCGAGTAGCGTGGCCTGGGTTTCCCGAATTTTCAACCCACCTGACTGGATTTCTCACTTGTTTGACTGAAAAGTTTTAACCGATTTCATGGATTTGTTATTTTAAAAACAAAACTTCCCAAGTGTTGGACTGAGCTCTCTGGATTCTGTTGCCCTGAGTTGGCCAGATGATGGGAGACTCTTGGAATGAGACTGAATAACAAGAAGTGGTTCGGGGAGCCTCGCCTGGCTGGCCCTTGGCCCACCCTGGCCTCACGCTCACCTCGCCCAGAGCCAGCCTGCACACCTGAAGTAGGCGTGGGGCAGGCGGTGCCTGGCTTCCAACGTTCTGGAATCTTCTAATGTTCCAGCGCCTGTTTGTTGCATTTCCATCACTTTTTGCCTCACCTCTTGTTTCCAGCATTGCCAAGCTCTCAGGGACGGGCTTTGGCAGCCCTAAGCAACACCGTTTCTGAGTGCCTCTGACCTAACTCCCTTTTCTTACCAGAAGGTCCTATAAAACAGAGCTCAAGAGGGAGGGTTCTGGGTCAGCCTGCCTGGGCTCAGGGCTCACTCCCAGTTCTAGCTGTGTTGCGTGTCCCGGGGACGTGTTAATGAACTTTTCTGAATGTTGATGTCTGAACCTTTTCTGAATGTTGGGTGTGATTCTCCTCCTTATCTCTTGAGTTTGTTTGGGGGTTTTTACCAAGAATGCTAAAGATGGTTAATGCTGTGGGGCATGGACTCTGAGCCAGGCTCTGTTCAAAGGCTGCACATGGCCTTAGGATCCCCGCAGAATCCTCACCAAAGCTTGAAAGTCTAGTAAGCAGAAGGACCGGGACCATCCAAGTGACTGCCCTCTACCACTCTGCGATCGCTCCAGTGAGCGTTAGCCAGCGCGGTCTTCCTTGTCACCATAACCGTGATACTATTATCAGTGACCTGTTTCTTGTTGGGAGATTAGGCTGCTCTCTGGCTCCAACGTTGGTGAGGCATTTGTCATTCGATGGTGTTGCTTGATGTTCTTTCGGGAACACCATCGTGGAAGGGTCTTCCCGGCTGCCCCCTCCCCAGCCCTCACCCCAACACCAAGGGAGTCGTGAGTATTTTCAAACCCTTCAGGCAGGTCAGAACCAGGGGGCTGGTTCTGTTTTCAGGGGGCCTTTGTCATTCTACTCACCTCTGGTCATCATGAGGACCTCCCGAGTTTCTTTACGGGCACCTTAATGGGAACCGGATTGGCAGAGCCTTCACCCATCCTTGGTGTGAGCTCGCATTTGCCAGCCATGGGCTGTGAGCTGGGGAGAGTGATGGTGGAGACACTGGACCCAGGCACTCAGGAGGTTGTATGAATAAGTATTCATTCCTCACTGGAAAGGAAGTTCTTCTTTAGCAGAAAGAGCTGGTGAGTGGGGCTGGGGCTGCTGTCTTCCATCTCTGTCTTAGCTTGCTTTCCTCTGGACTCTGTCCAGATAGATGCCTTGATTCCCCTTCATCTCCTGTCTTCCATGACTTTCCTCAGGCTGTTCTCTGCCCCATGTCTCTTCATCCTCCTTTATGTACTTATTCAACATTTATTGAAAATCTTCCCTATGTTAGACCTGGTTCAGGAGCTGGAGCATGAAGACACAATCCCTGCCTCAGTGGTTCCTAGTGATGGACACACATGGAGTGTCAGGGATCCCAGGTCTGGGACACTGAGTCCCACCAGGGCCAGACAAGAGAGAGCATCAAGGAACTTTCCAGGGTCCTGCAGGGGTTTAAGAAATATCTGTTCATATATACGTGTGTTGGATCCACAAGTATATGCATGTATATACGTGAGACCACGTCTATAGGTGAGGACATGGTAGTCATGGGCCAGGGAGGTGAAGGGGAGTTCTTGGGTCTCCTCACCATGTAGACAAGGGAGATGGTGGGCTCCTTGGTGTTTAGAAGCTAAAAAATTGATCCTGGGAGAATGGGTCAGAGGTGGGTCAGGGAATGGGGCTGAGCTATGAGATACCAATATGTCAGCCTCCATCGGTGCCTTCCTCACCACCAGCTCAGCCTGGCTGCTGAGCTCCTCCTTCAGGAGCCCACCAGAGACAGCCAACCCACCTCTACCAAAGGGACCCTCCTCCTGATGCCCTAAATGTATGTCCCCCCCCCAAAAATCCCTCCATTCTTGAAAGAGCCCTCCACTACTCCAGCCTACAACTGGAGCTTGGTGGAAAGGTACCAAGTGTACCCAAGAGTCCTGACCACTGAATGTTTGGGACAGAGACGTAAGGTTGGATCACAGGTTAATTTCTGTCTAGAAGCTCACCCCAGTTGAAGCCTTTCCTGTCCTGGGAATTGTCAGTCACATGGCTTGTCTAGTCCCAGGTGAGCCCCAACCTGAGAGGCTAAGAGGCAAAGAGAAGGTCCCCCAGGTGCAGAGCCCCACATGCTACCTGAAGTGCCCCATTGTTTTATGATGATAGTAGTCTGGCATCCATGCAGGCCTTTGTCATTTCCAAGGAAATGTCCACACATCGTCCCCTCAATTACCATTTGTTGAGACCCTACTTTGTGCCTCGCATTGTACCTCACCAATAAAAACCTGAATAGGCACAATGCTGAGCCCTCTACAGGCATCACTGTTTGGTTTGTAAAGATAAAGACACAAGACTGTCCATTTCATAAGGACACACAGTGCTAAGTAGTAGCTTCAGAACCTCAATCCACCTCTCTCAGATGACTCACACACCCTCCCTCCCTGACGCCCAGGGTGGGAAAGCCAGCCTGACTCCAACATCCATGTGCCCCAGCACAGAACACTTCCCATCATGCTGCTCCTGGATCTGAGCCCATCTAGAGTGCCCACTCTGTCTGGTTTTGCCCCATAACCCTGGCCTGCTACCCAGACCCTGCCACAGAGGATGCCATGACAGGCAGGAGACAGACTCTGAGGAATGAAAACAGTCGTCCACCTCGACTGGCTTGTGAGGCATCAGCCCTGCCAGCTAGATGAGCCTGGCCAACGGCCGACCGCTTGGGGCTCGTCTCCCCCTGGCTCCCTCCCCCAGGGAAGGAATGACCCAGCATTCCTCGTGGCTGAAGCAGAGAAGCATTCTTTCTGAAATCACTCTGGCTTTAACCCCGCCCATCCAGCTGAGCGCTTTGGGCTCCATGACAAGGTCAATAGCTGCCCAAACGTCATCAGATCAGATCTATTTTCAGTGTTCAGACTGGCCAAACCAAGCCTGCTTCTGGAGAAGTCTACCTCTTTCTACCAGTTCCATGTCAGCTCAGTCCCTGGAGCGCTCATGTCTCTCACTCAGAGCTAAGGACTCTCCCAGTGTTCTCCGACGTAGTCAGGGGATAAACTGCCCACCGGAAGCAGCATGTGAATGACCGAGAGGCAAACACGGGGCGGGGTTTCCAGACCCCTGAATTCCACCCCCAAAGTATAAGACATCAGGGGAGCTCCAGGGAACCCCCAAGACCGTGGGTCCTTGCCCCTTCTCTTGGGACTTGGAAGTCTGGGAAATCTAATTATTCAGAAACTGGAGGACCATAGAAGATAAATAGTTGCAGTAAGAAAACCTGAACTCAAGCCTTTGGTCTGCCCACTCATTGTGTGGCCAAGGCCACATCGCCAGGGACTCTGGGCATCAGTTTACCCACGGTGCTAAGGAGAGGGCTGGACTTTGTCTCTGAATACAATTCTGGCTTTGGAAAGAATCACGTGCTTTAACATGACCCATCTAGGAAAACCATTCTGATGAGAAAGCTTTGTCTTCAAGGCACTAGTCTCTCATTCTCTACGTTCACATTATCTCTGGCAACACATGGGATGAATTATCCGAATGCAGCTTAGAGCAACAAGAAGATGAGGAGGAGGAGAGCTGACGTTTATGAACCGCTTACCATGTGCCAAACCCCTTCTAAGTGTGTTCTCTGTGTGCGAACCCATGTAATTCTCCAACAAGCCTGTGAAACAGGTGTGACGGTCACTACGGACCTCCTCCGTCTTACAGATGAGCAGCGTGAGCTCACAGAAGGATCACTGGGAGCCAGGCTCGCGTAGCTAAAAAGCAGCCGAGCCCCGCTCTTCAGAGGGCATGGCGGCTGTCACCAGAGCATACGCATTCAGCAACCACACCACAGGGCCACAACCAGGTGAACGAGGGCCGGCCCAAAGAGAAGCTAGGGCTTGGACGTAAATTCTTCTTATTTTAGTTTGGGAAGTCATAAGCGACCCAGAGAGCAACAGATGATATCCCCTGGGAGTTCTGATGAGGGAACATTGCTTCCAGCTGCCAGGAGAGGGAGGTTTTAGGGAGGAGGGAATGTTTTAGTGGAGCCTTGAAGGACAGATAGGATTTGGAGCCTCAGAGATTTGGGGAGGAGGAACAGCGGGGACTGGACTTAGGGAGAGTCCCTGGCTCTGCCGGGGAAGGACAGGTGACATGGGAAAGAGGCAGATCAGAGAAGAGAACACCAGCCAAGCCACAGAGGGTTGGAAATGCCCCTCTTCCACTGAACGAAGATGATGGAGAGATGAATGTGTTTGTGAAGGGAGAGGCACAGCCAGGACTGTGCTTTGGGGATCTCGTGCAGTGGACATAAGCAAGGAGGGGAGAGACAGCAAGAAGGAGCCACTCAGGGCTCTGGCTGGAGACAGTACAGCTTAGGGGCTCAGTCGATGGGGGAATGAGCCCACTGCTCATGGAAGGGTGGGCAGAGCCAATGAGGGGCTGCAGAAAGGCCCCCAGAAATGGGCAGAAAGAAGCTTTAAGCAGCATTAGGCCTGCCAGGCAAAGACAAAAAACTGCCTGCGGACCCGGGGAGAGTCAGAGGCATGGAACTCTAGAGAGGCTGTAGTGACAGCCAAAAACGTGGCTAGAGCAGGGACAGGGCATCCCTCAGATCTCCCCCTGGGGCTTTCTGCGGCCAGAAGCCAGAAAACAGGAAAGTCTCCATGAAGGATTGCAGGGGTTGCTGTCTAGGGACACAGATCAGAACAGAGGACTCTAGAAAGAGAATGGGTTGGGGAAGGGAAGGAGAGAGAGAGAGAGAGAGAGACGACTCCGCAGTCCGGACCAGATTTCGAAGCTGTTGTAATGCTTTGGGAAAGAGACACTGAGACGCTGACCTAGGGCCATTGCCGGGGGAAAGGGAGATGTTGAGGTGTTGCAGGAGTTTAAGGCAGGAAGATCGGCAGAATTTGTCAAGTGCTTATCCACAAAGCAAGGAAGGGCTGCTGTTGGGCTGCTGTTAGGCTGCTAGGTGCTGGGGGTACCCACGGCAGAGCAACTATCTTAACAACAACAACAACAACAACAACCCAAACCAGAACAAAACAAACCATGAGGACGTGTTCTGGCAGGATTTAAATGCAAAACTTGAGATCAACCCATAGTGACAAATGATCTCCTAGGCAGGTGACTGTGGGACGGCCAAGAAAGCAGGACCTTCTCCACATCTCGCAGTCACCAATGGGCTTCTTGCATGAGTCACCTTCTCAGTTCTGTGGAGAAGGAAACTGAGGCCTGGGGAACGCAGCGGTTTGGGGGAAGACTGCAAAGCAAGACAGCCACAGGGCTGAGACTAGGAGCTGTCGTGACAGATAATGGGCTGACTCAGTCCCCATGGGGAACTTACTTCCATCACCCTCTGCCCAGGATGGGCCTCGTCCCCTCCACACCTGCCCTCTCTTCATCCTGCTCCTTTTGCAGTCAGAGCCTCAAGAGGAATAGATCTTTGTCTTGGGAAAGACACAGGACCTCATCAAAGACGGGGCCTGGCCAGGCATCCCCCTGCATGAGCTCTTAGCTCCAGGGTCCCACGGTGCAGCGGATTACCAGGCAGGGGGGCGCGGGGACGGATGGCGAAAGTGGCAACACAGGTCGGTCGGAGCCTCGTACAGTGGTTTCATTCTCCTGCCGCAGATTTTTGGCAGTTCCTCAAGTCTGGCTCATTTTTTTTTGTCTAATTACATATCGCTGTGCATATCCCCCCGCATGTTATGTTTCACATAATAAATACATGGAAAGTTTCTCTCTTTTTCCATCAGCCCCTGCCCAGAAATGAACAGATTGCTGGTGTGTGCTTAGGCAATAAAGAAGTGGTGGTTTCAGACGCCGTGACACTTCATAACCCGAACTTTACAGGCCCCTGTTGCTCTGACTCAGAGCGCTTGAAAGAAGGACCTGGGCTTTCCGCATGTTGTTTCTGCCCTGGAAGTGAAGGACGCTTGTCAGGCACAGTGATGTCCTGGGCCAGCGAGAAACGCAGCCAGGCCCCTTCGTGTGGGGTTACGGGGTGTCGGGCTATTAGAGGATGATGTCCCAGAGGCCACATCTGGCTGCAGATGTTTACCTACAGCTGCCGTATTACCAGAAATGCTAGGGTCTCATGAGTACTGAGCTGTCACCTGGCACCTCATCTAACAATCAGGCCACGTGCATGTATTAAGCACCTGCTGCATACCCAGGTTTGTTCTAGAGGGGCTCGTGTGTCCTGAGCCCTGAGTGTAGCTCAGAGCACTCCTGTCACCACTGTTACCAGTGTGCTCTTGTCGTCCACCATGAGGCTGGGCAGTGGTGAATTGGGGCCACAAAGAAGGGGGGGATGTGGCCCTGGGGTTTACATTGTGGATTTGAAGCTGTGCTCATGGCTGACCGAGAGGACACCCTGGAAGGCACACAGGAGGCGACTGTGCAGGGCTGGAACTATGTGTTGTCAGTGCAGAAGGGGGTCCACAGGGCAGGAAAAGTAGAGGGCACAGAGTTTCGTGACAGCATAAAACTCTTTACCATCAAGGCCTCAAATACCTAATGAGCAGCTCCCGAGGCAAGCAGTAATGGAAGGGTGCCGGGCAGCCTGTAAGGTACAGAATGCAGAGCTCTTCCTTCCCTGGCTGGCGGGACAGAGTCTGCACCAAGGATGCTACAGCACGGGTGCTGGTGTAGGCAGGCCAGAGCCGAGGACTTGCAGGGGGTCCTACACAACCAGCCAGGAGGGTCCTTGGCTTTGTGCAGAGTACAAGTCAAAAACAAGCCAGAAGGGAGTGAGAAGCAGGGTTTATTGAAGACATAGAGAGGGGCACCTGGGTGGCTCAGTCAGTTAAGAGTCTGCTTTTGGCTCAGGTCATGATCTCAGGGTCCTGAGATCTCTGCCCCTCGCTTCTGCTCATGCTCTCTCTCGTGCTCTCTCACACACACCCTTGTTCTCTCTTTCAAATAAACAAATAAAATCTTCCAAAAGAAGAAGAAAAAGAATATGCAGAGAGAGTGTCAGTATGGACAGAGTGTCAGAAAGGAAAGGAAAGGAGACAGTCTCCTTTTTGTTCGGGGCCCAGTGTTTTTACTGCAGATTGTGGTCTGCTGTACATGTCCTCTCGGGCATCCAGGAACCAGTCAGAATGAGGACGAGGGTCCATATATCACTTATTCCTTGGAGCTAGGGGGTTTTGGGACCAAGACCCACGGTGAGGATAGCCTTGCCTTGTCACTCCTTAGCCACTCCTATTGTTCTAGGAACTCCAAAGAAATCACTAACTCTTTGGCCCTTACCAGGAAGACATTTATTTGTTGTACTCTGAGGCATGAGCAAGGCAGGGTGCAGATCCTTGTAGGAACAGAGGCAGGAAAAGGAGCAAAGAGCAGCTTTTTATGGAGGCCTTCTGTTTCCCTGTCTCCCCATGCTCAAGAAAAGCTTCAGAGTGCAGAGCGGTGGGAATGCATCATAATCAGGGTCACAGAGAAAGGGGCGCAGGTATGGTGACCTTTGACTTGGCCCACTTGACTCATCACGAGACTGTGCTTTGGGGACTGAGGGAGGTCAGGGAGGGCAGATATTCCAGGCTAAATGGCCATTCCAGCTTTGGGCCCAATAGCCCTGATGTCACCCCTCTAATACCAAAGCCCACTGAATGTGAATTCCAAGAAGGTAAGAACTTTGTCTGCTGCGTTCGAACGTGAGTTGGAACATCCTAGACGCTCAAAAAAGATGCACTGAATGGAGAAATTAATAGTAATTAAATCATGTCCGGTGCCTTCTGTCTGCCCCTCCAGGTCCACTCTCCTTTTGTCTCCACCATGCTCTCTGCCCAGGAGACGCTCAGGCAGAAACTACCTCAGCGGGGTCTCCTGCCCTCTGGCATCCTAAGGTTTGCCCAATGGGGAGCCAGGGCAGGAAACTGGAGGGAGGGAGGACAGTGAGGTCCAGGCACACGGTTCCCTCCCTACAAGCTGTCCTCTGTGGGCTGGGCCCTCCCCAGAAGTTCCTGTTGAGGAAGCCTCTGTAACATCATGTTACATAACATGATCTCCCTGGGTGCTGGCAACCTCTCCCTCTTGTAAGCAAGACTAGGGATGGGCCACTCCAGTCCCCGCACCATCCATTATGGTTCTCCTCCAACCTGGCCACGCCACTGGAAATATCTCTTTGGTAAATTCAACCTTCTCGAATTCTCCTAATTTGAATGTGCCTTCTGTTCCTTTTTGAGACTCCCCCTGCCACATTCCCCAACTTCGTATTTCTTGTAGCAAAATTCAAATACAGCACTGTCCTTGTCATCGCAATTCTGGGGATTTGGTGGAAGATGGAGATGTCTTGTGGATGCTTGACCCAGCATAACCTCTCTAACTAATTCTAACCTTTTTTCCTACTCCATAAATACTGCAGAACAGAAAAGGATCCCCCAAAATGCATACAGAACGTGCAAAGAGTTCAAGTGAATGAAACCAGTTGGCAATGCTAATGCGTTTCCCTTCTTCCTGTCCCGTTTATTCCACTGGTAGCCTCAGTAGACAACGACTGCCCACACAAATGGCAGCAGAAATCAAAGACCGTAGAACAGGAGATCTTAAAGGAATCTAGAGAACCATCTAGATCAACCCTTCCTCCGTCACCACTGTCTCCACCACCTCCACAACCATCACGTCCAAACTAACTCCAGCACCACCACGCCCAGCACCATCATCACCAGTGTCTACAACCGCCACCACTACCATGGTCAACCCTGACACACTGCCTGCAGCACAGCAAACACCACCACCGCTGTACAGAAAGAAGGCAGGAAGGACAGGACAACGTAATCCCCCAAATGGGGCACTTAGTGGTTTAAATAGACTAGAGCTCAAATCTCTTGTTTTAATCCAAGGAGCAGAGTTTCAAGTAAACAGTGACTTTGACCACAATTTAAAGTGTAAAACAAAAGGAAGTCTTTAGAAGGACAGTCTGGTATTAGAAGACAATATTTGTCTCACATTGATTTTCTTAAGCGGTTTCATTGGGAGGGCAGTTTTAAGTTCATGGCAAAGTTGAGCAGAAAGTAGAGAGATTTCAGACTATAAACCATCCTTCATCAGAGCCGTCTGGCAATTTTTTTCTCCTTGTCTGTGAATCGCCTTCTAATTCTCTTGTCAGCCTTTTGCAGAGTGGGAGTTTTTAACTTTAGCGAAATCCAGGTTATTAATTATTTCTGTCATCGATCACACTTTTGGTGATGTGTCTAAAAAGTCATCGCCAGGCACCTGGGTGGTTCAGTGGGTTAAGCCTCTGCCTTTGGTTCAGATCATGATCCCAGGACCCTGGGATCAAGCCCTGAATCAGGCTCTCTGCTCAGCAGGGAGACTGCTTCCCCTCTCTCTCTGCCTGCTTCTCTGCCTACTTGTGATCTCCCTGTCAAACAAATAAATAAAATCTTTTTAAAAAAATAAATTAAAAAAACAAAAAGTCATTGTCAATACCTAAGGTCATCTATATTTTCTCCCTTTGGTCTCTTCTAGAAGTTTAATACTTCTGCATTTTGCATTTATATCTATGACCCATTTTTAGTTAATCATGTTGTTTTTTTCTGACAATTTACCATCAAACTCTCTTTAAAAGACAAAGTTGTTCATGAAAAACCATGGAGTCCTATGTTTCAGTTCTATGTCACCAAACTCTGGTGATCTTCTGAAAAACAATCACAAATTGCTACATTATTGTATTTATGTTCCAGTTTCCAATCTGAAGCTTTATTTTCTTTAAATTCATTTTCTTCCTTGATCACAGGGATTAGCCTGTGAAAGCAAATAAAATGCTCTCCCTTGGGTTGAAGAACGGGCTGTAAAATTCACACGCAAGTTTCCATCAAGAATGATCACGGTCACAAATGTTAGAGGTGGAACTGTGTTTGGCTTGATGTGTTAAATGCAAGAAAATCCAACTATTTTCCAAGTAATAATACTGCTGGCTGGCTTTTATGTTTTTCGAAGAAGTTTTATATCCATTATTTAGTTTGGTCTTCAAAATACCCCCAGGGGATGGTGTATGCACAGACCCGAGAAGCTGAGATGAGAATGCTCAGGGTCACGTCTACGGCCATACCACCCCGAACGCGCCTGATCTCGTCTGATCTCGGAAGCTAAGCAGGGTCGGGCCTGGTTAGTACTTGGATGGGAGAATGCTCAGGGTCACAACGCGACTAAAGGACAGAGACAGGTCGAGGGCGTCCTCTGTGCTAAAGCACTTCACATGCATTTTAGCAGTTAGCAAGCACAGGTGGCTTGTCTTTCTTAGTTGTCCTGAACCCATGTAACAACTGTGACCGGCTGCCATTCTTTCTGCTTAATCAGGCTCAGCCCAGTTCCTCTGGGTCCTATGAAAATAAGCTACAAGAAGTTCATGAGTGGACAGCAGGACAGTAATAGTTGTCGGATTGATGTTGCTTCCTAAGCAGGCCTCAACTGCCCTTCACCAGAAGAGATGTCTGCTGGTTCCTCTCAAAGGAGCACTGGAGTGGGAGTCTGGGCTCCCTGCCACCTTCTAGCCATGGGACCAAGGACAACGCTGACGCTCAGGGTTCGGCTTCAACCCGATATGGAAGGGATTAGAAGAGAGCAGGGGTTTTAAAATTGTGCTCTGAAGAAGCATAGGGTCACCTCGGAAGCACCTTGGGGATACGAAGGGTGGGGTGGGGAGAGCTTGGGAAGGGTCGGAGACATGCTCCTCGTATGTGGAGGGAAGGGATCGCTGTGGTCGCAGCTGCCCACCTGAGTGTCCTCCGCAGGGAGGGTGACTATGAGCCTCACAGCCAGGGCCAGGCTCCACAGCCAGCCTGCCTCGAGTCGAACACTCTGGCCATGCACGGTGTATCCACACTGGCCATGGCAGCCGGACCTTGCCACGCACGCACCAGGCTCTGTGCTAACCCCTTGCATGCACGTGCAGCAGACACCTATCTCACACGGTCTGCGATTCGTGTGTAAGAAATAGGACTTTCTTTACTTTCTATGACTCAGCCTTATTTTCGTTTTGGATCCCTATGCCAATGGCGGCCATGTCTTAAACGGCCACAAGGTTCACGCCATCTTCCCCAGGAAGACGTCCCCATTCCCATGGGTGGGAGTGGGATTGTCCGTAGAGACAAGGCATCAAGTGAGACCCCTGATGCCATGAGTCCTCTTGGTCACCACAAAGGGGCCCTGTGATCCTATCTGCACGATCCCTCTGATCTGGAAGGGGGATGGAGGTCTCCACTATTGGGCCATGGCTGCATGGAAGACCCGCGTGCTGCACTTTCCTTTCTGTGGGCTCTCCCCCGGAGGGAAGGCCTAGTCTTCTCTGCTCCTAGAACCTGGACCTCCGGTGGAGCCATGGCCCTTCCCCAGGACCCAGCCACGATACTGCGCTCACTGCCTCCTCCTCCTCCTGGACTCTCTGCCACCATCCTCTTCCTCCCTGCTGGGGAGCGCTTTCTAGTGGGTGGGGGTGGGGCATCCTTACTCACTCAGGATGTTTTTCTCCTACATCTGCTCCCTTTGCCATTTCCCCTTTTGCACACAAAAGTCCGGAAGAGACTCCTTCTATCCCGTTTGCCTCCTTCAGCCACATCCTCTCCCTGAGGCAATGAGCCTGCACGAGGCTGGCTGCCGGAATGGTGGCTGGGTGGGGAAGGAAGGAAATACGGTGGGGACAAAAAAAACAGTCCATTTTTCAAAATGGTCCATGGTGAATGGTAGGTACCTCACGGACGCCGGAACCGAAGTACGACCACGCCTGCTTTATACAGACGAGGAGACCAAGGCTGGGAAAGAGTGAGCGATGTGCCCAAGGTCCTCGCTGGCCTTTGAACCCTGGAACTTGCCTAACCGATACCCCTAACCCCACGCATGTGCCCTGCCGGCCTCCCGGCCTCCTGCCTCCTCTGGACCCGCACACGCAGCATCCACAACTCCTACCGGACGCTGGACACAGCTCCTCTGGGTCCTCCCAACTCCTACTGACTCCTGGAGGCCCTGACATGGCCCCGGGGTCATACCGGGTGCAGAACCCAGCCTGCAGGCCTTACAACACCATTTTTCTTCAGGAGCAGACGTTTGATCGGACAGGGATGGCCGGTAATCAATAAAACTATGAGCTATCATTATGTGTAACCTCCTCTGAGCCGCACAACAACCTAGGGAGTGAGCTGCTGTGACATTCGGTTTAACAGAGGTGACACCACTTACCCGAGGCCCCAGAAGGGGGAGAGCACGGGGGAGGGGAGCTGCAATGAGAACTTCCAGCTCCCTAGGAGCTGCGTCCACCACACGGATGGTTCCAGACACGCAGGCTCTCGGGGTTGTCCCTCCTTACGATTCAGGCCATGAAGCTGCCCCCCACCTCGATGGCCCTGGATAAGGGAATGTCATCTCTCCACATCCCAGATCCCCCACTGAGCTATATTCTCTCTGGAAACCTTTGTTTTCCATGGCCTTCCAGCAAGGACTGCCCCCAGACACAGGACGGTTGGTCCCCCCCCCCCAACCCTCCCACCCCTCCTGCCCCACCCCGGGTCAAAGAAAGTCTCCTTTAGCCCTAAGGGACGATTCTCCTACCCCAATCTGCCCCAAGCCCTGGGCCTTTGCAGAATGACCTGAGGTTCAGCTCCCTGCACCAGCCTGGGACTCCAGAAAAACCGAGTTCGCAGACTCTGAGGACGGAGAGTTGGCAATAATGGGGCACTGAGGAAAGGGAGATGGGGAGGGGCGTCACCACCTGACCCCCTCTTAGACATCCCAGTGGCCCCCCACATGCTCCTGACAAGGCTTCCTCATGGCCCTGGCGTCCCTGTGCTGGAGAGCCTGGGGCGGGGCTGGACTGGCCTTCTGGCCGCAGCACCCAAAAGACCCTGCCTCTTCCTCCTTCTCGTCCTCCTCAGGACCCAGCCTCTAATCAGGCCAGAGTTGAGTTGCTCAGCTATTTGGGGCAAGCTCTCCCAAGCCTAAGGGAATGAAGACAAATAAGGGATGACAAGTCCCCCTTCCCCTGTGTCTCACTGTGAGCTCAAGGCCATCAGCGATCGGTCCCTGGCCTGGTCAGGTGCAGGAGGGAGGGGTATAAGGAGCCACATTCCAGGAATAGGGGTGAAAATGCAGCCCAGCCCCTTTGACACACAAATTATGTCCTTCGGGGGAGGAGGGGTGACCAGCCCTGCTGGGGGGATGCGGTGGGGGGGGGGGGTACACTGTCTGTCTTCACCTCCTCCACTGTACCTGGCTGGACAGGCAGACACAGCAGACAGAAGGGTCAAGCTCATCCGAGGCCCCAGGAGAGCCCCACATTGGATGACTGGGGTCTGTTTCCAGGCAGCCTGGCAGCTCAAGGCAGGACATGTGAACACATAGGGGGAGGGGGCCTGCGGTTCCTTCTATGAACCCAGACCCCGCGGACTGGGACCTGGAGCTCTTTCAAGGAGAGCACAACAGAAGCGTTCCTCTGAGGACCAAACATTTTCTGCTGAGATCCCGGATCCTTACAGACAAGATCCTCAAAGGAAGTTACTTGGAGATACTAAGGAGAACAGACCCCAGGGAAAAAAAAGCTCAGTGTACCTTCTGGTGGGATCTTTACAATGACAAGGACAGTCTCTCTATTTCCTCACCAGGTGCCTCTGAGACTTCTAGTGTCTTCTCTGAATATATCCTATCTGCATTTTCTTTCTGCAGGACATTTTCTAATTCAGACTGGCCTTCCTTTCTGTTAGTCAGTCAACAAATATTGATGGAGCTCCTCCAAATGGCCAGCGGGCTAGTCTTTTTGGCAGGGGTTTGTCGACCTACCCACCCCAGGAACCCTGGGCCCACTTTTCTGAGTCTTCCCACAAGCCACCTGCAGAGAAGGTGGTTTTGGAACCTACAGGCTTCCACCTTCTGCGGGCCCTGGAAAGCTCTAGAATCCCAACCCTCCAGCCAAGAGAGGCAGCTGGGAGAGCTGGCTAAGCTGCACACAAGCAACTGAGAGCTGTGCGGGGCTGACATCTGGGCATGCCCGTCCAGGTGGGCATACCGCTCAGTCCTGGACACAGCCCCTCAGGAGGCCCAGGGCTGCCAACCCCGTGAGGTCTTTGGGCAACACTCTACCCATTCCTTCTCCCTTGACCAGCCCTTGCCTGCTCTGACCACCTGCCTCCACCCTGTCTTGGTCCCTCTTACATCTTTAAGCACCCAGAGCTGTTTGCCCTTTTGGGCCCGAACCGCCCTGAAGAGCCCTCCATCCATCCCAGTGCTGAGTTCTGAGGCTGATTTGCAAGGCAAAAGGCGATCCAGAGTCTGTGTCCCTTGGAGGACCGGCTTCCACTGCCTCCAAGCCTTTATTCCCGGCCTGGCAACCAGATTCCGGGCATCTAGAAGAGGGGTCTCCCAGAGTGGTTAGCAGGGCTGCACCCACTTAAGGAATCACGAAGACCAATAGGAATGGAACCCTGCCCCCGCCCTGCCCCTCGCCAGGGGACTCGGCAGGGGACCCCGCAGGGGAGGACACGTGGTACCCACCCTTGCCCCTGGGGCCAAGTGTGGCTGGCCCAGGACCAGATGAAATAGCTCCAGCCGTGATGTCCACGTGCCGGCAGGCAGCATCTCGGGACCTCCTGAGCCTCGGTTTCCTCCTCTACAAATGGGAGAGGGTCCAGAACGGTGGGACAGACCTTGCCGGTGGAGTCAGACAGGCCTGGATTGAAAGCCCAGCTCTGGGCCGAGATCTTGGGTGAGTTCCCTAACCTATCCATAATGCAGCTGCATCACCGGAGGAGCAGGGCTCCCCCTCTGTGGCTGTTGACAGCGCTACAGGGAAAGTACATCAAGGACCTGGCAGAGAACAGGGCTCGGTAAGCAGGAGTTCTCATACTTCGTAGGCCTGTTTCGAGGATTAAGTCCAAGGAGATAATGTGTGTGCAATGGTTTGGTGAAATATGGTGTACAAATGGTAGCACTCACCGCTTACGGGTGTGTCTTCCTCTCCCTGGGCCTCATCCCCGCCTTCCCCCTTTCTCTGTCTCCCCCCTTTCTCTGTCTCCCACTTCAGTTTCAGCTTCCCCCTAGTTTCAGCCTCGCCCCAGAAGCTACAAGGGTTCCCCCCCGTCCCTCATGTCCAAAGTCAGCAGCACGACCCGGTCCCCAGTTTGACCTTGTCTCCCGCCCCCGAGCAGAGCCACCCCCAGCCTCGTGAGCAGGTGTCCCCTCTCCCTCCCTGCACACCCACTCATGGCCTCCTCCCTACCTTCACTCCCATCAGCCCCGAGCCCCGGAGCTCCCAGGGCCAGGCTACCTCCTCTCCCCATGTACAACCCCACCCACCCTCCAAGACCCAATTCAGTTCCAATCTCTAAGTCACGAAATATGTTTCCATCAGCTACTCTGTGGTGGGAGCTTTTGAAAGCCTCTCTCCTTGTGAGGATCCCCTTAAAAATGCATCCATGATTTTCTAAGGAGTGTGACCTTAAGAAACATACCTACCCTCTCTGAGCCTACCTCGTAGGACAGTTCTAAGGATTAAACTAAAATAATGGTTTGTGAAGTTCCTGGCATAGTGCCTAGTGCCTGGACAATGAATAATAAAGAGTGTCTACTTGTGTTATCCTGGTTCTGGGACATGCAGAAGCCACACAGACCCGCTGGGAGTGTCCGGGATGTTCGCTGTGTATTTAGCGATCCTTCGGTTAAAATCAAAGTCTTCCCAAGCTCCGTGTCACCGTAACCTCAGCAGTCCGGTCATTCAGGGCTGCTTTAGAATCATCCCATCTGTGCAGAGAGCTGTGGCAGGCATGGGGCAGACAGGGCGGGCAAGGTGGCACAGCTGGACAGATTCAGAGCCCAAGCCCCATGCCTCTGAACTTGGAGCTCCAAAGCAGGCAGGGTACACAGGAGGTGCTCAGCAACATGCCTGACTCTCCCACCTAGCATCTGTCCTGGTTAAAAACACGGTCCTGCCTCCCTGCAACCCTACCCCTCAGACCCCCCTCAATTAGATTATGTCTGTAAAGCCCCCCAGAGCTAAGTGCACCATAAATACAAGGCGTTTCTATTAGATCCAGGTTGAGGGAGCTGCCAAGGAGCCAGGCGAGGGACAAGGGCTCCGGGCAGGAGGGTCTGCACCAGCTGACCTGAGCAAGGCGTCTCATGGCCCCTGTGCTACTAGTCCAAAGTGATGGGGGCTGTGGGCTCCTCGGGATTATGAGAAACCAGGGAGGGTAGTGTTGGCAGAGATCTGAGCTTGCTGAGTCCTTGGGGCTATATTAGTCTAGTATTTGTGGGTTGGAATAAGCCCAGGGCACGTTCAGCTGAGCCACTTCTAGATTTTATATTTCAGGGGTGCCTGGGCTGCGCCGTCGACTAAGGGTCCAACTCTTGATTCCGGCTCAGGTCATGATCTCGGGGTTGCTCCGCACTGGGCATGGAGCCTGCTTAAGATTCTCTCTATTTCTCTGTTGCCCCCTCGCCCCTGCACATGTGCAGGTGCACTCTCTCAGTCTCTCTTTAAAAAAAAAAAAAATTAACTTAAAGGTTGAGGTCCTCCTTGTTCTCACTCGTTTGTGCTTATTTGGGGTCTGTTCTCTGAGACCCTTTCTCAGAAGGGCACGGGATGCTCTGGACTCAGAGCTAAAAGCCTCCACAGGCTGGAACGGGCCCCCGCAGCTGGGCAGATCAAGGTCTCTGAGTGCTGTCCGGCCCCCTCCGCTTGTCCCCTCTCCCCTTTGATGACACCCTCCCAGGACAAGAGGGAGCCACAGGCCTCATCTCTCGTCTCTTCCCGTACCAGCCTGTCAAGATCAGTGTAGCTTCTTATTCCTGGGGTTCTGGGTCCCCACTCTGGGGCCCACAGCCATGGCAGCAGGGGGTAAGCCACAGCCATGGTAGGATGGCTAATCCACCTTGTCATCGGGTAAACACGGACAGCAGTGGTCCCGCCGCAGGTCACCAGCACTGAGTGGGAGGTCTCTCAGATAATCAGCCCTCCTCTATCTGATCACCGCCCGTGCCACCCGACCCCCATCCCCGCATCACCGCCGGCACCCCCACACTCCACCATACTCCCCCAACCCCTCATCACTCCCCTCCAAACGTCCACTCTCAGAAACTGCCCAAGACGCTGCCCACGGGCCCCGGTCAGGAAGACTCCGGGAAAAGCACCGGGGTCGAGAAACTGCAAGGCGACCCTGTGAAGGGACTCGGGCTCTGCCGAGGGTGCTGGGCGGAACCGGCCTCGTCTGCAGGTGGAATGAACTCAGCCCAACGGTGGGCAAAGGCTGCCCTGACTGACCCATGAACATCCCCACCCAGCCCGTCTGCATTTTGAGTTGCCCTGTGTCGTCCAAGAGGCAGAGCAGTGGGAAGAGTCACAAGCCCGGAAGGAAGCCCTGTCCACAAGTGGCTCAGAGTCTCTCCCAAGAGTAAAAAGGAATCACCACAAGAAAAAGTACAACCTTGGATGGAGAGGCTGTGCGAGACAGGAATGAGGGGATCTGACCTCACCGTGTGGGAAGGCTTGTCTGAGAGAGAGTGAGGGCTGCCTGCCCCAGGTGTCCCCTCTCCCATCCCCAGGGCCCCGACCCTTGTCGGAACTCGTGGCTCCTTCAGGCACCGTCTTCTAGGAGGATGCCCACTGTGGCAGAAACCTCCCCACACAGCTTCCAGACCCCACTCCCCTCAGACCTCCTGAGACCTCCCCTCAGACCTCACCACTGGAAGAGACCTCAGCAGCCTGCTGCCCGGGAAAGGAGCCCCAGCGCTGACTTGTCCAGCATGAACAGAAAAGGAACAGACTCCCTTTGCATCACAGGAACGCTGACTCACTCCCTTTACCCCTCTAAGCTTCAGTGTTTTCATCTGTGGAATGGGCCTACCTCTGACTATTTGTTAGGAGGTTAAAGCAAGACAAGGGCAGTGAAGGTCCCCTTATGAGCTGGGGGCGTCCCAGATGTAGTGTTTTCGAGGTCTGAAGGCGGCAGATAGGGGCTGGGATGGTTTTCTCTCAGGTGGCTCCGCCCTCAGAGACGCTGGCCCCACTCTGTGATACCTCTGACTCAGCACTGACCGAAGTCAGGGGGCATGGAGATGCTGGAAGGATCTGGGGAGGGCTGGGGGGAAGGGATTTGTTGCCTTCCTGGGAGGGACTGGTCTCAGTCTTCATCAGTAACAGCTTCAGGGTGCAGACAGCTGGAGACAGTGAGCTGGGGGGGCAGGGAGCCTGAGGTAGCACAAAAGGACAGGAAGGCTCAGGCTAAGATGGGAGGGAGAGGGGCCCTTGAGGTGGTGCGCAGGGCCCCTGAGCCTGGCCTGCGTTAAATATATCCACAGCCCATTGTTTCCTCAGTAATTATATTTTGCATGTTCCCTCCTGAGAGGCAGCCTAAATGAGGAGCTGGCCAAGTCAGGGGCCGCCTGGAAGTTTTAAGAACACAATTGTTGTCGGGATGAAAATTAAAATTGTATATTTTTTTGTTAAAAAAAGCAAACACTCCAAGGTCATACATTGGCCCCGTGCCTCCTGGAATCCAGGCCTGTTTGCTATTCTTCCTCAAGGTGCCTGAGTCGGGGGGCCTTGAGCACAGGTCAGCCAGGGGCCACAGCTGAGAATCACACCCGGTGGGTCCTTAAGAAACAGCCCATCCTGAGCCACCCAAGCCCCTGATAGCACCCAGGCCCCCAGGGAGGCTCAGAGGACAAACTCGGGGGATGTGTCTTCACAGTCTGGAGGCAGAGAGACCCACATGTGAGAGATGTAAGAGAGGCCTTACATCAAGGGGTGACAATGGGCCCAGACACAAGGTTTGCTGGCCTGGGGTTACCAGGTCCTGGGGGTGGCAGGGGGACACATGTCCTCTTCAGCATGTGGAGCCCAGCGCTCCCCTGTCCTGAAGCTGGTGTGCTGGGAGGGCCAGATGGTGTACCACAGCTGTGCCCTGGCTCCTTGCCTTTCGATGTCCGCCCTCTCTCGGCTCCCCCAGCTCTCTCTGTTTCTGTCTCTCCCTCTGCAGCTGTTTCTACCTCTGTTTCTCTCTGTCTCTCTCTCTCTCTCACACACACACACACACATGCACACACACTCTTGCTCTCCTTCTCTCTCACACTTTTGCTTCCCAGAGAACCTCTGTGAAATTAAAAGTGCCTTAGTCCCCTGACAGGTGATGGGGGGACCCACTGAGGGACCACTGAGAGACCAGCGAGGGGTCAGCAAGGGGCAAAACCAGACTGTGATTCTGGGGCTTGGGGGTCCCAAGTGGGTTGAGCACTCCAACTCCCCACCCCACATGAGACGGCCTGGAGGGGGCCGTGGGGACCACCTAGTGCCTCTGTGTCCGCCAGCCACAGCTCTGGGAGGCATCGCCCTTCCCACTGCCCTGGTGCCCTCCTCCCCCTCCACTCCCTCCATCCCCACTTGGGAGGTGGGGGGCAGCCTCCACCCTTGCCCTTTGACCCTCTCTCTGACTGCCTTGGCAGCCTTCCCCACCTCAGACTCCAGGGAGAAGGGCTTAGTGGTCAGACCAGCAAGTTTATGAGGCCGAGTTCCCGGCAACCACAGCTCTGTGCTCCCGACAGGCGTGGGTTCCTCTCCCTCAGCCCCCATTCCCTGGCCTGTCTGTTCTCAGAGGAGATGAGGTAGAGGACACCCAGCCCGGGTTTCCACCGTGGCAGACCTCTTGAGCAGCGAGAGCCTGGAAGGCACAGCTGGGGAGGCCCTGATGAGAGCTGGGAAGCTGGAGACCAATTTTCACCCTAGAAGAGGGTGTAGGTAAACACCAATAGCAAATCTTTCCATGACTGGTTCCAAGCCATGCGCACATGAACTGACTTAATTTCCATAATGGTCCTGTTATCATCCCCATCTTATAGATCAGGGAACCAAAGTCCTGAGAGATTAAAGGGCTTACCTTGCAGAGACCCTGGCAGCTAAGCCAGGCTGGTTCCAGAGACTTCTCCCGGCACGCCCCTGTGCCACTCATGTACCATCTAACAGCCCGAGACAGTACCGACAGAGCTGGCTTCATGGGGGAGCCACCGTGGTGACACTGTGTCCACACTGAGTTTATGTTCTGCAGTGGCCACCATGACATTCTAAGGGATTTTGTATTTTGCGCTGGGTTCCACAAATTGTACAGCCGGGCCCAGGAAGGGAAGCCATTCTCTGAAAGGAAAGCTGGCTCCTGGGCTCTGTCTGCCCACCCCTTCCTGTTCCCTGACTTTGCTTGGTCTTCTCTAGCTCCCATGGGTATCTCCAGAGAGCCCCTGGAGGTCTCAGTGTCCTGGGCCTGGCCCCTAGGACAGCTGGGAGGTGAGGCTTTGGGAGCTCTGCCGTTCTGCTCCATCTTCTGGACCAGTTTCACTCCTGCTGAAGCTGAGAAGCTGCATGGGACAAGGGGAAGTCCTGGGCACATGGACAGGCGGCAGGGACAGGCGAGATCCCGAGACTCCATCCCAGCTCTGTGCTGCACACAGGGAAACATGAACACATGAGCCACTCTCTGGGCCTGTGTTCTAATCGGGAACATTAGCAGACAGGTCCTGAAGGGCTTTCTTTGAGGTCCCTCCTCACTCTGAGATTCAATGGTTTGAGAACTCACAAAGATGAACATATTCCAACCCAAGTAGTAGCTCTCGGTGTTTCTTTTAAAGCCAGCATGCTAAGACTGGGGTTCTTCTGGTTGGGAGGAAAGCCTGAGATGATCCTCAGCCTCTACGACCATCCTATCATCTCAGCAACTCCGAGACTCTGGCAAAGGCTCAGGTGACTCTTTCATAACGTATATCTACCTTGGGGTCAGAAGCCAGCCCTTGAGTGATCAGTGTGGGCAGAGGGAAGGAATATTCTGGCTAACCGGGCCTGCCAGCCCCACAAATGACAGTAGTGACAGTTGGCTGTCGGGGAGGGGCAGCGCTCAAAGGAAAGCTGGGTCGGGTCATCGTGGCAACCAACACCTGCTCTGGGGAGCCACACTGACCCCCACAAAGGGGCACCCCTTCCTCTCTTGGGGCACCGAGCCATTTAAGTAGCCCTCCGTCACAGCACGGCAGACGGGCTCATCTGGATCCCCTACAAGGGCTGAGTTTCTCCGGAGGAACCCCGTCTCAATCGAGTCTCCAGAGTGCTGTGAGGACCTGGCCTCACACAGTCACCACGCCTCACACGGGCGCTGAAGGACGGCTTAAATCAGAGGCCTCAGGACAGAAGTGCTTTGGAACGTTCTACACATAGTGTTCAGGATTCATCTCAAGGGTCAGCTTCTTCAAGGAGCAAGAGCCCGCATCGTTTAGGACTTGGTGTTGGAAGAAATAACCACAGAAGCCATCTGAAATGGCTCAAACCAAAAAAGGAACACACTACTCACAGAAGGTGGTCAAGTTCAGTCATGGCGTCAGTCTTAGGACTGGTCTGACCCGATGGCCCCAAAATGTCACCAAGGACCTATTTGCTTCCATCCACCTCTTCACTTTCCATATCTTTCCTCTAAAGCTGCTTTCCTTTGTGAGCTCAAGGTGGCTTCCAGAATCTCCCCCGTCCACATACATCCTGTGGCCCAGGGATGGAATGTTCTGGCTCACTCACACCCAGCAAGGTGGCTGAGTCCACGTGTCCACAGCGTAAATGTTCTCTGTGCAGGAGTCATGGAGGACCAGTCAAAGATGGTGGCCTGTCTGGAAAGCAGAAGGGCAGTCAGAGGCAACAGCACAAGCCTCCCACACCTTCCTTAACTCTGGTCACCCCGATTCTGAGCTCCCAAGTCCCGTGTTTCCTATCTTATCTGTGTCCTTTTCACCCGAGATTATAATGTAGGTGATTACCTGTTTGTTTACCACATTAGACTGAACTTCTTGAAAGCCCAGACCACGTCTTTTCCACTCCTGGGTCCCCTGTGTCTCAGGACCCCGGTTAGGGCTGGGTACTCCCCCGCGCTCAGCTCATGTCTCCTCAGTGACAAAGCTCCCAGAGCAGGGCTCGCGTGGAATAGACATCTTTTTCTGCCCAAAGAGCCGTAATGTAACTTCCTGTTTGTTTTAAAATAAGTATGTGTCGTCTTTTCCTAGCATGATTTCTTAACTTTATCTCTTCCATCTGGAAGGGTAGAGCCTGTCCCTCCCGGAAGCCGGGCTGCGTGTGCCATTTTGCCGCACTTCCTGCGGGGCCAGGGGCGTGCAGGTCCTCCAGGTGCCTGCCACCCCCTCAGCGTGAGAAGGTGGACGTGGATGCGGCCACACCCTGGCCCAGGCACGACACCCGCTCCACAGAGGCACTGGAACAGTCACAGGAAACCCAAGCGCTCATGGTTCTCTGCATCACGAGCCTAGATGAGGGGCTAAAAATGGCCTCAGAAAAACGAGCCACCGTGGATCAAAGACTTCTTCCCCCCCCCTTTGGAGGAAACCCTCTGGCACATGAGGTCATCACACGCTGTTCCCAGAAGGATGCTAACGTCCAGATGGGAGGCAGCCTGGTTGGCCAAACTGTCCTGTCTTCTTATTTACGTTCTTTGTCTAACCCGGGGGTGGTTCTCATCGTGACAGGAGGCCGACAGCCTTCTCCTGTCCTCCAGGCTCACCAGGCCGGCTGTGGGGCCCAGAACCGGGCAAAGGCCCCGTGTCAGGCTCCCAGCCTCGGCCAGCCCATCAAGCAAGGCTCCCACATGCCAGCAAGGAGCCTCAGCCATGTGTCCAAGGGGACCAGGAGCTTGGGACGGGCCACTCCCCAGACCTCACTAGAGTAAAGCTGCTGTGGGATCCCACCGCTCTGGAGCCAGCTGGGGCTAGGAAGCCGGGTCAGAGCATGAGGAAGCAGTAAGAATTGAGCAGTATGGCACCCCAAGACACACTCCCGAGCTTCCTGAAGGAAGCTAAAAGCTCCACTTGATGTTCCCCAAACTCCATTTGGAAAGATCAGACAGCAAAGAACATAGCAGTGTGTCCTGAGGGAGAAAAGCAAGCAAGTCCTGGAGTCAGAGGCCTGGCGGGCGGCCTCACTCTTCCACACCTTCTACTCCCTTCCATGGGCAGCGGGGGCAGGAGCTGGCTGGAAGGAGAGGGAAGCTTTCTGTATTCCAGGGTTTAAGACAGAGCCCCCATAAGTGGGAGGAAGGTCCGAGCTCTAGGACTGACTCTGAGTGGAAGTAGAGGTCAAGGGACAAGGCTGCGGGCGCCCTCCCCTGACCAAGACCTAGCGAGGCCACAGCAGCTACACGGGGCTCCTGAACAAGGAGAGGAAAGAAAGGTGTCTGCTGGGAATCCGGAGTGCTTGCGAAACCCCTTGAGAGCATCCTAGGGACCCCTCTGCTCTGGAGGCCCCCGGACTCTCACAGTGACTGGAGGGGGATATTGCGGGGTGAAGGGTATGGCCAGACAAAGCCTCCAGAAAGACTGAGGGGCAGAGCCTCTCCCCACAGGCCCCATCCTGGGAGCGCTTGGCACCGGGCAACAGCAGACGGCAGAGAAGCCCTCGGGCCAGATTCTGGGCGCCGTGGTGGAGGAGGCTGTGTACAGACCCCGCCTGCTTGTTTGGCTGTAACTGACATCTAACACAGCTTGGGTTCAGCTGTACAACATGGGGATTCCATATTTGTGTGTATCACAACATGAACATCCATCGCCACGCAGAGTTACAAAAATGGTCTTTCTCTTGGCAAGCACTTTTAATATCTATTCTCTTAGCAACTGTCAAATATATAATACAGTATTGTTAACTATGGTCAAAGCCTGCTTATCAAAGCCAATTCTGGGCTTTGGCCTGTGGGGTTGGGGTCTGTTGGGGCTTTGGCTGGAGATTCCCGGTGGGACCAGGCTTCCAGCTCACCCCCCTCTCCAGAGCCCAAGCAGACCCCTTCCCCTGCAGGGCCCACCTTCAGAACCCCCCACAACCAGGATTTCTTGGGAAAACTCTGCAGGTTACACTGCACTGAGCCCCACATGCCGTGTGCCCCCGCCAACACACACACACGGACACACGCATGGACACACACTCTCACCAAGCACAATCATCATACACGACAGGCCTTCTGTATACCTCCGTGGCTTCCTTGCATCCTTTCTAGCCTACACACATTCCCTTTCAGACCATTTTACGTACTATGCATAAAAATTACGTCAGCATTTTATTCAGTCCTGTCAATCGAATAGATCACACGAAGGTGGTTAGGGGCAAACATCATTTCATAGTGCCAGGTATTTTAAGAGAACGAGTGGAGTAGGCGATGCCTTCGCTCTGAGCGACTCTTAAATGGGACCATTCCAGGCACTGTGACCTGGCAGGAGGGAGGGGTAGGGGGAGAGAGAGGCCTGAAAAGGCTGTTTCCTGCAAATCGTTAGGTATCAGACCCACGTACCCGGAAGAGCAGTGAGACCCCGTCCTAAGCCCAGGGCCAGCTCTGCCGCCTTCCTGCACTACCTGCCCGCAGATGGAGGAGAAGCTCAGGGAAAAGCAGCCAGTCACTGTTCTGAACTTGAGGATGCCCTCTCGGTCTCCCGTTCAGCTCTGGCCCTGGAGGAGGAGACAGATGGCCTCCTCCACCATGGGCAGATCCCAGATCTACTGGTGCAGGGCCGGGGTTCCTTAAAAGAAAATAAAACAACGAAGAGATCCAAAACCAAAATTAGGTACAAAAGTGAACATGCACATAGAAAGAGAAAAATCAAAACAAAATCACACATTTTTAAAAGTTGACAAATTCCACAGAGGTCACAAAATCCAACATGCCCCTCCAGACCAGCTTTGGTCTGGCTAGTGCAAACTTCATTTCCCTTCCACTCCCCACGCATCGTGGGGCCTCTCTTGCTCACCCAGGTACTGCCCCTCTTTGCCTGGCAGAGGAGAAGGCACCTAGGAGCCAAGGTGAGCCATCCCAAGTCAGCCAGTTGAACTTCAGCCACACGTGGAACTCAGCAGCCACATAAGTGCATCTCCTTAAACCCCAGCACGTGCTCTCCGGCTAGGTGTTCTCTTCTCTTGACCGCTCCCAGGGACAGTGGAGGGAGAAGCCAGTGGCCTTAACAGAATACAGCAGAAGTATTTTATATGTGATTTTTACAAAGACACATGATCTCTGCCAGGTCTCCCCCTCCAACCCCCAGGGCTCTGGACAGCTCCAGAACACCCAGGGCCTGGGGGTTGAAGCCTCCTCAGATTGTTGTGGTCCAGCCTCTGCTGGAGGCCTGCACCCTTCGCTTCGCCTGGCTGACTTCAGCCACGTAAAAGTCATTTCCTCCGAGCCTCAAACCTAAAATAGGGCCTTGCCATTTTCTTCCATAGAGCCTAGCTCTTCGCTCTGTTTCCTGTTTTTCACAATTTGTAGCTATATTTGTGTGTGTGTATATTGATTGGTCCGTCTCTCCAGCAAACTGTCCTTTCCCCAGAAGTGGGGGAGCATATCTGTCTTGTCTGCCGTGTGTCCGCAAAGTCTAGGCCCCTATCTGTCATAACAGGGTGTGTGAACTGTGTGCTCCTTTGTGTGGCACTGAGCAGGGTTCTGAGTATAAAGCATCAAGGGGCTCTGGGAGCTGCCCCCACGTCTCTCACGCCTGCCGAGTTACCGTCTCTCAACTGGAAGGGTTAACCACCTGCTAAGTACACTCAGTGCACGAAGAGACAGAAAACCTAAAACATGACAACAGAAAGGAGGAAAAGATACCAAGGGTTGGTGATGTGAAACCATCTACATAGCAAGTCATCTCTTCTCTATAATGTTTATTAAAAATATGAAAAATATCATTCAAAATACGAAAACACAGAAGCAGTGCTCTTGAACAATCCAGAACGTCTGGAAGACTCAGAAGCAAGCAAGACAAACACAGAGTGGAGGGGCACCTGGCTGGCTCAGTCGGTGGAGCACGCAACTCTTGATCTTAGTAGGGGTTGTGGGTTCGAGCCCCACGTTAGGTGCAGAGATGACTTAACAATAAAATCTAAAAAAAAAAAAAAAAAAAAAAACCCAAAACAACAACAACAACAACAAAAACACAGAATGGAATGAGTTGAATCCCTTATGTCACATATGAAACACATGGCATTATATGACTATTTCTTCAAAGTACAAAATCAATCTGGAAACTAGGTTGGCCAAAGGAAGAAGAGAGAAAGGAGGAGGGAGGGAAGGAAGGAAGCAATCGAAAGAGCTCCAAATTTGGCAAAATGAAAAAGGCAACGATTGTCAGCTGGGCTAAACCGGGCCCATCACACCAGCAGCGGGGTACGGCTGACGAACAGAACTTTCAGGCGGGGTCACGTGGTGACCTGTACGTGGGTGGGTCATGCGGTGGGTTGCCTTTAGATTGGGGGACTGGAGCTGGCCACCAGCCTTCACACCACATGGCAAAAAGGCCTCCTGACCCTGCCCACCTGGGCCACAGGCTCACAGAGGCCAGTCCAGGAGCAGGGGCCACCCATACTCCTTCCAGGCCCCCAGGCCTGTTCCCATGGTGACGGAACCCCTCGGCTGCATCAACCAGGAGGGGAAGCTGATCCCAGGTTCCTGGAAGCCCAGTAGCCCTGCTCCCCGCTGGGGCCTCCCCACGGGCCTCTCCCAGCCCCCAGCCCCTCTGCCCAGTCTAGTAATGTCCTTCGTCTCCAGCTGTGTCTGTGAAGGCCCCTCTGCCCGCCCCGGCCCCCGTCTTCTGTCTGCAGTGCAGCACAAGTTCCCCACCCACTGCCCTGATCTATTTGGGGAGAATGGGGGAAAATGACTCTTTAATTAATCTCCTGCCTTCATTAATTATTGTAATGGCTTTCAACGTGGGGGAGAGAGGGGTGCCATGTGCCTAATATGTTTTCATGTCGACAAACACATTCTCTGCTTGGCAGAGGAAGAGGCCTGTGTGGGGCTGGGGCTGCGGCGTGATTTATAAGGAGATGCTCCCGCTACAGATGCAAGGTGGCCCTCCCTCTCTTCCTCTCCCTGGAAGACCTGGGTCTCCTTGCCTCACTTTCTCCCTTTTCCCCAGACTCCTCCCTCTCTCCACCTCTCTCCACCTCTCAGCCCTGCTCACCTCCCTCATGTCCCCACCAGCCCACTCTTGCCGTCTCTCTCCTCGCCACAGACTCGAGGACTCTTAGGGAAAATGGCTGCCGAGCAGACCCTGAAGGGCTCACAGCCACTGGCTGCATACGGCAAGGCAAGGGGTCTGACGGGCGTGCTGGGCAGAAAAGATGGGGACCCAGGTCAGCTTTGGGCCTGCTCCTCTGTGAGGCCTTCTCAGCCGGCCATTAAGGGTACCTTATTTGTCCTGTGAGAGGGGGGAACCTCATGGGAACAAAATGCTTTCTAGGTCTTAGTGGCCCTCGGTGGGGAAGGCCTCTGGAGAAAGCTCTCATTGCTGGCTGTGAGTGGCAAAGGCAGAATTTCTGGAAAAAGGAAGGAGATAAAGTTAAGGGGGGAAAACAAAACAAAACAAAAAACACCCAGTCCCACAAATCACTCTTCAATGAGGTGAGAGTCTCCACGGCAACTGTTGCCATGGAAACCACATCTTAGAAACCCACTGGTATTGGTTCCTGATTGCCTTTGCAGATGAGTGCTGGGAGCTGGGACTAGACCTGCTGGGTCCCTCGGGGGAAACGGGATGAGGGAGAGAGGAAGGAAAAAGGGAAAAGAGGAGGCGCAGGAAAGGAGACAGGAGGAGACAGGAGGAGGGAGAGAGGAGGAAAGGACAGGTCCAGGAAGCAGACAGCCTCTCTCAGGGGCATCGGGAGTTCTCTGGACTTTGCCCGGTGGAGAAGGAAGTGCTCAGTGTGGGCATGTGTGGACATGTGCCAGAGGGTTGACCTAAGAGGCCTGAGCTGGAGCCCCAGGCTGAGTCTCATGCCAGCTGGAGCCACGGCACCCACCTGCCCTTGCCGCACCCGTCCCCTCATTATTCAAGATGAATAAATGGAGCACAGCCCAGGGTGCCCTTCATTGACCTCAGAACAACCCCCCAAAGGGTCTAGAACCAGAGGAACCCAGTTTGGGGCTACCTGTACTCCCCTTGCCCCACGATGCCCAAGCACAAGGGCTCCAGAGGGAAGATGACTGGAAGCTGGGCCCCAAAGCGGGCCTCCTGCCCTAATTACTCCCACACTGGGGTTTGTGGCTCCCTTCTTCTGGGAGTTCAGGGCCACCGGGTGCCTAGCGCCACCTGCTGGTGATCACTGGAAGCACGGCAGCGGTGACCAGAATGGGGGGGTCCTCCCGTGTCCTCCCCCGCTGAATCTTAGAGACCTCTTCAAGGCAAGCGTCAAATCTGGATCCTCCTCTAACCCCGCCTCAGATGGCCTGTGGGCCAGATGAACTCCTCAGTCATGTGAGTCACAGAATTCATTCTGCATGGGACCTTGGCAAGTCAGTTCCCGTGACAGCTTGGAGATTCTGAGTCTTTGACTCAAGTTAAAATTTAGTTCCTCCCTGGAGTAATCTCTTGGGTGTGAGGGGAAAGACTAGAACCATACCCCCCCAGTACTCTCTCGGTACTGCTCCTTGGACTGGGGGCTCTGTGAGGCCCACATGGCTCAAGGGCCACCTGGCAGAGTTTCCCTGCCACCTTCTCTACCAGGTGGGCCCCACCAAGAGGGAGGCAGAAGCTTAAGCAGCAGCCCACACAGCACTCACTGAAAGATGTACCCCAGGCCACTGCAGCCCCACCTGCCCCTCCTTTACAGTCTGAAAAAGAGCTTGGGGCCATAGTGGTTCTTAGAAATGTGCTAGAGAAGAACTGAGGAACCAGATTTCCAATGGACATTGGCGCCCACGACCTCTGAACACAGAGGATTCCTCCACTTCCTGCAGGGAGATGCCACTTTGGGACAGTCTGAATGGATGACGTTTCCCGAGTACCTGTGATTGTATCTGTGACTGCCGAGCCATCTGCTCACAATCAAGGAGCTGACCGGGGCTGCAGAGGTCTGGAGGGGATTGTGGGCACCCTGCTGGCCCAGCAAGGCAGGAAGTAAATGAGCAGGAGATTTGAGTCAGGAGAGCCAAGTTCAAATCACAGCTTTCCCATTCAGTAGACCCATGACCTTTGCTGCTTTCCCATTTGCTAATTAGAGATAATAGCTCTATCCATCTCTCACAGTTCTGGGGAGGATTAGATGAGATAGTACATATGAAGGCCTCATCATCATAGACTCAATTCAGAAGACTCTGGATTTGGGTCAGGCTAACTCTGACTTATAATACCAAGAACATGTACAAAGTGTCTCTTCCATCAATAACTATTCATTGAGAACCTACTCTGGGCCAGGCACTGTGCTAGACAGCAGAGCTAGAGGAACAGAGAAGACAGATACAATGCAAGACTTCATGAAGCTTCTAGTCTGGCGAGAGGCAAAGGAACGTGCTGGACGGACATCAAATAATGACACAAAGAGTGGATTACTCTCCATTTTGAACAGGAAGCCAAGTTGTCCCAGGGAGCATGTGACTAAGGAAATCACCAGATCTGGGTGGCTAGGAAGGATTAATCTTTGCCTCTTCCTCCTTTCTGCTAACTGGAAAGAGGGCATGATGGCTGGAACTTAGCAGCCATTTTGGACCATGAGACAGAGCTGCTGGATAGGAGGGGCCTGCATCCCTGATGATTCTGTCAACATGCTGTATCCCTTCTGTGTTGCCTACTTCTGACTTCTTTATCATCTCCTTGAGAGAAAATTACTTTTCTTTAAGAAAAGTCGTGCTTTAGTTTTTTTTCTGTTCTTATCCCCAATAAGCTCTGAACCACCAGACCGGAGTTAGTAATGAATGTGCTGCCTCTGTATTAGACCATAAGAATCTTGGGGGCAGAGGGAATGCAGTGCCCAGCACTGGACTTTCCTCATAGGAGGGAGTCTCAGCAGCCATCGAAACATTAGTATGAGTGGGAAGGATGTGACAAAAGAATCATGGGACAGAAAAGTCAAGGTGGAGATAAATCTGGGGTAAGACATATGAACTATTTCCAGAGATGCCTGGGGGCAGAGCTAAAGAAGGATGGAACAGAGAAACTCAGCAGTCACGGGGCAGAACCTACTAGAACTAGAGCTGAAGGACTTGAAGCCAGGGAGAGCACTGACCTCCAAAGCAAGGTGCCTTAAGGTCCTAGAGGTCCTTGGGGATGGCTTCGTGTTGGCCCCAACTTTGAGCATGATGTCGAGGGAGGACCCGAGACTGGGGCAGCAGGGAGAACAGGGATTAGAGCCCACTCTGCCATTTGCTAGCTGGCTGAGTCCAGGTAAGTTTCCTGGCCTCTCTGAGTTTCAGTTTACCAATCAAACAACGAAAATAGCTGGAATAATATGTATGAAATTCTGCACACACTGGCATGTGGTAAGTGCCCAGTAATAATGGTGTGCTGGTGGATGGACTTTTTCAGGGAGGCCCATGATCCCAGTGTCCTGGTGTCCATGCTTTTCTGGGATCCCCTCCCCTTGTGTGTGTTCGGGAACTGTGGCTTGCTTCTAACCAAACACAACGTGGCCACTGTGTTAGGACATCACTGTCGTGATTATAGTACATTATATAAGACTCAGTCTTGCCAGTGGACTCACTCTGCCGTCTCTCCCCACTGCTGGCTTTGAAGAAAACTCTGTCCCGAGTCCTAAAGCTGCAAGACAGTGAATTCTGCCAACAACTAGCCTCGGGAGCTTGGAGGTAGACGTCAGCCCTGGCATCCTAGACGAGAACCGAGCTGGGGCTGACATCTTGTCTACCACCTTGTAGAGGACCCGGGCTAAGCCATGCCCAGAAACCATGCCTTAATACATGCGTGTTGTTTTAAGCTGCTGAGTTTGGGGTCGTTTGTCCCACAGTGCAGAGAGCAAATATAAGTGTTATATCAAGAATATTTTATGGACTATTTAAGAGAAACATCTTCATTTTGTCTGCACATCAACCCTCAGAGGTGGTATGATTACCCCCATTTATGGACAGAATTGCCTGAGGCCACACAATGACAGGAGGCAGGGGACAAAGGCTCCAGAGGCTGCGTGATGAAGAGCCTTAGCCTTAGCCTTCCCCTTGCTGTGTCCCAGCATGAAGACCTTTGGGAAGGTGTGCTCTGCCGAGCCCTCCACAGACCCAACCCCTCCCTATTGCCCCCTACCCAGCTGCTCCACACGCCTCACTCCTGAGGGCATACGAGCCTCTAACCCCCAGAACCGAGGCACTGAGAGGTAGAGCCCTGTTTCCCCAAGGACTTGAGAGCAAAGGGCAGAGCCGAGTTCTCCTGGGAATAAAGCTAAGGAAGGAGGCAGCCAGCTCTCCAGGGGCCATGCTGCACACCCTTCCTGAGCTGGGATGCCACCATGCATGACTTCCATGACATCTGTGTACTCCAGGGTCACTGCACTCTCTGTAACCCAGGGCTGGGCCTGGTCTGATGGCCCGATCTCACATACAGCAAAGAAGGGAGGGACACACCAGGACTACAGCCTTAGAGGTGACCCCCTCAGTTCCTGCAGCAGGGGCAGTTATGGGGCCTGGGGAACAGGAGAGTGCTCCTGTGATGGTCTCCAGAGGAGGCTTGCTACTTCCCCTAAGAAATGCAGGGAGGCAGGCAGATATCCCTAACTTGGACTGCATTTACAATTTCAACCAGCTTCTTCCATTTTTTCTTCCTCCCTCCATCCCACTTCCTTTCCTTACCAACCCCTGTCTTCCACCGGCAGCAAAAAGCAGTTTCTTGGGATTAGCTGAGCTCAGAGTTGCAAAGGAATGCCCTCCCCAGGCCACTGAGGGCTCTAGCCCAGGCCAGTACCTCAGAGGGAAATTTCCTAACTGTTTATACCAGGTAGCAGCCATACTAGGTTTTTCAATTTTGTTCTCCCAGAATTTCAAAAGAAAGTTACATTTTAAATATTCTCACCTTAGCATGGCTGATTTTCACCAACGACGCTGCGGGAGGTGATGTGGTACAAGCTCTCATCCCTGGCACCCTGTTCCACACCCCCGGACTGTGCACACGCCTGCCATCTGGACCTCACAACCGTGCTGGGGCACCTGAGCCCCATTTCACAGATGAAGAAACTGAGGCATGGTAAGTAACTTGCCCAGAAACACACAGCTAGCATGTGGGAGATCTGACTCCCCTGCTCCTTGCTTCCTCTGAAAAGGACAAGGAGGACAGGGACATGGTGTCTTGAACGCCAGCCAGGTCACAGTATCATGTTAATCAATAGAAACCGGGCTGAGTGCAGACAGATGAATGCACAGGTGGGCAGGGCACGGGGCGGGGGAGGGGTGCTGGCTAGACACAGTGCCTCCAACCTAGAGAGAGTCCAGCCTTAGAAAATGGCGGTGGGGGAGGCGGTATCTGCTTCATGACCAAGCCTCTCCCCGGGGCATCTGTCTCCCTCCACCTGCTCCTGACTCCTTGAACTTCAGGTTCACCATCTGTGCTAAGGGACTGACATCTATTTTTCTCTGGGGGAGGATGAAATGAGACAAAGCTCTTGACATAGGGCTTAGCCCAGAACGAGCCCATACTAAATGAATTCCAATGAATTGCATGCCCGCTCCACCAGAAACCTGAGTTCTACTAATCAGAGAGATAGAAAGCAATGGTGAGCCCTGGCTGGGTGAGGCGGGAGGATGGGTGGTTTACAGACAGAGGTCTTGCTCCTGCATGAACATTCCACCAGATGGCGCCAGGGGACAAAATTCACAGCCCTTCAGGCCAAAACATGGGGATGCTGGCGTTTCCAGGGTCTTCTTGCACAAGGGGATGGAACTTTATTATCCAGTTCAGAGCTAAAGAAAGCCTGAGGCTGTGTCACTCTTCATGACTTTCCTCAATCTCCTTAATCTAGATCTTCATAAAATATGGGGCAGGGATGGGGCAGTAGGAGCCAGAAGAGGCTGGGGCTACTGGGGGTATAGACGGGGACGACAGGTCAGCAGCAACCACAACACCCCATCCCTGAGCCAGACAAAGCCAGGCGAAGGCAGGAAAGGCACCATGGCCAACTGCAAACAGAACCAAGAAAATCAATCAAGTGTAAATCCAGAGGAGGGCTTTTCCTGCACCGACCTCTCCTGGCACACAAGATACTCTCCCTGAATGTTTGCAGAACTCACATAGGACCTAGGACTAAGTTAGACCTCCCCAAGGAGCTTCACCTCTCAGGCCCTGCAGAAGGGGGACCCACTCTCTCAGCGCTCCCACATTTCAGGGAAACAGCCCCATGGAGTAGTTCGGGGTCAGAACTATAAGGGGGTCAATTGTGTCAAAACATTATGGTCCAGATCACTCCATGGGGGCCAAAGGCAGTCACCAACTCACCCAAATACCAAAATGCTATGGAATGAGGATGCTCTCTAGGCACTAATATGAAATGTGTTTGGTCAAGATGTATTGTGAAGTAAAAAAGTAAGGGCAGGAATGGGTCTGTCTTTCCATTATTTGCATTAAAAAGAAAAGAAAAATTAGCATATTTGTGTTGCTTATACTTAGGTCAATAAACCCTGGAAGGATTGAAAGCCTACTAAGAACAATATGGAGTGGAGGGGGATAGAAAGATGGATGGATGGATGGATGGATGGATGGATGGATGGACGGATGGAAGGAAGAAGGAATGATGGAAGGAAGGAAGGGTGGATGAAAGAAGGATGGACAGATGTACGGACAAGGACAGGAGAGGGAGCTGAGACTTTCCTCTGTATGCACTGGAACATTGCTTGATCTTCAAACCATGCAAATGTATTACCTTTCAAAGACTAATCTTTCAAAATTGCTTCCTCAAGATTGTACAGTGTTTCCCACAGTCCTAGGATGCTTTTACTGGCCGCATATGAAGTGATTAGGATTAGCGTGCAAGAGGACTGTAAACAATTCACAAACACAGCACCCAGTCAGGCAGGGAGAAAACCCTTCATTTCTGTTCGATCTCTGTCTCCACCAAGGAGAATGTTTCAGTGAGATGTTACAGGGTTACATCTCTCTAAATCCTAGTAAACTGCCTTTTTAACAAAGAAAGCAGGCATCAGGCTTCCAGGCTTGGCCCAAAGCAGTGGCTAGCTAAAATGAAACGTTATTTTCTCAACTCTCAATTTACTTGTTTCAAGTAGGTATTTCTACTATGAATGGTAAGTAATACTGGCTCTCCATTTACACGGGTAACAGGAACCTTCTTTTTCAAAAGAGATGGAAGTGAAATGTGAATTGCTCTAAACAAAAATACTAGGGGTCACCTGGGTGGCTCAGTGGGTTAAAGCCTCTGCTTTCGGCTCAGGTCATGGTCTCAGGGTCCTGGGATCGAGCCCCCAATTGGACTCTCTGCTCAGCAGGGAGCCTGTTTCCCCCTCTCTCTCTGTCTGCCTCTCTGCCTACTTATGAACTCTCTCTCTCTTTCTGTCAAATAAATAAATAAAATCTTAGGAAAAAAAATACTAGGTAAACCCCGATGCCATTGTTTTATGCTAACCTCGTGCCAGAAATTGCCAAATGCTTCCCATGAATTCATCCTTAATCCTCCTGCTGCTATGAGATGCAGAGGACAGTGGGGCAAAGAGAACGTGGACTGTGTCCAAGGTCACTGGATACTCGGAGGAGGAGCTTGGAATTTGAACTCAAGCATTCAGCCTCTTGCAGGGCCCCCTGCACCAGAGGGACCAAAGCTAGTGGCCCAGGGGCGCCTGGGTGGCTCAGTTGGAGAAGCGTCTGCTGTTGGCTCAGGTCAGGATCCCAGGGTCCTGGGATGAAGCCCCGCATTGATCTCTGTGCTCCACAGGGCACCTGATTGTCCCTCTCCCTCTACCTGCCGCTCACCCTGCATGTGCGTGCTCTCTCTGTCAAATAAATTAATTTAATTTAATTTTAAAAAGCTGGTGGCCCAGTGAATGCAGACCAGCCCTCCTGCCTCCAGCCCAGAGCCCAGCCCGGCCCCAACACTTGAAGTTGCCCTAAAGCCAAATGGTTTCAGCTCTCCCCTCACCCCCAAGCCAGAGGGACACACACACGCACACAGACACTGCCATTCCACTTGAAGTACTCACTCAATCTGCTTCTTGAACTTTCTCTCACTGTTCTTTTGGACCCTGAGCAGCAGCACAAGGAAGGGTAAGCTTTGCTTCTGCCACCATCGTGCCTGGCTGGACCAGCCCAAGGCTTCTCACTCCATCTGGTTTGGGCCCCAAAGCCCTCTGCCATCCCTCCCCCACCCTCACCACCCTTGCGCAGCCCCTCAGGGACCTTGTGTGAGGTAACTGGATTCTCCCTCTTGTCAGTTGGCAATGAAATTGCAATGGATTTTGCAATGGATCCAGTTTGCAATGGATTCAGGAATGCAAGAAAGAGGGCTACCCCAGTCAGTGATGGCAACCCAGAGCTGGAGCTTCCCAGGCCACCCAGCTGGGCAGCTGTGGCCAGTGTCCTCACACCCACCCTGTGCCCTCTGCCCCCGCAGAGCTGATCTGATGGTCACAGTGGGTCCCAGCAGGTAGTGAGGCCTGCACCTACCTTGCCTCCCTCCTCTGTGAGCGAGCTGAGGTGGTTTCCCTCTTCTCTCTGGGCCTCAGGCACCCGCTGTGCAGTCTGGGGTCCCTCTGCTCCCCCAAACCTCACATCAAAACCTCCTGCTTTGTAAGAGGCGGGCTCCAGGTCATGTCCCTCAGCATGCCTGATGGAGCCTGTGGGGAGGCCTGGGGATCTGCGTTGGCAACAAGGCCGTAGGTGATTCTGATGGATAAAGGGACAATAGAGGAAGGGTCCAGAATGTGGGCTCTGGCCTCTGTTTGATCCTCGCTACCCAACCCTTCCTCCCCCCACCCCCCCGCCGCCGCTTTCCATGCCCCCATCTCTTGGCCACAGCCACAATGCAAGGCTCCCGGGGACAGGACAGACTCAGATGATCATCCCCTCTTAGAGTTGAGGACAAGGCTCTGGAGAGGTTAAGTGAACCATCCAAGGTCACAGACCCACCAAGCAGAGCAGGCCTGCACCCGCACAGGCTTCTTCAGGGGCCCAGGCGGCCGGGGTGGGGTAGCCTGCCCTGCCCACAAGGTCACGTATCTGAGAACAGAGGCTTCTTCCTCAACTCACAGAGCCAGAGTCCCCAGTCAGAGACTTCTGCCAAAGGGCCGGGTTCTGGTCCCAGCCCCAGAAGAACGGGAGGTGCTGGGGAAGCTGGCAGGACTGGAGCCGCCATTCTGCCTGGTCTCAGGCTTGATGTCTCTTGTGGGAAGATAGAAATGTGGCCTCCACCTGCAGGCTAGCTAGATGGTAAAGTGAGGTAGGGCCTGGAGAGTGAAGGCCTTGGAACTTATGGAAGGAGGGCCCAGGAGACCAGACAATCGGGAAGATGGAGTGGGAACAGGCAGTCAGACCTGGGGAGCTCCCCTCACCAGGTAGCCCCAACAAGGGAGTCAAAATAACTCCACAGGGGGAGGGGGGGCTCCCCTTTCCAGCCCCACAGAGGCAGCAAAGGCCTGGTGAGATCCAAGCTGGGGCTCACGTGCTGTGAGGGCAGCTCTCCCCAAGGCAGCCAGGCAGAAAATCCAACCTGACAGGGAGACACAGGGCTTCGAGGATTATCCCTGGAGATTAATGGAAACCTTTGCTGAAATCTGCCCTCCAAGCTGCCCAGTGTGGGGGATCCTGTCACACAGCAGGCAGGGCGGGGGTGTGGCGGGCCACAGAAGAAGGCCCACCCACCTCAGACGGGAGGACTAGGACCAGGACCAGCCAAGGCTCACCGGGCTCTGCACTGAGCCACTGGGAGCAACAAGCCTCTCCCTGCTCAGAATTTGCTCACACAGGGATTTCTCCTGACCTCTCGGTGTATGCAGATGAAAGCCTCACCGAAGGCCATTCAGACAAAAGGCGGGGGACACTTCCTGCTACCCAGGCTGCACAACCCAGGGACCCCCTTCCCCTTGCCCGGGGCTGGGCTGGTGCAGCGTGTTTCAGACCCCGGGCTTAAGAAGGGAAGCAGAGCAACAGGTAGCCAACTCGGCCCAGAGCCCAGGAGCACAGGGAAGAAAGCAGGGCCGGGGAGCGGGGGGGCGCTCCTCATTCAACCAGAATAGCTCTGCTGGGTCTGTGCTGTGTGTTGGACAAGGAACAGCATTTCTTCCTGAAATGACCCACTTCAAGCCCCCAACCCTGTCTCTCAGGCTAACAAGCCTGTTAAGGGGCCTCTGCCCTGGGATAGGTGTGGACCCGGTGCCCCAGCTCCTCACACCTCCCAGGGCCTGCCGCACCCGGTCTCCCTCTAGTCAGGGGCCCGGAGGAATTTTCCCTCAGTTCTCCTCAGAAGGCTCAGGCTTTGGGAACAGAAACTAAATTCTAGAAAAAAGACCACTCAGCTCTGAATTTGAGGACCCAGATTCCTACCCCTTAAAGAAACTTTATATACTGAGGGTTCACTCAAGATTTATTTCTTCAGAATCCCACTGGTTTGCAAAGGAAAAAGAAAGGGAGAGCCTGGCCCCAGAGGGCCATGCGGGGGTGGGGGGGGTGTTTGATGAAATGGGAAGCACCGGGCGGGGCCCTTCCTTCCCCATGGCTGTGGGGCTGGAGCCACAGGAATGCGGGGGCTGGGTGAGTGTGTGGCAGAGATGCTGGGGAGCAGCACAGGAACAGCAGGGACACCAGGCAGATCTGGGTACTACCTCCCCTTGCCCAGGCCCCATAGAAGCCATTCCTTTCCCTCCTTTCCCTGTCTGCAACGCCCCCCAGTCCCCAGCACCCTCCCCTCCATATGTCCATCATTAAGGGAAGCCATGTTCCAGCAGCTGCGGAAAAAATCAAGACAAGGAAAACACAGAGAAAGGAGTCCTGTTCCAACACCACGAAGTTCCTTCAGGAATGTCTGTGATAAAGGCCACCAGCCTGCCCAAGGGCAGTGGCAAGCACAGGAGCATGGGGGTGTATGTGGGGGAGAGGGGAGGCGGCATCCTGTTCCTGGGCAAGGCGCCCAGGCTCTCAGGAGGAGGGACAGAATCAGTCTGGATCTCAAACTCACCCCATCCTCCCCACACACACCCCATGATGGTTTGCTCCAGAGCCCTGGCCTTCAAGGAGCACTTCCCAAACCTGCCTTCCTCTCCCAACTCTCTAGAAGAATCCTAAGAGTAGGATGGAAAATCCGGTCTGCAGACAAGGGAAGGCCTCAGGCTCACCCAGCCTCCCTCTGACCACTGCGGGCCCAGAGCCCTCATCAGCCCCCAGCAGGGCCTCACACAGACCCCCGGCTTGCCAGCCACAGCTCCAGGCTTCCACTCATCCACACACACTGAGGAGACATTGCCAAGGCCTGCTGGCTTTCAAGCAGAGTATGGCAGGGCAGGGAGGCTGAGCAGCCTCTAGGCAGAGCCCCTGGGCAAGGGAGCCCTGCACTTGAGCTGTCCTTACCCCATAGCCTCATCGGCCATTCTGGCCAGAGCACCCCATCCCCTCCACAGGCTGACATCTCAGGTCAGCCAGAAGCCATCCAAGCATCAGACAAAGGGAAATGGGAGGCTCAACCGTTGAGCCTCATTGATGAGTTGGCTCATCCAGGCTCAACTGCCCACCTCTACCCTGTTCCCAGTCCCAATCACTCCCAACCACCTTCCTCCTGTCTTCCAGAGGTACACACAGTCATACAATCACTTATGAATGTCTTTACGTGGATTCATTTTTAGTTAAATTTATTTATTGAAAATGTCACCACAGTAAGTAGAGGCCAGTACGACTTGTCATAAATAAAAAGGTAGCCCATTAAAAATATACCATGAAAACAAAACAGAGCTATAAAAGTCTGGAAACTTTTCCCAATGGCCCTACACCCGAGGCCTTCTCCCTAGTAACAGGGGAAGTCAGGCATGAGTTCAGAGACATGAGAATATACTGACACCCAGCTGAGACTTTCTTCTTGGCATAAAAGGACCGGAAAAGAATTGGAAAGGGAATCCCTTTCTTGCTCTGACTCTGTGCTTAATGCAGGCCCAGTACTACCTAAAATCATCTCAAGGGAATGTAGGCAACCACCCACACTTTGGAAATGCAGGACTAGAGGCCTCCTCTTTCTCGTGCTCAACGCACCGCAGAGGGCCTCCTATGAACACACCTTCCCGGCACAACCAGACCCTGCCCCGTGTGCCTGTCCTCACAGCAAGGCCTCCCCAACTCCCTCTCCCGCATGCCTGCCCCGCTCGCTCCCAGAGGTCACCGCTGACTCAGGTGGGATACCAGGTAGACGAGGCCCACCAGCAGCAGTCCACGCACACCCAGCATCATCAGCAGGAAGAGGAGCAGGATGGAGGTCACGGGCTCCACGGCGTGGTTGCCCAGATGCCACTGGGGGAAGCCCATGTTCACCAGCTGCCGGTTGAGGTCATTGAAGGGGGACGGGGCGGCCCCCAGCCGAGCCCCGGCTTGCTGCTGGCGAGGGCCAGAACCCCCCAGGGGGGCGCCATGGCCCCTATTGAGAAAGCTCTGGAAGGTGGAGACAGAGAGAGAGAAATGAATCTTAGAGAAAGCATCCTGGGAGTTGAAGTATGAGGCAACCTGGGAATCTTCTGGGCCAGGCCCCGCCCCCACCCCGTCCAGGCTCCGCCTCCCAGGGCCACACCTTCCTTTCTCAGCTATCCCCGGGATGCCAGCCCACAGGAATCCCCCTCACTGAGTCACAAGCTCTCAGAATACAAAAAATGCCAGTCTATATTCCCCACGTCTTGCCAGGGAGAAGGTGCCCAGACCAGAGAAGAGAAAAATGAGCAAGGAGGACTAGATTCTAGGGCAGAGCTTGGGAACAGCCA
>NC_081560.1:136052436-136124144 GCF_022355385.1 Mustela nigripes | reverse complement strand
TTTCTTTCTTTCTTTCTTTCTTTCTTTCTTTCTTTCTTTCTTTCTTTCTTTCTTTCTTTCTTTCTTTCTTTTTTAAGATTTTATTTATTTGACAAAGATCACAAATAGGCAGAGAGAGAGAAGAAGGGAAGCAGGCCCTCTGCTCAGCGGGGCTCCACCCCAGGACCCTGAGATCATGACCTGAGCCGAAGGCGGAGGCTTTAACCCACTGAGCCACCCAGGCGCCCCAAGGGAACAGCCATTTCTAATCCTCCCCGGTCCTCCCTTTAACACCATTCCTGGGTGGCCGTGGGTTCCTCTTCCCCACCTTCTCCACTTCTCTCTCAGCCAGCTGGCTCTTCAAAAAAAGATGCTGGCTCCAGCGGGGTTAGCCCGGTCAAGGGAGAGAGCCTCTTGGATTCCAGGTCTGGGGAGGTTGCTGGGAAGAGTGAGAACTGGGGAGGCAGGCGGATCCTATTGCAGATTGCAAGAATGCAAATTTCCCCCAAGTCTTGACCCTCACCTCATGCTCCTTAGCCGGGCTCTCCGCAAAGAGGGCTTCTGACTAGAGAAGGCTAATGACTAACAAAAGAGCTTCTGCTTGCTAAGGGGTAACTGACACGGAGGGCAGGAGCCCAGCTTTTCCCCTGCCACGGGTGCTGGGCACACACCTGTCGAGGGGCGCTACTGCGTGCTGGGAGAGTGTTCCTCACGCGGGGGTCGTCGTCCTGCACTATCTCCCCATTGGCCAAGATCCGCACCATCCTCCCAGGAACGATGGGTCCCTGCTGGGCTGTGCCTGTCCCCAGACCTCAAAAACCTGAAAGAAACAATTTATCAGAGATAAGGGGACCTCGCCTTCCGCCTTCCGTGGGAACAATGGCAATTCTGGGTGCCCATGCTGGTTACCCAGACAGAGCAGGCCCTGCGTCTGATTAATTCCAAGGAGAGAAATAAATGCGAGTTATTTGTCAAATGAAAACCTTTCAGACATCGAGGCCACTGGGAAAACTACCAAAGGGAGCCGGGGTGATGGAAGCTCTGTGACCCTGCTGCGCAGCAACCACAGGGAGGAGAGCCCTTGCTGCGCCCCATCTCACACCCCACAACACTCTCTGGAGCAAGGGACAGTTAGAGAACCCCAGGGGTGTAACAGGCTTGCCCAGCACCACTCTTCTAGAGGCAGCAGAGTCAGAACGTGAAGCTGGGAACTCTGGCGCTAGGCCCTTTTCTGGGCTCTGAACAGGGAGTCCAGGGCACCCAGCTCCCCAGTGTCTCCATTTCCCATCCGTTAAAAAGGGGCCCATTGGGAGTAAATGCCAAGGACCCGGGCCTTCTCCCCAGAGAGGATCTGGGCCCACTTTGGAGCCACTTTAGGTCCACGGCCTGGCAGCTGACCCCACTCAGGGCCACAGGGCCCCGGGAGCTGGCAGGAGGGGCAGACCCTTCTGGCAGAGGGCACACCCCTCGCCTGCCCCTCACCTCTCAGATAACACCAGCCTTCTCTGCCATCGCCGGCAGAGCCAACTTGCCCAAAATTGGGAATGGGGGATGCTGCTGTGGCTCTGGGAGGACCCCACTCCGGAGACCCCAAGGGTGTCCATGCGCTGGAGGTGGGGGTGGGGGTCCTACCACGGCTTTCCCCGAGTCTGTGTCAAAGCCATTTTTTCTCAGGAGACGAGCCACCGTTTTCACCTAAATTCTGAAAAGCATCTGGGACACCCACGCCAAAAGGGATTTAGAGCCCCTGTTCTGTTGCCCTTGGGCTAGAGCCTGGGCCAGGCGGGTCCCCCTTCTGAAGCCCGCTGTTCCCTGCAGAAGGCCAAGCGGGTCCGCAGCTCCGCAGCCCCTCGGTGCTTTGCGCCCCCGCGCCCGCTGGGTGGGCTGAGGCCGCAGCCAGCCCCGGGACACCTGACTCCGGGAGGGGGGCGCGCGGGCGATCGCAGGGGGCGTGCTGCGGGCAGGGGCGGGGGGATCCGGGGAGGGGGCGCCGCCCCAGCTGCCGAGCCCGACCCTGGAGAAGGGAGGCATGCGAGCTCGCTGGCCCTCGCCCAGGGCCGAGACACCCACCTGCGGTCGCGGCTCCCGGCCTCAGCGGCGTCCACTCCCGGCGGCTCCCAGGCCGCTTCCTCCCACCTGACCTCACAGGAAGCGCGCGCCGCAGCGGCGCGGCCCCCTCTGCAGGCCGCAGGGGGAACTGCAGCTGCCGGGCCCCCGGGCGGCGCAGGGCGGGGAGGAGGGAGAAAGGGGGCGCCACCAGGAAGGGAGGGGGGAGGGAGAAAAGAGGATAGAGAAGGGAGAAAGAAAGGAAGAAGGAGGAGAGAAAGGAGGGAGAAAGGGAAATGGACCCCATGGAGGAACCCTCTGCCCTGGGTGGAAAGATGGCACACACTAAACCCACAGATGAGAGTTTGCTGAGCCCCTGCCGGGATGCCTCTCGAGTAGGACCCAACCCTACCCTCAAGGATCTCCAGCTCCAGTGGGGAAGATAAGGCGTGAACCACAAGGCAAGTGCAAATAACTGTAACTTGAAGGAAGGCAGGCTTCCTGGAGGAGGTGGTCTTTGAGTTGGGGCCAGAAGTTTAACTAGGATAAATAGGGAAGAGTGCCACGCCTTAAGGGACTGAACAGTCAATCTCAGCCTCTTTCCTGATGTTTTCGTGTCTCCACCCTCCTGCCGACTTTCATAAGCTGGTCCCTTTGAACCCATTCACCAGTGGGAAAGAATGAGTTCTGTAGTCCCACAGCTTGGGTTTCAGGCTCTGGCAAGTTACTGGGCTGCTCACTCTCCTCGTTTGCAAAATGGGGATAATCACACTTCACAGGACTGTTGCCAAGATTAAGAATGAGAATTGCCGACACATGGCAAGTGTTGATAAACATTGGCTGTGACTATCAGGGAATAGATGCTTCTGGAAGGAGGCAGTTATTTGTCGAGTATATAGTAAGACCCACTGGGTACATACACCGTAGTAAGATGCCCGCTGGCCCCTAGTGAGGGAAGCAGAAAGGAGGATGAAAAGTTGGCCTTGCCCTAAGGACTCATCACCTGCTATCATGGTTTAATTCTTTGATTATGAAACCTCATCAGTGAAAAGTGTTAAGCAGGTCCCCCTGATATCTATATCTCATTTGTGTATTATTTATTGGCTTGTGGATAAAAAGCAGCTGCTAGAGCCAACCTGGCTTGAACCTGGCACAGCTGCTTTCTAGTGGTGCGATGGGCCCATTATTCAGCCTTTCTGGTTTGAGTTCCTTCGTCTGTAAAATGAGGATAACACCAGTACTTTTGTCATCGGATCTTCATGGAACACTGAGCACTTGGGGTACAGCCTGGTCACTGTAAGTGCCCACGGCTGCTGATGCTCACGATGATTACCACTGCTCTGCTACGGTAAGTCAGTTGTAACCCATGGACTCTACACAAGACTAGGATATCAGGTAGATACAAAACTGAAATCCTAATGCTTTCTTCCTGCACTCAGAAGCAGGGGTTAGTGTGGAAGGGGTGATTCCAGGGCAGGATTCCTTTTTTTAAAAAAATATTTTATTCATTTATTTATTTGACAGAGAGAGAGAGAAGGCAGGAAAGGAAACACCAACTTGGGGAGTGGGAGAGGGAGAAGCAGGCTTCCTGCTGAAAAGGGGGGGGGGCGGGGACTAGGGGCAGTGGGAGGGGCGGCTGGCTCCCAGGACCCTGGGATAAGGTCCAGAGCCATGCAGATGCCCCTAGGACAGGATTCCTGATTCGAAGGGGTGGTCTGCTGCTCTCAAAAGTGGCTGGACATTAGAATTACCTGGGATGTTTAAAAACAATCCCAATGCCTAAGTCCCACCCCAGAGGTGACAGTACTCTGGATCTGGAATGCAACCTATGTATGGAGACATTTTAAAAAACTAATTCTACTGGGTGATGGATACTGAGGAGGGTATGTGCTATGGTGAGTGCTTTGATTAAGCCTGATGATTCACAGACCTGTACCCCTGGGGCAAATAATACATTATGTGTTAATAAAATAAAACAAAAACAAACAAAAATGAATTCCAGGTGATTCTAATGAGCAGCCTGAGCTGAGAACCACTGCCTTCCATGAAGAGATCCACTCAAGTGGGGCTCCCAACCCGAGATCACCAAGGACAGAGAGACTTTAGTGGGCTGGGGGAACCAGGGAGGAGATAAGGTCTGTACCCAGGAGGTCTTGCGCCAGTGCAACTGCTGCCAAAGAGACCTGGTCCTACCAGAGATAACCATGAGAGCCCAGAGGAGAATGTCTCTCTAGAGAAGGTTAGGAACAGCCTTAGGGGGCAGTAATGTTTGACTAGACTTTGAAAAGACCTATCAGTACCAATTAAAACAGCCTCAAAAGGCTGGAGAGGTTCCCACCTCTCCACTTCCTTCAGGTGTCTCCCCTGCTCAAGAACCTGCAATGGCTCCCTATTGTCTGCTCCAAAAAGACCCAGCTCATTGGCGGGCTCTGACAACCTTCCAAATCTGGCCCTAGCACACTCTTACCAACTCCCTGACTCAGCTCCACCCACCTGGTCCTGAAGTATGTCACCCAGAGTCCTACTTGGCTTGGGCCTAGAAAGTTGGCCTGAAGGTCCTCTCCACCCAATCTAAATCCTCCCATGCTTTTATACCAACAACACAAACTTCAGTTCTGAGTGTTCCATGTAATAATAATAACCCCTGTGTGTGCAGAGGCCCTATGCTTTCCAAAGTGCTTTTCCAGACCATATCATTCTTCTTTGGATTATGACATAGGAAGCATAGGTATTATTGTTCCATTTTGCTAATAAGAAACTGAGACTCAGGGGTGCCTGGGTGGCTCAGTGGGTTAAGCCTCTACCTTCGGCTCAGGTCAAGATCTCAGGGTCCTGGGATGGAGTCCTGCATCAGGCTCTCTGCTCAGCGGGGAGCCTGCTTCCCCCTCTCTCTCTGCCTGCCTCTCTGCCTACTTGTGATCGCTCTTCTCTCAGATAGATAAATAAAATCTTTAAAAAAAAAAAAAAAGAAAGAAAGAAAGGAAAAAAGAAAAGAAACTGAGACTCAGAGACATGGCACATAGCCAGCTCCAGGTCAGTGTTAGTGCCAGGATTCAAATGAACCCAGGTTCTCCCCTCCCCCTCAGGCCCATCCCCTCTCTGCTGCCTCTTTATTTTGTGCTTCCCACACCCAATGCCATGAGCACGAGACTGCCAACGCCGCCCCCCCCCCCCCCCCCCCCCCTCATGCCTTAATCCCAGCAGGTGTCCCATTAAAGCATGCTTTTGGCTCTGCTGGTTGTCATCGCACACTCTTGCTAAAGTTTGGGCCACCCTGCTTTAGATCAGTGGCTTTGCAAACACTTTTGGTCCAGTACATTTTACATCATGACCTAGTAGCCACACTCATGTGAAGAAGTTTCAACAACAGTATTTACCCTTTCTACATGAAATATACCGTGATGTTTTCTATTTTTTAAGGGAAAAAGTGCTAATCAATTTCTCACACTATTTTGCTATCCATGAATATAGTGGTTCTCAACCCTGATTGCATGTTAGAATCACCAAAGGGAAATTTCATCAAGTATTGGTGCCCAAACCAGTTGGATCAGAATCTCCAGGAGGTGAAGCATGGACATCTCCATGCCCGGTTACTTAATAAGCACTCAAGCTTGTAGATACTAATGTGCGGTTTAAAAACACTGCAGTAGACGTTCCTCCGGGATGGACGGCTGCCCCTAAACTTAGAGTTCCTTCAGATACAAAGCAGTAAGTTCCACGAGGCTAACAAAGATAAGCTTGTGTAATAAGACCCAAGCCCCAAAGAGGAAACACTGCCCAGAGCACAACACCACAATGGCAGTCCCTCGCCTCCACTGACTATCCAAACGCCAGGAAGAAAGACCAACCCCGAGCCTCCAATATGGCACCAATCCTCAAAGAAACCCTCTGATTCACTGGTGGCAAGTTGACTTCATTGAGCCCCTTCCACCCCAAGGGCCAGAAATTCATTCTAGCAGGGAGAGACACCCATTCCAGGTATATGTTTGCCATTCCTGCCTGGAAGGCCTCAGCCCAAATCACACATGTTACAAAGTGTTTAATCTCCTGGTCCAGGATCCCATGTAACATGGCATCAGACCCATGGCATCACAGCCAAGCAGGTGCAAGAGGGTACCCATAACCATAGGATCCACAGGTTACATCACATACTACACCAGCTGGCCTAATACAGTGTTCGAATGGCACCCTGAAGACCCAGCCCAGTGCCAGCTCAGAGACAATACTCAGCAAGAATGCTGTGCCATCCGCAAGGGATGCATTCTCTACCTTAAACCAAAGGCCTAGACAAGCTGTGTGTCTCCAGTTGGAAAACACTTGGATTCAGGAACTCGGAAGTGGAAGCAGCAGTGGCCCCGCTTACTATGGTGCCCAACGACCCTCTTCGGGAATGTGTGCCTTCCATCCCCACAACTCTGGGATCTGCAAAGATGGAAGTCCTGCACCCCAAAAGGGAGCACCAGTACCAGAGAACACAACAGGAGTTCTTTCAAACAAAATGCTAAGGGTGCAGCCTGAATACTTCGGGTTCTTGTTTCTGGAAATTAGCAGGCAAGAAGAGGAGCCATTGCCCTTGTCCAAGAGTGACTCGTCCTTGTTACTGGGAGGAGGGAGGGCTGCTCTTACATTAATGCAGACAGGACAACCATATCCGGCCCCCAGATGGTCCACTTGGATGCCTCTTGGTTGTCCTTTACCCGAGTGTAGTGGTAAAGGGCAGTACAACAACTCTGTCCTCACAAGGCCATGTGACCAGAAGTTCAGAGCCCTCAGGGATAAGTGTCTGGGTCACACTTCCAGGTGAGTCACTGAGGCCAATAGAGATGCCAGGTGAGGGGGAGGGGTGGGGAGGGACGATGATCAGTTACAGCTACAATGGAGGAGACTGTAGTTGGTCCCCCTAGTATTTCTCTGGAAGACCAATCCATCGGAATCCTGAGAGAGTAGATCTCGAATGGTGTGATGGATGGGCTGTAGGAGACATGAAGATAAGCTTGCCAGACCCCCCTCCAGGGAAGGACTTGTTGTTCTAACTTCTGCAAGAGCATCTGGAACCTTTAGCTGTCAGCCCCTTCACACAAGTTGCTTTGATGCGGAGGGACCCTCCCCCCAGGGTCAAGTCCTCCCACAGTCCATGAATGAGGGACACAGAAGATATGCGTGGGCTGTGTCAGCTTCAGAGATTCTCCTGAGGTTGGCTGAGGGGGTCAGGTTTTTATCATAACTTAGTTTTCCCGTCTGCTCAACCCTCTTTGCTCTGTCTCCCTCAACAATCTACTGAACTCCCAATTCTGTCTCAAGAGTATGCTTCCTGGAGAACCCAAAAGAGAACAAGTCCCCATTTTGCTGGAGTGGGAGAAAGTTTAATCTCATTTACTGCAAGATAGCCACTGCCTTGGACGCAGCAGGCACAGCCAAATGTCCTTCAGATTCATAGTCCCCTTTAGCCTTTTCAGTACTGAGCCCTCCCCCTCCACCAAGGTTTGGCAGGTAACTAGACATCCATCTAGGTAGCTGGAAAATCCAAAATAAATGATGAGAATTTAGAAGACATTTTAGTAAGATTATTGTCTATAAATTGGTCATATTCTTAAATACAGGCAGCAGAGTTAAAAACTTAAATTACAAGAGGCACCTGGGTGGCTCAGTGGGTTCAAGCCTCTGTCTTCGGCTCAGGTCATGATCCCAGGGTCCTGGGATCGAGCCCTGCATCGGGCTCTCTGCTCAACAGGGAGTCTGCTTCCCCCTCCTCTCTCTCTGCCTGCCTCTTTGCCTGCTTGTGATCTCTGTCAAATAAATAAGCAAAATCTTAAAAAAAAAAATATATATATATATATATATATATACACACACACATAAATCCACTAGGAGTAATCTAAGATTAAAGATGTGCATGGGGTCCTCTATTCTGTTCCACCCATCTATGTGTTTATCCTTCTGCTAATATCACAGAGTCTTGATTATGTAGCTATATCATAATTCTTGATATTGGGTAAGAATGATTCTTTCCCCCTTTATTCTTTTTCTTCAAAATTGTTTTAGTTTTTATAGCTCCTTTGTCTTTCCATATAAAATTTAGAATAATTTGTCTATATCTACAAAAATTCTTACTGGGATTTTGATAGGAATTGTGTTAAACCTGTCTCTCAATTTGGGAGAAATTGGCATCTTTTCACTCTGTGGTATCTCCCACAATTTGTGTACACAATTTGTCCCTTGGCTTATTTAGATCTTTTTCTGTTTCTTCTGTCAGCACAGTATAGTTTTCAGCATATCAGTGCTATACATGTTTTGCTAAATTTACACCAAAATATTTCATTTTTAAATGATTGCAAATGATATTATATTTTACATTTCAGTGTCCATATGTTAATTGCTAGTATAGTAAACTACAATTAATTATTGTATATTTGTCTTATATTCCATGACCTAGCTGAACTCTCTTACTAGTACTAGGTATTTTTGTAGATGTATTGGAATTTTCTGTGTAAACAATCAGGTCATTTGCAAATAGAGTCCATTTTATTTCTTCCTTTCCAATCTTTATGTCTTTTATTTCTTTTTCTTGCCTTAATGCACTGGCTAGAACTTCCGATACTACATTGAATAATAATGGTGAAAGTAGACATCCTTGCTCGTTCCCAAACTTAAGGGGAAAATCACTGTTTTTCCCCATGAAATATATTAATTGTAGGGTATGAATATGTGTATACACACACACATACACACACACACACACAGATGCTCTTCATCAAACTGAAGAATATCCTATTTCTATTTTTCTGAGCATTTTTAGCATGGATAGAGTATTGAATTTTGTCAAATGCTTTTTCTGTATCGATTGATATGATGGTGTGATTCTTCTTCTTTAATATGTCAGTGTGTTAGATTATATTAAGTGATGTTCAAATACTAAATCAGACTTGCATGTCTAGCATAGTCATGCTATATAATTCTTTTTATAAATTGCTGAATTGTATTTGCCAGTATTTTGTTTAGGGTTTTACATCTATTTTCATGGAGGATATTGAGGATTGTTTTCCTGGGGATTTTTTTTTGGGGGGGGCAGACTATCTCTGTCTAATTTTATTGTCAGGGCAATACTACCTTTATAGAATGAATTAGTAAGTGTTCCTTCTTATTTTCTGGAAAAGTTTGTACAGAATTAGCATTAATTCTTTAAATGTTTGGTAGAGGGGTGCCTGGGTGGTAGAGGAAGTTGAGCATCCAACTCTTGGTATAGGCTCAAGTCGTGATCTCAGGGTTGTAATCTCATGGTCGTGAGATAGAATCCCCACGTCATGGAGTCTGCTTGGGATTCTCTCTCCCTCTCCCTCTGCCCCTCCCCCACCAAATCAATTAATCAAACAATCTTAAAAAAAAAATGTTTGGTAGAATTCACCAGTGAATCCATCTAGACATGGAGATTTATTTGGGGGGGGGGAGTTTTAAAATTATGAATTCAACTTCTTTGATGGCTATAGAGTTGTTCAAATTATCTATTTCCTATTGAGTGAATCATAATGATGTGTTTTCGAGGAATTGGTCCATTTTGTCTACATTGGCAATATATATTTGTGGAGTTGTTTGTAATATTCTCTTATTATCTTTGTAGTGTCTGCTGGATCTGCTATGATAGCCCATGCTTCATTCCTGATACTGCTATTTGTGCCTTCTTTCTTTTCCCCTTCACTCTTGCTGAAGATTTGTCAATTTTAGTGTTCTTTTCAAAGAATCTGCTTTTATTTCATTGACTGTTCTATTGATCTTTTGTTTTCAATTTCACTGACTTCTGTGCTTTGTTATTGCCTTCCTTCTGTTTGCTTTGGAATTATTTTGTTCTTTATTTTCTAAGTTCTTAAGGTAAGAGCTTAGATGATTTGTCTGAGGCTTTTCCTGTTTTCTAATGTAAACATTTATTGGTTTATATTTCCCTCTCAGCTTTAGCTCTGCCCTACAAATTTTGATATGTTGTATTCTCATTTTCATTTCATTTAGTTCAATGAATTTTTAAATTTCTTTGTTATTCCCCCTTTGATGCAGTCTGAAGCTGCCAGTGAATCTTTAGGTGTTTGGAACTTTTCTTGTTACCTATTACTGGTTTTGTTTGATTCCACTGGGATCAGAAAACACTCTCTGTTTGAGCTCAGTTCTTAAAGACTTGTTGAGATTTGATTTATAGTCAAAAACAAACTTTTTTTTTTCACTAGTGTAGTTGGAGGTTGGCAGCATGAGAAAGGGGAGGACCAGGTGGAGATTTGGGGTGCCTGGAGAGAACTAGTTCTGCCTCAATCCAAGAGGAATCAAAAGCTCAAAGGTGGTTTGGGAAGGCCAGAACTATCATGGAAGGAGGAGAGTCCAGGGGGTGAGAGGGATGTTTGAGAACTAGGGTCAAGGGATTACCCTCTGCCTGCTGAGATCCCTCTCAGCCATTCTAGTCTGGCAGGAAGGGGGCAGCCTGCAACCTTTATGGACCTGTCTGAAGCTGCCAGATGCCCCAAACAGGGGGATGGAGGAGGCTCACAAAGGCTTGCCCTCCAGGAAAATGATGTTACTGATCCCCAGCTTTTCTGCCAGGGAAGCTATCTTGGTAGATATTCCATAGGTGACTGAAAAGAACGTGTGTTCTGCAGCTTCCAGATGGACTGTACTATAAATCTCAATTATGTACAGTTGGTTGCTGGTGGTGTTGAGTCCTTCTATATTATTGCTGATTTTCTATCAGTTATTGGGAAAGAGGTATTGAAGTTTCTAACTATAATTGTGGATTTGTCTACTTTCTCCTTTCAGTCCTACCAGTTTTCGTTTCACAAATTTGAAGCTCTGTTATTTGGTGTGTACATTTTTAGGTTTTTGTATCTTTTTGATAGATTGGCTGTTTTGTCATCTATAATGTCATCTGATAATATTCCGTACTCTGAAGTCTACCTTATCCTGTTCTTTTTATTAATGTTTACACAATGTCTTTTCCCCATAATTTTACTCTCAGCTTGCCTATATTATTATATTTGAAGTGAGTTTGTTATAGATGACATATTTTTAAGACTACTCTGCTGATCTTTTATTATGTGATATATTTAGATCACTTACATTTAATGTAATTATTGATATGTTAGGGCTTATGCCTACCAATTTTATTTTGTTTTCTGTTTTTCATTGCTCTGTTTTTGTTTTTCTGCCCTCCTATGGGTTACTTGAGCATTCTTAAGAATTCCATTCTTACTTATTTATAGTATATTGTTATATCTCTTTATATAACTTATTTAGTGGTTTCTGTAAGTATTACATGACATGTACATATCTTATCATAACTGACTGGTGGCATCATTTTACTAGTTTGAGTGAAGTATAAGAATCTACTTCCCTTTATGTCCCTTTAACCTCCCAATTATAGTGTAATTGTCTTAAATATTTCCTCTACATATATTTGGAACCACATCAAACAATGTTATTATTTTAGTTTCAACTGTCAAAGATAATTTAGAAAAGTCAAGGGAAAAAGGAAAGCCCATTTTATTTACCCATATTTTTGCTTACCATGTTATTTCTTCCTTCTTAGAAGGAAGGTTTCAAGATTCTTCCAAGGTTCAAGGTTTGATTTTTCAAGTTTCTTTTATTTTTTCCTTTCTGTTTGGAGAACTTTGTATAGCCACGAAGTTGCTATAGAGTAGGTTTCCTGGTGACAATTTATTTTAATTTTTTTTCCCTAGAGTATCTTCATATCCTCTTGTTTCCTGAAGGATATAGGATTCTGGGTTGACAGGGCTTTCTTTCAACACTTAAAACAATATTGTGCCATTTCCTCCTGGCCTCATGGTTTTTTGGTGAGAAATCTGCTGTTGTTAGAATCATTATGCCCTGTGAGTCAGGTATTGTTTTACTTCTGGCTGCTTTCAGGGTTTTTTTTCCTTTGTCTTTAGTTTTCAGAAGTTTAATTATGATGTGTGTTGGATGGACTTCTTTGGATTTATCCTCTTAGGAATTCATTCTGCTTCTTGAATCTTTAGATTTACATCTCTGGTCAAGTTTGGGAAGTTTTCAGCCATTATTTCTTCAAGTACTTTTGCAGCCCCACTTCCTTTCTTTTCTCCTTCTGTGACTTCAATGATATATATATATATATTAGATCTTTTATTATAATCCCTACAGGTCCCTGAGGCTCTGTTCTCTCTCTTTCCCCCTCTTTTTTCCCCCAGTAGTTTCTGTTCAGATTGGATAATTTCTATTGTTCTACCTCCCAGTTTACTGATTCCATTCTGCTGTCCATCTACAATGTAGATTTTTTTCATTTGTTATCTTCCTGGTTCTTGGTTTTAAGTGATTTTCAAATGAAATCTGGACATTTTCGCATTATGGTATGAGACTCTGCCTCTTATTTAAACTTTCTGTTTTAGCTGGCTTTCTCTGACACTACTCCAGCAGGAGAAGGAGGGACATTGCCTCATTAATGACAGGAGGGAAGTAGAATTCCATGTTTCCCACTCACCCTTCACTGGCACCCAAGTAGGGGCCTGAGGATGGAGGAGCAACATTCTATATCACTGCTGGGTGAGGATGGGAGTTTCTATTCCTCAAACTGTCTCCACAGATAGCAGGGGTTGGAGGTGGGGGGACCCATTACCAGCTAATAAAGATGAAAGTGACTCCCTACTTGGCCTCCTCCTTTTTTACAGCATCATGAGGACAGAGGTCTAAGCTCCCCATTGGCTCTTGCAGGTGTGGATGGAGCCACAGTTTTTTTCTGAGGTATTTGTCTAGAACAGTGCAGTTTTTGTCTAAAAGTTTTCTCTCTTACTAAGTACCTTTCCTAGTACTTTGCTAGAAAGAGCAGTCTCCTTCAGGGCTCTTACAGTCTGTACCTTTAGCTGTTTCCAGGTCTCCAGCCTCTGTATCCCTTATCTGGGATATATAAGACAAAAGGAAAATGCAGCGAATTTACCCCTGTGCTGTCTCATTCCTCAGATCCCAAAGTCCCCAGCCAGTCTGCCTTCTCGTCTCCATCTTTCAAAGACTCCTTATGTTGATTTATACATAATGTCCAGGGTCATCAGTTGTATTTAATAGGAGAATAGGGAAAAGCATATTTACCTCATATTCCCAGAAGCAGGCATTCTAGACAGTTTTAAAGTTATGGAAATGAAGACACTGTGATATAGGTATAAGAATAATAAAGTGACCAATAGATAGATAGAAACCAGGAACAAATCCATAAACCTGGATTTGTGGTAACACAGAACTACAGAACAATAGGGAAAAGAAAATCTTTTTAGTTAAGTCATGCTGTGGTAACTGGGTATCCATAGAAGAATAAAATGAAATTGGACCCTTACCTCACATATTTATACATGAACCAAAAAGAAATTCTAGGTGTATTATAGACCTAAGTATGAAAAGCAAAATGATAAAGAATCTGTGAATATATATATATATATATATATACACATATATATACATATACACAGGTTCTAGACCTCAGAGAAGGGGAAATTTTCTTAATGTGTTATAACAAGTGACAAAAATAAAGAAAATGGTTGATCATTTTTACTATACTAGATTTACATTAAAAGTAAGAACTCCTATTGATCAAGATACTATTTTTTTATTTTTTTAAAGATTTTATATATTTATTTGACAGAGAGAGACACAGCGAGAGAGGGAACACAGGCAGGGGAAGTGGGAGAGGGAGAAGCAGGCTTCCCGCCGAGCAGGTAGCCCAATCCAGGGCTCAATCCCAGGTCCCTGGGATCATGACCCAAGACAAAGGCAGACACTCAATGACTGAGCCACCCAGGTGCCCCTCAAGATACTATTTTTTAAGAAGTAAAATGTCTAGTACGCAAGAAAAATTTTCTGCAGTACATATAGCCAACAAAGGACTCACTTCCAGAATATCCAGAATATATAAAAAGCCTTTACAAATAAATAATAAGACAATCAATAAAATATAGGCAAAGGATTTGAATGAGCACATTACAAAAGAAGAAATCTGAGTGGCCAATAAACTTTTGAAGATGTTATCAATGTCATCGACACTCTGGGTAATGTAAATTAAAACCATAATGAGAAAGGGCCACATACCCATCAGACAGGCTGTAATTAAGTCTAACAACACCAAGCATCAGTGACGATGGGCAGCAATGACAGTTCCCACCCACAGTCGGTTGATTTGCAGATTGGTACAGCCATTTTGGAAAACCATTTAGAATTCCCTAAGAAATGTGAACCTTTACATTCTTTATGATCCAGGACACAAAAGTGAAAGCTCAGGCACCTGGTCATGTGCACAGCATTTTTCATAATAAAACTGGGAAATGAATCAAGTGTCTATCAAACTAAAATGGAAAAACTAATGATAGTAGTGTCATCGAGTGGAATACTATACAGTAGTAAAGATTATGAACTCTAACCACCTGCAATGTAACTGAATTTTACAAATGCTACATTGAAAAGGCACAGCATAAAGAACATAGTCGCTGGTATTGCAATAGCATTTCATGGTGACAGGCGGTGGCTATAATTTCAGTGAACACCATTGGTTGAATCACTATGTTGTACACCTGAGACTAATGTAACATTGTGCATCAATTCTATGTCAATGAACAAAAAAAATACTCTATTGAACAAAAGAAGCCAGAGCAAAATAAATCTTACTGCACAGTCCCATTTCTATAAAGAGCAGAAGAAGGCAAAATTGAATGATATCGTTTAGGGATAAATATTTAGGTGATAAAAATATAAAGAGAAGCAAAGAAATTATTGCCCAATACCTGCTTGCTGTGTGACCTGTGCAATCTACTTAACCTCTCTGTGCCTTGGTGGTCTTATATGTGAAATAGGGATGATAATACTACCTAACATGAAGATAGCTCTTAGGCACACAGTACATAGCACGTGAGCTTTGTTAAATACATAAAAATTCATAGATTCAGGTAACATAAAAATTCTTTGTGTGCTTGTATGGTGTTGAGCCCTTTGGTAAGTCTTCACGAACTCGTGGACTTGGGCCTGAGAGTGAACTACAGAGCTTTTAAAGCTGGGGCTCCCCCTTAGAGTCAGTGCAGCCGCCTCCCACTAAAATGCAGGTCGGACGGCAAGCCTAGGCTAGGTGAGCCCACAGTTTATGCACGCAGTCCGGGCTATGGCAGCCCTAGGAGGACTGGGAGTCAAGCAGGTCCTTGCTGGCCGCCTGCTTTCCCAGCTGGACCTGGGGCTTTGGGCAGTCTGGCACCAGGACCCAGGCAGCCTCTCTTCCTCCAGGGCTCGGAAGAGTAGAGAGAGGTCAGACTATGAGAAAAGAGGAACCGGAGAAAGCTAGAGCTGGGGGTCTGGGAGGCTTTTCATCCCATCCACAGAGGGAGCAGCAGAAAGGAGTAGGGGGCGGGGTGAGCGGAAAAAGGAACCAAAAGCAGAGAATGAGGCCTGCCCAGCAGAATGCTTTTTGTGGGGTCTTAATTAAGCCGGGAGGTCCTATTGTTCCTTTCATGGTGAAACATATGTTCAGGGCCTGGCTGAGGTTTGGGAATGAGATTTCAATGGCGCTGGCCCTATGGCCGGCCGGGGAGGGGGGCTAGGAGAGGCAGCCGGGAAGGGGGGAACTGTCCCTAAGGCTTACTAGACCAATACCATCTCCCAGAGTCACCTGGTGGGACAGGACACTTCGAGGGTTGTTTGGGTCAGAATGTAGAACATAAGCTATGCAGACAAGCCAGGACTCTATAACCTTAGGATTAAATCTCAGTCTATTAGTAAGCCTCTGTCCCAAGGGCACTGGCCAAGGAAGAAGAGTAGAGTGTGGACAGGGTCAGATGCAGAGCCTGAAGAAGGAGGCCAGGCTGGGTCACCTTAAGAGTGTGGAAGGACCAGGTGGGTCCCAAGAAATTGAGGGACGGAGAATGGCTTACACAGAACCAGCAAACAGAGGTGATATCTGTGGCAAGGCAACTCTAAATGAGAAATCCTGAAGGATAGGGATGGTCTGAAAGAACCCAGAAAGCTGTTCCTAGAGTAAGACCGGCAGCATTTGGCAAGAGCCCTGCCCAGAAAGCCTCAGCACCAAGTGACAGCTACAGCGGTTAAGCAAGAACTTCTCTGATTCTTCCCACCCTGGGGCAGGTGGGCAGGAGGAGGAAATGAAGAGAGAAGTGCATCACACCCCTGCAGGGGGTCCCAAGACTCTGGGGTGTGAGCTGCAGGAAGGGAGAAGCCCTAAATAGAGTTGGAGTTTTTATATTCCCCTGGAAATTGATGCTGTTCATTACCCATTAGTGATTGGCGAAAGCCCCGAGAATGGCCAAAGATTTCACCCAGGGCAAATGAGGACTAAGATGGGACAGCCAGTTAGAAAGGACAGAGGGGAGGGGCCCCTGGGTGGCTCAGTGGGTTAAGCCACTGCCTTCGGCTCAGGTCATGATCTTGGGGTCCTGGGATCGAGTCCCACATCAGGCTCTTTGCTCGGCGGAGAGCCTGCTTCCCTCTCTCTCTCTGTCTGCCTCTCAGCCTACTTGTGATCTTTCTCTGTCAAATAAATAAATTCTTTAAAAAAAAAAAAAAAAGGAAAGGACAGAGGGGAGAAATGGTATAGCTGCTTTCTGTTTGCAACTTAGCACAAATCCAGCTCATTCAAAGTCAAGGTCCAGATAACAGCTATGGCATGATGATTGCCAAGTGAGAAAAAGCAAAGTGCAGAACACAGAATAAGGCATCAGATGGCGTCTCCCATCTAAGAAAGGAAGAATATACATATGGCCAAGTATATAAATAAATTTGCTTATGTGTTGAACAATGAAAGGATAAACCCAAACTAATAAAAATGGTTTCCAATAAGGGGAAGGAGGAGACAGGATTGGAAATCAGACGTCACTGAAAGTACCCTATTTGATGGTATTGGGTCTGGAGCCATCTAGATGTCTGACATCATTATAAAACAAAATAAATCAGTACATCTAAAAGTAGTAGCTAAAAATAAAATACAAAATGAAGTATATGATCTTAACTATCTATCAAGGTTGTGGCTTAACCACAGAGACTTATTTCAAGTGATTTTAAAGCACAGACATATGTAGTAGGGACAAGAATGCAGACCTTTGGTCTGGAGAAGCCTCTGGACTCTCAAGGGAAGGATCTATGAAAAATTCCCTTGGAAATCTTCTCAGTTCACTGGGATTCATGAAGGTAAAACCCATGAGAGTATGCGGACTCCCCTCATCCTGGACCACCCCCCACCCCCGCAGCCACTTAGAGTGTCTTACTCTCAAGCTAATCCGTACTTAGCCTTTAGCAATTGCTCAAAATGACCACTTCGACACAACTACCGGTTTGTGGCTCTAGCAGCTTCAATTCCAGAGAAGCTGATTCTGACTGTGATTCTTTCCATTCACCCATCTCCCCAGATACCAGGGTGGTGGTCTGCCCTGGGACCTCCGTGCCGCCATGGGTCGAAGAACTAAAGGTTTTCGGTTTGTTCATCTCCCCCCCCCCGCCCCTCATTTTAAGTACGGAATGGTGACTTCCAGGCCCTTTACATGTTGAAACTGAAATCAGAAGTTCCATCGAGGGGCACCTGGGTGGCTGAGTGGGTTGAGCCTCTGCCTTCGGCTCTGGTCATGATCTCAGGGTCCTGGGATCGAGCCCTGCATTGGGCTCTCTGCTCAGCAGGGGACCTGCCTCCCCCCCCTCTCTCTCTGCCTGCTGCTCTGCCTACTTGTGAACTTTCTCTCTGTCAAATAAATAAATAAAATCTTCTTAAAAATTTTTTAAAAAGAAGTTCCATCCATAAATTCATTAGTTATTTTCTTAAAATAAGTCATTGATTTCTTTGGTGGTTGCTAGATGTATCTGTCAGAATTCAGTGAGACACGTAGAACCCACCAGGAAACATTTGTAATAATGGATTTACTCTTGTCACCAAGTAAAAAGGTGTGCATGGTAGGACTTTGTAATGATTTTATAATCCACCATAACTCTCCTGCTAGATCCCCAGTAAATTCAAGCAGATATTGTATTTTCTAAATTAAACCTTATATTTCAAGTAATCGTAGATCAATATTCTGTAGTAAGAAATAATGCAAAGATATCTCTTACATACTTTATCCAGTTTTCTCTAATGACAACATTTTGCAGAAATCGGGTACAAATAAATATCACCTCAGGATACTGACATGGACACAGTCAAGATACGAAACATGTCACCTCAAGGATTTCTCATGTTGCACTTTTAGAATCATACCTCCACCTTCATCCCTAGCAACCACTAGTCTGTTTGCCATGGCCACAATTTCATCATGTCAAAAATCTTATATAAATGGAATTGTACAGTACATAGTCTTTTGGAATTGGCTTTTTCCACTCCAGAAGATTGGTACATTAGCCCCAACCCCTCCCTATCCAGGGAAGGGGGATGGGCTGGAGGTTGAAACAGTCACCAATGGCCAATGATTTGATCAATAGTGCTCACGTAATGAAGCTTCCTAAAAAATCCAAAAGACAAGGTGCCTGGATTTCTCAGTCGGTTAAGCAATCTGCTTTTGGCTCAGGTCATGACCCCAGGGTCCTGGGATCGTGTCCCGCATTGGGTGAGCGGGAGTCACGGAATTGCTTGGTGTGGGAAAACCCACACACACATTTGGTGACCAGAAGTATCAAATGTGGAGGACAGTGTTCTGTGGGGAGAGAGAAAACAGAAGAGTTTTCCCATACACCACTTTAAGGATTCACGTACAGATTTTTGAGTAAACAAAGTCTTCATTTCTCTGGGATGAATGCCAGGAGAGCAGTGGCTGGATTGCATTGTGGTTGCATGATAGTTTTATAGGAAACTGACAAACGGTTTTCCTAAGTGACTATCCCATTTTAGATTCCCACCAGAAATGTATGAGAGACAAGTTATCTCTACCTGCTGGCAGAAATTTAGCATTGTTGCCATTTTTTACTCATTCTGACAGGGGTGTAGGTATATTTCATTGTGGTTTAAATTTGTGTTTCCTGATGGTCAATAATGTTGAACATCTTTTCATATCATATGTGCCATCTGTATATACATTCTTCAATGAAATATCTGTTCATGTCTTTTATCTATTTTCTTTTTTTTTAAAGATTTTATTTATTCATTTGAGAGACAGAGAGAGAGCACATGGTTGGGGGTGAGGGGCAAAGGAAGAGGGAGAGACACACTCCCCGCCGAGCGGGGAACCTGATGTCCGACTCAATCCCAGGACCCTGGGATCATGACCTGAGCTTAACCGACTGAGCCACCCACTTTTGTCCACTTTCTAATTGGATTGTTTGCTCTTTTTTTTTTCTGTCTAGTTTTGAGTACTGTACATATTCCAGATTCTAGTCTTTTGTTGGCTAGGCTTTGCAAATATTTCCTCACTCTATAGTTTGTCTTTTCATCTTTTTAAGAGAACCTTTCATAGAGCGAAAGTTTTACATTTTGATAAAGTCCAATTTACCATCTTTTTCCTCTTAGGAGTCTTGCTTTAGGGTCAGATCTAAAAGCTTCTGTCTGGATCCTGAACCTTGAGACTGGGGAATTATTTTTTCTGTAAATTTTATAATTCGGTGTTTACATGGAAGTCCAAAGTTCATCTTGAATTAATTTCTGTATAAGACATGAGATTTAGGTGGAGAGTTTTTGTTTGTTTGCTTGGTTTTGTTTGCCTATGGATGTCTACTTGTACCAGCACCATTTGTTGAAATGGCTACCCTTCCTCTATTGAATTGTTTTTACACCTTTATCAAAAATCAGCTTGACAGGGGCGCCTGGGTGGCTCAGTGGGTTAAAGCCTCTGCCTTCGGCTCAGGTCATGATCCCAGGGTCCTGGGGTCAAGCCCCACATCAGGCTCTCTGCTCAGCAGGGAGCCTGCTTCCTCCTCTCTCTCTGCCTGCCTCTCTGCCTACTTCTGATCTCTGTCTGTCAAATAAATAAATAAATTTTTTTTAAAAAATCAGCTAGACATATTCATACAGGTTTACTGTGTTCTCTATTCTGTTCCATGTGTCTCTGATTTGTGCATCTTTCCATCCACTGGTACTGCACAGTTTTGGTTACTGTAGCTATATAATATATCCGGAAATCAAGTAGACTTAGTATCAGTTTCCCTTTTCAAAATTGTTTTAGCTATTCCAGTTCCTTTGCCTTTGCATTTAATTTTAGAATAATCTTGTCTGTACCTGCAAAAAATCTTGCTCCTTATTTAAATATTTTTTTAAAGTAATCCCCATGCCCAACATGGGGCTCAAACTTCCAGTCCCAGGATCAAAATTTGCACACTCTACCTACCAACCCAGCCAGATACCCCTGCTGGAGTTTTGGTGGGAGTTGTGTTAAGCCTGTCAATCAATTTGGGAACCACTGACATTACTATGTTGAATTTTCTGATCCATAAACACAGTATATGTCTCTACATTTATTTAGATCTTCTTTGGTTTATTTCGTCAGCATTTTGTAGTTTTCAAAATACAAGTCCTGTACTATTCTGTTAGATTTTTACCTAAGTATTTGATTTGTCTGGTGTGTGTCATTGTAAATGGTATTGTACTTTTAATTTCAGCACCCACGTGTTCATTGCCAATATATAGAAATACAATTGATTTTGTATGTTTATCTCAGATCCTGCAACTTGCTGAATTCACATATTAGTTTTAGCAAGTTTTTGCATATTTCTTAGGCTTTTTCTGTGTAAACAGTTATGTCTTCTGCAAATAAGGACAGTTTTATTCTTCCTCTCCAATCTGCATGCCTTTTCTCCACTTGCCTTATTGCACTGGCTAGAACTTCCAATACTACATAGAGTGGTGAAAACATGGGAAGGCATTTAGTTTATCACCATTATGTCTTTCATCATTTAATTTTTCATCATTAGCTGTAGGTTTTTCATAGATGCTCTCTTTCAACTTAATGAAGTTCTCATCCATCTTAGTTTCCTGGGAGTTCTTGTCATGCTGGCCTGTTGGATTTTGTACAGTGATTTTTCTGCCTTGATTGATGTTATCATATGATTTTTATTCTTCGGTCTGTTGACATGGAGTATTATATTGATTAATTTTCAAATGCTAAACCACTCTTGTATATTTGGTCATGGTGTATAATTTTCTTATACATTGTTGGAATTAATTTGCCAAATTATTTTAGGTTGTTTGACACTAAGTCATGAGAGATACAGGTCTATAGTTTTGTTTTAGTTTTATAATCTTTTCTGGCTTTGTTATCAGAGTAATGCCAACCTCTAAATTGAGTTGGGAAATGGTCCTTTTTGTATTCTCAAGAAAAAATTGTGTTAAGTTGGTGTTATTTCTCAAAATGTTTGATAGAGAGGCGCCTGGGTGGCTCAGTGGGTTAAGGCCTCTGCCTTCGGCTCAGGTCATGATCCCAGGGTCCTGGGATCAAGCCCTCCTCTCAGCAGGGAGCCTGCTTCCTCCTCTCTCTCTATCTCTCTCTCTCTACCTACTTGTGATCTCTGTCAAATAAATAAATAAAATCTTTTTAAAAAATGTTTGATAGAATTCTCCAGTGAAATCACTCAACCTGGAGATTTCATTTTCAGAAGGTTCTTATTTATAACTTCAACTTTTTAAATTATTTTTAAATTATTGTTTTTAATTTTTATTTTTTTATTTTTAAATTATTGTAGAACATTCAGATTATGTATTTCTCTTGGCTGAGTTCTGGTAGCTTTTTGTTTTTAAGGATTGAAACGTATCTTCTAAATAGTAGAATACATGAGCATGACATTGTTTGTGATATTGCTTTATTAACTTTTAATGCTTGTACCATGTATAGACATATCTTTTTTTTTATTCCTCACATTGGTTATTATATTCTTCTCTCCTCTTACCTTTATCAGTACTGCTAGATGTAGATCCAACCTTTTAATTGATTTTTAAATTTTTTATTGATTTTCTTAACCATTTTCCTTTTTTCAATTTTATTGCTTTCCACTCTGTTCTTTATTATCTCCTCTCGTCTTCTTGCTTTGGGCTCATTTTTATTTTGTTTTATAGTTTATTGAGGTAGGAATGTAGGTTGTTGGTTTGAGAACTTTTACTCTTTTCCAATATAACCATTTAATCTTATAAATTTACCTCTTAGGATTGCTTTAGCTGCATCCCACATATTTTCATATGTAATATTTTCTTTTTTTAAAAGATTTTATTTATTTACTTATTTGACAGAGAGAGAAACACAGCAAGAGAGGGAATACAAGCAGAGGGAGAAGCAGGCTTCCTGCCAAGCAGGGAGCCTGATGCGGGACTCAATCCCAGGACCCTGGGATCACAACCCAAGCCAAAGGCAGACACCTAACAACTGAGTCACCCAGGCACCCCAATATGTAATATTTTCATTTTCATTCAGTTCTGTGTGTTCTTCCTTCCTTTGCTACTTCCTTTTTAGTCCATGGATTATTTAGAAGTGTGTTGTTAATTTCCAAGTGTTTGAAGATTTTCTTATGGGTCTACGTTGTTTAGATCCTTGCTGAGTTTCTGTGTAGTAGTTTTATCTGTTGCTCAGAGTGGGGTTTGGAAATCCAACTCTGAGCATGGATTTGTCCATTTCTCCTTTAAGCTTTATCAGTTCTTATGTGGTGCTTTTTGAGCCTCTGTTATTTGGTGAGTACACCATTCTGTCTTATTGATAGATCAGTGCTTTTATGATTAAGTAATGTCCATTTTTATCTTGAGTAATTTTCATTCTAAAGTCTTCTTTGTCAGATATTAACAGTGCCACTTCTCCTTTTTAAAAATTAATGTTTGCATAGCATATCTCTTTCCATCACTTTACTTTTGACCTACCTAGGTTGTTGAATAGTGAGGTCTTTGTAAACTGCACATAGCTGGGTCTTATCTTTCTTGTCCACTATCTCAACTTCTGTCCACTAGTATATCTAGACCATTTACACTCGAGAGCAGTAAATGTAAATGGTAATAGTATATTTGGGCCTTTTATACTTAAGGCAGTTATTGACATATTAGGTCTTACTTTATCATTAAAAATATTTTTCTGGGGGCGCCTGGGTGGCTCAGTGGGTTAAAGCCTCTGTCTTCGGCTTGGGTCGTGATCTCAGGGTTCTGGGATCAAGCCCCGCATGGGGCTCTCTGCTCAGCGGGGAGCCTGCTTCCCCCTCTCTCTCAATCTCTGTTCTAGGTAATAAAACTATAAGAGGTAATACCAAACAGTTGCCTTTGGCGACTTAGGCAGGAAGTCACAACTTTTCAAAGGAAGCTGTGGCTCTCTTTCCTTGCCTTCCTGTGGGGTACTTGTACATTTTTTAGGATCCCAACTTAATTTATCTATAGTGTTTTTAAGTATATCACTTTGTATAGTTTACTTAGTGGTTGGTCTGGACCTATAAAATATACTTATGACTCACCCTCGTCTACTGCTATCAACAGTTTCCCACTACAAGTGAAGGGTAGAAACCTTACTTCCATTTAGATGTCTTTACCTTCCCCATTTTTATTTTTTTAAAGATTTTATTTATTTATTTGACATAGAGAGACAGAGAGAGAGGGATCATGAGCACGGGGAGAAGCAGAGGGAGAGAGAGAAGCAGGCTCCTTGCTGAGTAGGGACCCAATGATGTGCTCAATCCCAGGACTCTGGGATCATGACCTGAACCAAAGACAGACGCTTAACAACTGAGCATCCCAGGTGTCCCACCTTCCCCACTTTTAAATATCTTTGCCTTGAATGTGCTTATAATTCTTCATATGTGCTTATAATTTTTGTTTCAATCCTTATATATGACTTATAAAACTTGGAAGGTAATCTATTGTTTGTGTTTCCTAATGCTTCAAAGAACTTCTTTTATCATTTCCTTTCTATCTGAAGAATTTCTTTTATCCATTCTTTAAGAATAGGTCTGCAAGTGATGAATTGTTTTAGTTTTCCTTGGTCTTATTCCTTGAAGATAATTCCACTGGACAAAAGAATTATATTTGAGTTTTTTCTTCAGCACTTGAAAAATGTGTGCCACTTTTTTCTGGCCTCCATGTTTCAAATAAGAAACCTGCCTTCATTAAAATTCTGTTTTCATATAAGTTAATGTGTTATTTCTCCCTGGCTATTTTCAAGACTTTGTCTTTGTTTTAGTTTTCAGAAGTTTAGTTATGATGTGCCTTGGTACATATTTGTTTGAGTTTATCCTATTTGGAGTTAACCCAACTTCTTTCATCTGTGGGTTTATATCTTTTATCAGATTGGGGGGATTTTCTGCCATTATTTCTTTGAATACTCTTTTAGCCTCACTCCCCTTCTCTTCTTATCTGTGACTTGAATGATGTGAATGTTGGAGCTCTGGTTTTTGTCCCACAAATTCCTGAGACTGCTAAGAAAGAACACTTTCTTTCTCCATCTCTCTCTCTCTCTCTTTTTAAAGATTTATTTATTTGTCTTAAAGAGAGAGCATGAGCAGGGGGAGGGGCAGAAGGAGAGGGAGAGAGAGAATCTCAAAAAGACTCCACATTGAGCGCAGAGCCCAACATGGGGCTCAATTTCAAGACTCTAAGATCATGATCTGAGCTGAAACTCAGTCAGATGCTTAACTACTGAGCCACCCAGATGCCCCCTCTCTCTTTTGTTGAATTCTGTTTTGTCTCTGTTGTTCAGTTTGGGTAAAATCTGTTGAACTATTCCCAATTTACTGATCCTGTCCTGTTCCTTATACTATTAAACTTACCCACTGAGTTTTTGTTTTCTGTTACTGTCTTTTTTTCAGTTCTATAATTTCTAGTTGTTTCTTCTACTCCTTTGCTGAGATTTTTCTAGCTTGTTTCAAGACAATTTACAACTGCTTGTCAAATCATTTTTCTAACGGTTGCTTTAGAAATCTTCATCAGAGAATTCCAACAGCTGATTCATCTTGGTGTTGTCATCAGTTGATTGTCTTTTCTTCTTGAAATGAACTATTTTTCTTGTTGATAGTATGGTTTGTAATTTTCTCTTCTTTTCCTTTTTTACTATTTAATATCTTGGGACATGAAAAAAATTGTCATTATAACATAATCACAGGTGATGACTTTTACCAAGAGTGGCCAAATATTCCCTCTGTGTGGGGATCCAGTGCTACATCAGCAGCAGCCAAGGAAAGATAAATGAGTGAAAGTGGATCTGTAACAGCTATGGAGAGCAAGTCTGTAAAGGGCTCCAGCCAGCGGTGGCCATTAATTTTTCAAAAGAAGCTCAAAATTTAGATTCTTAAAGAGAGCTCTCTTATTTTTTAAATGTTCTTTTTTCTCTTCTTTCTATTCATTCCCTTTTCTCTTCTTTCTTTTCCTCTTTTTTCTCTTCATTCTCTTCCTTTTTCCAAGAATTTTCTGGCCAAACAAAACAAGACTGAATTAAGCTTTTAGGATGTCAAGTTACCCTGCAGATGTGGGAAGATTCTACAAGAGAAAAAGATAATTTAAAATGCTGGGTATGCAGTCAATCAACCTGGAAGTGTCACCCACTGAGTACACTAACATGCCAGTCCGCTAAATGCCCATGTAACTTTCAAGACTGTTGCCGTGGGAGCACCTGGGCGGCTCAGTGGGTTAAAGCCTCTGCCTTCAGCTCAGGTCATGATCCCAGAGTCCTGGGATCAAGCCCCGCATCGGGCTTTCTGCTCCACAGGGAGACTGCTTCCCTCTCTCTCTCTGCCTGCCTCTTGGCCTACTTGTGATCTCTGTCTGTCAAATAAATAAGTAAAATCTTTAAAAAAAAAAAAAAAGATTGTTGCTGTGAACTGAACTTTAATGTACCCCACCCCCGCAAATTCATGTGTTAATTCCCTAAACCCCAATGTGAAGGCATTTCTAAATCCACCAAAAACATCCTGCAAGTTGAATCTGAAATAAAGATATTAGATAAATGAAATGTGAGATAATTTGTCTCTAGTGAATCTGGGCTATAAGAAATGCTAATGGAGTCTCTTTGAACTAAAGGAAAATGACACTTATTGATAACTCAGATCTACAGGAAGAAATAAAGAGCTCCTAAAGTTATAAATAAATAGGTAAATATAAAAAGTTATGTTATTTTTTATTCTTGTGATTTCCTTAAAAGAGAATAGACTGCTTAAAGCAGTAATAATAATGCAAGAAAAGCAAAAATGATAATAATGCCAGGTAGATTTATAACACATGTAGAAGTAAAATATATCACAAATAGCACAAAGGATGGAAGGTATGGGCTAAATGGCTTCATATTGTTTGAAAGAAAGAATAAAAATAATAAAAAGTTATAGAACTAAGAAGCAAATATAGGAAACTTGATGGAGTACTAAAAGTATTTGACCCAAAAGAAGGCAGAAAAAGAGAAACGGAATGACAAAAACTTGAAGGAACAAATGAAAAACAGGTGGCAAGATGTTAAACTTACACTCAACCACATCATTAATTACACTAGAAGTAAACATATTACACACTTAAAAGGCAGAGATGGGGGCACCTGGGTGGCTCAGTAGGTTAAGCCTCTGCCTTCGACTCAGGTCATGATCTCAGGGTCCTGGGATCGAGCCCCACGTCAGGCTCTCTGCTCAGCGGGGAGCCTGCTTCCCCTTCTCCCTCTGCCTGCCTCTCTGCCTACTTGTGATCTCTCTCTTTCTGTGTCAAATAAATAAATAAACTCTTTAAAAAAAAAAAAGGCAGAGATGTCAGAAGACATGTTGGAAGCCCAACTATATATACTGTCCATAAGAGAGATCATTTAAATATAAACACAAATATATGAAAATTAAATAGATGGAAATATATATACCATGCAAACTGTGAACATAGAACATCTGGTGTGACTGTTAGTGTCAGACCATATAGATTTCAAGACAGAGCTTATTACAAAAGATACAGAAGTCCATTTCATAAGATTTTTAAAAAGACAATTAGTTAACTATTTAATATCTTGGGACATGAAAAAAATTGTCATTATAACATAATCACAGGTAATGACTTTTACCAAGAGTGGCCAAATATTCCCTCTGGGTAGGGATAGAGCAATTCCTAAAATGTATAAACTTAATAACAGCATTTCACTTATGAAGCCAAACTGACAGAACAAAAGAAAGAAATAGACAAATCCACAATCATAGCTGGAGATTTTAATACCATCTCTCATTAATTGATTGACGAAATAAACAGAACAAAGCCAAAAAAAGAAAGAAAGAAAAGAAAAGAAGAATATAGAAAATCTGAATAACAGTATTACACAATTTGACTAAACTGACATACAGAATGTTACATCTAACAACCACAAAATATAAATTAATTCCAAGTGTATATGGAACATTCAAGAAAGACCATATTTTAGACCATAAAATAACTTTTAATAGTTTTCAAAAGGCTGAAAATGTGTGGACTATTTCCCTAGTCATTAAGGAATTAAATTAGAAATCAGTAAACAATAAGATATCAGAAGGGGAGGATATAGTTAGAAATTAAATAGCATACTTCCATATAACTCATGAGTCAAAGGGAAAAAAAATTGCAAGAGAGAAAAAATATTTTCAACTAATAATGAAAACACAACATATGAAAATTTGTCTTAATCAGATCAAGCAGTGTTTGGAGGGAAATGTACCACTTTAAATGCCTATATTATAAAATAATCTTTTATCTAGGTTTTCACCTTAAGAAGCCAGAGTAAGTAAATGCAACAAACTCAACCCTGTGTAGAGAACAAATAATAACTAAAAACAAAAGTCAGTGAAATAAAAAGAAGATGAAGAGAAACAAAAGTCTGTTCTTCAAAAAGATTAATAAAATTGATAAACCCCTAGCTAGACTTGATCCAGAAGAAAGAGAGAACACAAAATACCAGTATCAAGAATGAAATGGGTGGTATCACTAGAGATCCTACAGACTTTAAAGGACTATTAAGGAAATATTGTGAACAACTATTAAAGATGAGATACCGATCCTAAACCCTCCTTCAAAAAATAGAAGAGGAGGGAAGCATTTCTGTATCATTCAGGGTCCCATCAGGAGACAGAAACTACATAGTAATTCAAACGGTAATTTGAAGTTTAGTATAAAGAAATATTAACAAGGTGCGCCTGGGTGGCTCAGTGGGTTAAGCCTCTGCCTTTGGCTCAGGTCATGATCTCAGCATCCTGGGATTGAGCCCCACATTGGGCTCTATGCTGGGCAGAAAGCCTGCTTCCTCCTCGGTCTCTACCTGCCTCTCTGCCTACCTGTGATTTCTCTGTCTGTCAAATAAATAAATAAAATCTTTTAAAAAAGAAGAAGAAGAAGAAGAAGAAACTCTCAAACTGTTTTAAAAAAAAAACATTAAAGTATTAATAAGAGATTGGGAGGAGAACAGGGAATTATCTAGTAAGAATCAACGAGAGCCCTAAAGGATATAGGAATAACAAACATAAAGAGTAGCCACTAGCTCTAGGGGCTGAGCTGGAGTGATCATAAACACTCCACCCTCTTTGGGTTGAGATCCAGACCTTACTGAAGAGTACATGACGGGACTCACTGGACAGCTGAGAGGTTGCTGAGGTGCCTGGGGTGCCATGCTAGTGTGACATCTGGGATGCAGAGGGAAGTCATCCACAGTGAGGTGCTATGCCTTGGAACTTGCCAAGTTGCTGGGGTGACCACTGGTGGGGAGGTACCCCACCAGCCTCACTGTGCAGCCCAGGCGCCGGAGAAGGGACTCGGGAAAGCTACCTACTCCCAAATGCTGCAAGAAGAGGGAGCTGACAGAGCCAGCACACTCATCTAGCTAAGCCCTAGAGAAAACTCCTTCAGAAAAAGGAAATTCTTTGACGCCTCCTGTGTCCCTCCAGCACCCTCTACTGACAAGGCTGAATGTGGGGCCCGCCATTGAAGGGGAAATAATTACAGGACCGGCCATCTGGCAAAGAAGAACGGTTTGGGAGTTGAGAGGCAACACACGGATAACTGGCACAGCCTCCCCTTTCATTTTACATGACCAGAAAGACTCTGATAAAACCCTGACAAAGACTACACGAGAAAATTACAGACCAATATCCTTCCTGAACATAGACATAAACATCCTTAACAAAACATTAGCAAATCCATCACAGCAATGTATAAAAAGGAAAATAATGCATCACGACGAAGCGGAGTTTATCCCAGCCATGCAGAGTTGGTTTGGTTTTAAATTTTTAAAAATCAGACAGTATAATTCACCACATTTAAGAATAAAAGAGGAAAATGACACAATCGTTTCAATAGGTGCACAACAAGAACTTGGCCAACGGTGACATTCTTTCATGGTTTAGACTCTAAGTGAACCAGGCACTGAAGAGAATTTCTTTTTTTTTTTTTTTAAGATTTTATTTATTTATTTGACAGAGAGATCACAAGTAGGCAGGGAGGCAGGCAGAGAGAGCAGGGGAAGCAGGCTCCCCGCTGAGCAGAGAGCCCGACATGGGGCTTGATACCAGGACCCTGAGATCATGACCTGAGCCGAGGGCAGAGGCCTCAACCCACTGAGCCACCCAGGCACCCCCCGAAGAGAATTTCTACCTGACAAAGGCCATCAGTGACATTACACACAGTGGTGAAACTAGACCACAGAAGAGAAGTTTAAAAACTTGATTGATAAATACACTACTGGAGATGCCACCTTACGAGGACAGGAAACATGAGACATGGCCTGATTCCTCTTCCTCCCACCCTTTCACTTCCCACCAGTGTCTCCTATTGGCTGATCCCAGGTAGAAACCAGTTCTCCTAAGAGTCCCAGAAACAGCCCATAGGAATCAGCTCTCTGCAACGCAGAATAGAGCCAGAGAAAGACAACGAGGAGATTCGAGGGAAAGCAGGAACTGTTCCAGAGTCGCTGCCACCTGCTGGGAAATCTCCCATGTCTCCTGGCAGAAGAGAGAAGACTTGGCCCATCACAGTCAGGGCATCTCGTGATGGTCCAGCGGCATCTTCCTTCTGACTTAGCTCTGGAGGGCCTCCTGCTGCGAGTCTGGATTCTCTTCCTCAACCTATAATCCCTCTTCACACAGCGACCTGTTAAGTTTTCAAGCATACCTAAGTCTGACATGCTAGGCAATCTAGCCCCACCCTACCCCATGTCCCTGCCATCTTGCCTGACATTGACATCATCCGATCAACCACTCCATCATGTGAGTCTGTCTGAACTCTGGGTGCCTTTGGGCTCATAGGGTCTCCAAGCCCAGCGTGGTAGGGACAGAGAGCTAAATTCCTCAAGTGGGTCATTGAGAGTGACAGAAAATGACACTACTCTTGCTTCCTCTCTCTCAATTCCTGGACTCATGTGTTCTGCCCTACTGAGTACACAGCACCATATAGAGTGTGATCTTAGTACATACACTAGGGTCCGGAGGATGATGTCTCATCCTTGCTGACTTTGCGGTGTCTTCACCTGGCCATTCTAGGCTCTCTTGGGCAGCAGCTTATGTCCTTGCAACATCGCTGGAGTGTGAAATATGGACCATTAAGGACCAGCTGAAAAATAAAATCAGGTAAAAATTCCACAGTATCTCCCTGCCCTGGTGGTCTGAGTTCTCACCACCCAGCCCAGGTGGGTAGTGATCTAAGTCTCATTTGCAGACTGGTCTGCTGCTTCTAGACCACTTCCACTCGCACCCTACCTTCCTAACAACACCACTTTCTTACACCGATATAAAACATCCAACTGCCCCCATCAAGCTGGTCCACTCAAGATGTCTTACTCCGCAGAATTAAGAGATCCTTCCCTTGGCCGTTAGGGTACCACACTGCCCAGGTGGTCCTCCTTCTTTTCTGGCCCCTCCCCCTCAATCTCCATAGCTCCTCCTCCTCCTTTCTGCCTTTAAAAATTGGAGTTCCTGAGACTCAGTCCTTGACCCTGCTCTTCTTCATGCCATGCTCTTTTCCTAAACTAGCTCATCTATACCCAAACTCTGGCTATACCTGGATGCCTCACTCATATATGGAATTTAAGAAACAGATGAACATGGAGTTGAGGGGGGGTGGGGAAGAGTGGCAAACCAGAAAACAGACTCTTAACTATAGACAACAAACTGAGGGTTGCTGGAGGAGAAGATGGGGGAGTGGGATGGATTAAACAGGCAATGGGTATAAAGGATCACACATGTTGTGATGAGCCCTGGGTATTATATAGAAGTGAAGAATCACTAAATTCGACCTGAAATGGATATTACCCTGTATGCTAACTAACTGGAATTTAAATAAAAAGTTGAAAAAAGAAAAAAGAAACTCACAAATACACTTTAGTCTAGACCTCCATCTATTGTTGGACTCTGCCCACTCTCCCTCTCTCTGCTAAACACACTCAGCTCTCTCGATGCCAGTCCCTTGTCAAGCCCCATCCTCTTTCACCCAGACAAGCCTCTTGGTTTTTGATGCCAATTTCCTGTTGATGCCAGTTTTCTCTTCACATACACACTGATCTTTTCATAAATGTACATCATGAACTTGTCAGTCTTCAGTTCATATCCACTTCCTGTTGCCCAGGGCAAATACCCACTAATCCCTGCATGGACCAGCCCAGCCCTATCAAGTGGAGCCTGGCCAGCCCTCCAGCTTGAACTTAAACCTCCCTCCTTCCTTCTCAGTGCTCCCTCCATAGGCCCTTTCACTTTATCGAAACGTTCCATGCTCCTTCCCACTTCAAGCCTTTATGTAAGTTGGTCATTTCTCTAGAACACCTTCCCTGACCCAAGCTTTCATTGCTCTATAAAGCTTGTTGTCCACAGCTCTGTTGTCATCTATGCATATGACTGCTTCTTTTAACATCTGCCTCTCCAATCAGACTAGATGTCAGCCCCTAAGACACCATGATGTTTTGCTCTCTTATGCATATCTCTTAAAGATCCCATAGCCAGCACACAGTAAGCTTCAATAAAGCATCCCCCTTGCTATGAGCTGGGCACTATTCTAAGTACTAGACATCTAGGTACTCATTTCATCCAACAACAACCCTAAAGGTGAGTATGATTATTGCCTCCATTTTATAGCTAAAAGAATCAAGGCCAGAGAAATTAAATAATTTATCCAATATCACAAAAAGCATGAGATCCATACATAGCTTGGCAATCTACCTGGCAGGCTCCAGAGTCTGCTCCTGATCCCTCCCTATTTCCCTCTTCATGGATGAGTGGGTGATGATTCCAGCTAACAGAGGGAAGTAGTCTACAATTCCACAGAGCTGGGGTCAGAATCCAGTGCCCAGGATTCATCCTGCCAGCCTTCGTTCCTGCATCTTGGCCTGTAGTGACCTTATCAAAAGCTTGTAACCTAGTCATCTCTGGTCTGGCCCCAACTCTGGTTTCTTGTCAAAAGCATCTGAGGGATTTGCTAAACGTGAAGTCTCCTAGGTTACTACTAGGAGGACGTACTCTGAACTACAAGCTCAAAGGGTTCTGTAATTCCTGTAAATGTCATTTGCCTGTCTCACTGTTAGACTCTGGACTCTTGAGACAAGGATTGGATTTAACTCCTGTCTAACACCAGTCCTTGGCATACTTCAGACCTCGGGAAATATGTGCTAAATGTCTGAAAGGCCTTCATTATGTTTTGTTACAACTTTTACTCAAAATTCATCATTCACTCAAAGCCTTGGCACATCCCCTTAGAAGAAAATTTTCAGAAAGCCCAGAAAGTTTGCATGACTTGCTTGAAATGGCTCGGCAAACTTCAGACCACAGATTCTTGGTATTTGAGGAAGGGAACCATGAACTCCATAAATGACCTCATGAAACTCAGTCTTCTCCTCAGAAAGATGTGTACACATACAGAATGTTGCCTACCATCTTCTGGGGTTCATGATCCATGTGAGCCCCCCTAAACGGGAGTGATGGGGGTGGGGATGGACATTACACAGAAGATCTCCACTGTAGTCCAAGGAAAGATCATGTTTTCCAATAACTACGCACGATAAGGACCATGGGTAATAGATTTCCCATCGGTCTCTGGGCATACAGTCATCCAGACTTCAGACTCCATTTCCTAGCTCCCCTTGCAGCTAAATGAAGCCACGTGATTAAGCACTAGCCAATGTATGGATGTATACCACTTCCAGGTTGTGCCCTGAAAGGCAAGGTTGTGTCTCCCCTTCCTTGCTTCCATTAGCCCCCATGGTCTTAGCTCCATCATCAGAGTTTCCAGCTGCCCTCTGGGTCTGATCAACCCTTTCCATTCATTCCACACCCTGCCAGCCTTCTGCTGACTGCCCAGATGCCCATATGTCATGTAACCTTCCCCCTCCTGGGCCCATAAAGCCAATCTCCATCAGAGACCCACCATTTTCAACATCCCTGCTAAATGCTCAACATGACACAGCTCCTGATATCAAGGACCGCATCCTCTTTTGAGGGAGACACAGGACAAAAGATCTCCACATACCAGGCAGAGAATGACAGATACCAAATGAGAGCAACTCAGAGCAAGGGCTCTGGGGCTTGATCAAGGACTAATGAATGGCAAGAACCTAGGGTTCTGACTTGGCCACCCTTGCAGCATGGCCTTAGACAAGACACGCTTCCTTTCTGAACCTCAGTTCCCCATCACTTGTCAACTTAGTGTTGGGAACTAGAGGCCAGTGAAGGTCTTCCTCAGCCCTAATCTTCTGGTTCTTGGCATTTCCCACAACACCTAGCATGTCATGGGTTTGTGCTATTGCACTGCGATTCCTCAGAAGGGGACTTGTGTTCCTTTCAAGTCACTCACGTTAAGAATTGTAGCAATGAATTCCATCCACAGTCTTGAAGGGCTTCTGGGGCAAGTGACTCTCCAAGTAGGTTCTGTACCACTGAATAGTCATCCTATGCCCTAAAAACCTAAATCCCTGCTCTTCCAATTGAAAACACTTCCCGCCGTCTAATCTCTGTGACTGTGGGGAACAGCTGGCCACCATCTTCTCATAATGACCCTTCATAAACATTTATGAGACAAAGGTAAGGTGTGCCCAATTGACCCAGGCCATCTTAGTATCTGGGCAATTGAATTGACAGGAATTTGATTTGCAGCTTCCTGTGCAGACCCAAAGCTCTGCTTAAAAGTGCTCCCTTCCACACTTGCCTCTACAAAGGGCACCCCACCCATCAAATAAGGTGACATGCCAGGTTGCCTCCCAGTCCTCTATGGTTTCTAGTGGACGAGAGTAAATGAGCCATATGCACACACCACCAGCTGGCTTCATTGATTAGTCCACACCCCCTTTTTAGGTAGTTGTTCTGCAGGAGTCTAACTGGATGGGTGCTACAACCAGCTCAAAGGGTGGGGGACTCACAACTTAACAGAGAGCTAGGGGGGATGAGGCACAGACTTGGGGTCGAAGACCTAGACTCTTACTCTCTATCCACCATACAAACTGGGTGCCTTTGGGTGAGTCATGCCAGGTCTCTAAAGCCTCAGTTTGTTCATACATAAAATGGGGGCTGATCTCTGACCGTGCTGCCTCACGGACTCGTGTGTCTTAATAGTTCATGATCCTGCCATGGCAGTTGTTGATGACGGTAGGATTCAAATCGGGTTGCCCGAAAGAGGAAATCACAAGAAAAGTCACGTATTAGAACTTTGAATAATATTTATTTTTACTTCCTGGGTGCAAATTTCTTTGGAGGTGTGTTTCATAATGTCTATATCATCGATTGTATTCATAAATGGTTGAACACTCACTCTCTGTTCACGGTGATGGCTTTACAGGAATTCAATGATGTAAGTCCCAAGAAGTAGGTACTCTATTATTAGCCCCTTTTTTATTTTTTTAAAGATTTATTTCTCTTAGAGAGAGGAAGGGTGGGGGGGGGGAGGAGGTAGAGGGAGAGGGGGAGAGAGAATCTCAAGCAGACTCCATGTGGACCATGGAGCCTAACATGGGGCTCGATCTCATGACCCTGAGATCATGGCCTGAGCCCAAGCCAGGAGTCAGATGCTCAACCAACTGAGCCACCCAGGTGCCCCTATCCCCCATTTTATGGGGGAGAAAATGGGGGTGCTACAGAGAGGCTGAGTCGATAGGCCCAGCTTACACAGCTATGAGGTGTGAAAGTCCACACTGAAACCCAGGGCTCATGGCTCAAAATCACATTTTCCTCTCCTCTACTTTTCCTGCCTGGTACTGAAAGACATCCATAACTTATAATAAACCCTATTTTGTATATGTTTTATAGTGCATATAAATGTGAAGAGTAAGGAACCGCTATTGTAACGTATCATTCATATCATATCATATGATATCATATCATTATGTTTTTGAAGGGTATGCCTGAACTAGTTTTCTGATAATGCCACTTAAGAAAAAAAATTGGGACCAACTGCTTTTAGGTCTAAGCAAGGGGCGATACAAAGCTCATTACCCTCACAGCAGAGTCGGGCTGGAGTGAGGCAAGTGGGGTGCCTAGGCACCACATTTAAGAAGGTCCTCACTCTCAATGCTCTGTAAATCTCTTCCCAGCTCCATAGCCCTGATGGGAGCTAAGAGAAGCTGTGGAATCCATACAAAGAGAAAAACAAGAGAGAAAGGGAAAGTCTCCATTATTTGTTGCTCCCAAACTCCTGTACCCCCAAGACCCTGACAGACCTGTCCACCTCCACAAAACTCCAGAGGGTGGCGAGATGGAGATCCTGGATGTGAGCAGTGGGTAGGGGGCGGGGAAGGTGATACAATGAAGATTCTCTACCAGCTACCTGGAATGGACACAAGAGAAGAGGAGTGCCGTGACCTTGAACCTCAGAACGCTGGGGAGCAAACTGGGAATTAGGAAAATCCCTTCCTGGCTCCCCTGGAGGTGGTTTGAGAGGGTGATCTGCCTCTTTCAAAAAAAAAAAAAAAAAAAAAAAAAAAAAGAGCCACACATCCACCACCTGCTTCCCAGCTCTACCTCAGCACTGGAAGAAATGAAGGTCTGGAAGCCTGGCATCAGTAGGCATGCTGCTACTGAATGTCACAGTGGCCCAAAGGCCCCAGTGCCCCAAGCGTTGGAACATGGAGGGAACAGAAGATAGTTTCCTAAAGTCCTCAGTGCCTGCCTTTCCCCACTACCAAGTGGCCCCCAGGACCTCAACTGTTGGTGAAAGACCCTTTGGCCAGAAATTCAGATCTGGGAAACCGAGGGTGGGGATTGGGGCAGGATTAGAGGAGGGGGTGTGCTCTCTCCAGGTTTCCTCATCTCACAGCCTGAGACCCATTGATAACCAAGATTTCCAAATTTTGCAAAATTTGAAAAGACAATTTCCTTTACTGGATAGGAACCAGGCCCGGGGTGAAATAATTTTCTCTTGGGGGCAGGAGGATAGTGGCAAAGCCAGGGCCGCCAGCTCCCATCCAGTGGTCTCCTCATCACGTTCTGTTAGTAAAGCCCAGCTTGGGGAACTTGCAGCACCAAGGAGGTAAGTGGGCGTGGGCAGACGTGTGTGAAACGGACTCCTCCAGGGGTACCGGCCTGCCCCCAGTGCGCCTTAGGTGGATGTCCACACTTGGGAATACCGAGGCATCTTCACCATTTAGGAATTGAGAAGCCCAGAGGTCAAGCGAGGGCCAGAGGTCAGGCAGTGCCTTACCGGAACCTCCGGAGCTTCGGGCCCTCTCCCCTCCTGCCAGGGACTCCTTTCCTGCCTCCTCAGGGTCGGCGCTCAGTGCCCACAAGCCGTGCGCTCTCCTGGTTCCCAGCGCCGCGCCCCGCAGTGCGCTCTCGCGCCAAAGGGCAAGCGCGAAGTTAGAGAAGCCTGGAGGTGGCCTCCCCGCCCGCGGCTGTTTCCGTTTCTTCCGGGCTGGGGAGAGAAAATCGCACAGTTCTGTTTGTTTCCCCAGCCCTGACGGGCGGGAGCCGGCATATGGACATTTTGCGCTCCGCATCTGTGTCATCGGTCGAGTTTTCTGTGGATGCCTGCGTGTGTGCTTGTGTGTGTGTGTGTTTGAGACCAAGCGCTGGGAACAAACGTGCATCTGTTAAATTTGACAATAATGTCCTACAGCGAAGCTGCCAAAATGGGGGCAGCAGGTGGGGGTCGAAGGCGGAGGGGGTAAGGGAGAGCGGGAGTCGCAAAAGGCCACGCCAAAGCGCCTGGCCCAGGTATTATGTCGGGAGAAGGTGAGCGGAGCAGCTGCTCCTTCTCGCGGGGTGTGTATGGGAGCGAGGATGCGTGTGTCCCTGTGAAGAGTACACACCAATCTGCTCAACATATGTCGCCACAAATCACAGTATCCCTCCCTCCTCCCACCCCCCTACCCCTCCCGCTGACCGAGGGCAGAACAGAGAGAGGCTCTGAGAAGAGGCGCCGCTCCAACAGGTGTCTTGGTGCGCAATGCACCTTTTCACGCATTCACTGTCTCCGCCGGCGGCTGGGATAATGTGGACACTTTGTTTCCAGGCGCTTTGCGCCAGCTACGGACATCCGGGGGGAGGCGGCTCTGGGCAGGGAGGGGGATCTGGAAATAAAAACCTCGGGCTCTCCTGAGGTCCGGGGCCCTCTCTTGCCTTTGTTAGAGGGCTGCCTGGGCTGGAGCTCTCTCCTACGCCCCGGGGGGTGGCATATGGCGCCCTCTCACCTACCCAAGAAAAAGAACCAGCCACCCATTCAAGAGCGCACGAGGTCTCTGCGCCGGGGGAGGAGGAGTCTCTGAGGGAATGGCTTCTCTCCCAAGGCGAATGAGGAGCCCGTCTTATCTCTCCCCACCCCACCTCCGCCATCCCCTCAGCTGGCGCAGCAGCCGTTGAGTGGGGAGCAGCGCGCCTGGGCAGCACCAGCCTGCGGAAGCGCCCCAGCTCCCGGCAGATGAAATATGGGGCTGGTGAGCCCCTGGAGACCATATGCTTTCAATAAAAGAAGACAAATAGGACAGAGATAGGCCTTGCAGTCAACCTGTTATAAATGGGTGGCAATTGGGCCAATGTACACGGAGGCAGGGCCTCCAGGGGGGGAGGCCTGCTCGGTGCCAAATCCATGTGTCAGCTTCTGGGACAGGTGTGCCCAGGAGCCAGGGGCCAGGTCTCCCCCCCTCTGGGTTTATCACGGCAAAGGTAATATTGTGCTAACTATGAGTAAACAGTCATTGTGAAAACGAGGGAGAGTTTATCAGAGGCAAACTAGTTGGGGGGTGGCTTAACAATAAAGTTGTCCGCCTTGGGAGCAGGTGACGGCTGGCTGCGGGACTCCCGCGGTAGATGTTTTCCAAAGCACTCCACTTTACAATCTCTTGTAATTATTTATTAAACGAAATCTATTTATTATTATTTTAGCAAACACTGGAGACAGGTGGGGCTTTCTTTTCATCGTCTCCTTTTGTTTGAAGGGCTGTTTGAAGTGGCCAGTCTCGGCCCAGGCAGCTCGCTCGCCAGATTTTTGTCTTCCCCTCTTTCAGCGCCTAGGCGAAGGCGAGAGAAAGAAGCCCCCTCCTCTGGCAAGCCATTAGCTATTCAGCTTCCCATGGCCCCCCTCTCACCCGCTTGCTTCTCAAAGAGCCCCCAGTCACTGCTAAGACTCCCCCCGCCGACAGGAAGGCGGCAGGGCGGACCGCTGCCTTCCTTCTTTTCCAATCTGCCCGCGGTCTCCAGGCGTCAGGCCGTCGCCTGTCTCCTGGGCCGCCTCAGCCTCCAGGCTTGCCCAGGTCTCAGAGAGCAGAGGCGCGCGCATCTGGGAGACCTTAACAGGCGGTGGCTGGCCTGAGGCTTCAGGAACCGGCTCTGCTACCCGCGGGAAGAGCCGTTTCCCAAACACCGGCTGCGCGCACTGAGTTGTCACTGTTTGCGCCTCCGCCGCCAGAAGCACAGGCATTGACTTTGGAGAGAGGTCTGTGCGTCCCCAGCAGCGAGAGGGAGGACGCGGATCCCGGATCTCTAATCCCCCAGGACTCTGTGACCTCCGGCCCTGCCCTCCTGGCCAGAAGAAGGGCTGTCTGGTGCGTTCCTCAAGGAGACCGCTGCTCCGGGACGCTGCGCGCTCCTTGCCCTATTTTTTGCGCAAAGCAGTGGTGATGACTGCCTGCAAAGCCCCAAAGAGCCCTGAGCCGGAGCTGCTCCAGGGAAGCTGGATAAGAATTCCAAGTGGGTCCCAGAATTCTCTCCCAGATAAGAAGGTTCTCAGGAATGCCCAGAATCTTACCCTGGTGCAGGAGGCTCGCCTTTCCGCTCTTGCCAGTACCCATTACCCGCTTGCGGCAAAACTGAACCAAGCGAGTCCTCCTTTACCTTTTATGCCTTTTATCTCAGGGCCACTGCTGGATGAGAGTCCTGGTTTCCAGCTGCTCTCCAGGATTCCTGCAACCCATAAGGATGTCTTGATCCTTTATAGCCAGGGCTCGCTCCTCGGAGAGGGGCTGGGTCTGGAAACCCTAGGGAAGCATGCTTTGGATTTCCTGTCGGTTCATAATTTGCAGGATAACAGAAATCAAGCAAGGCAGGTGTATGGGGCAGGAAAGTAGAGAGATGGAACATGGGTAAGGCTGGCTCCTCTTGGCACAGGGAAATGGGGCCACTATCCCTTTTCTACTCTGACCCTGTCTTTGTCAAAGATATGGGACTTCTATTTTCTACACTTTGGGGTTCTGGTTTTGCCTTGAAAAAATATATATTTTCCCCCAATCAGGAAGAGGCAGCAGGTACAAGGGTGAGTCTACAAGTGAGAGTCATAGGACCTGAATTCCATGTGGTTCCAGGAGAACTTGCTGTGTGACCTTGGGTGAGTCCCTTCCCCTTCTGGGCCTTGACTTTTCCATCTGCAAAAAGGGCCTTGGGTTCTCATTCTTATGACTAGAAAACACATTTGGAGCAGTTAGTGACCTAAAGAAGGAGCAGGAGCAAAATGTGGAACCCGTGAGCCTCATTCTAACCCTAACCCCTAGCTTCAGATGGAAGGCAGAAAAGGAAGGAGTATCTGCTTGAGAGCCCACTGGCTGAGATCTGGAAGACAGCGCCCCCATCCCCATACAGTCCTGGAGCCCTCTCACCCTGGCTCCCAAGAGTACCCATCCTCTCCCTGCCCAGGAGTTAACTGCGCCCTCCAAGGAGCTGGGGCGGGTATGGAGAAGCAGTCCCCGGGGCAGATCCGCAGACTTACCTCCTCCCTTCACCCCATCCCCTCAGTTTCCCGGCCGGGTCCAGCCCCCCTTCGCCAGCTTCCGGCAGACACTGCCTATCTGCATCTGCTGGAAAGTAAAGTCATCGCAGCCTGCGGAGATGTAATGCGGGCGGGCTCCACCCTTCCCACCCTCGGCTCCCTCCCCCCGCCCCGGCCCCACCCCCAGCCCACCGGACACGTCCTGGTCAAGAGAGAGCAGCGGAAGCCGCGACCCCTCACCCTGAGTGACCGGAAGCAGAAGACCACGGGGTGTCCGAGGCGGGGACAAAAGGGAAGGGCGGGGAAGGAAGGAGGGAGGATGTGTTCAGTGTCACTTTGGAAAGATTTCCAGACTGCGATAACGGGACTTCTGAGTCTCTGCCCGGTGCTCACGGCCAGATCCCGGCCCAACACCAAGGCGCTGGCTGACCCAGGGAGTGCCAGCAGTGCCTGCTCTCCTGTGATCGGGCAGGAGGATGGAGGGGAGGAAGACGGGATCTGCTTCTTGCCGGGCCAGCAAACCTCGGGCATTTAGAAGACAAGGCCTGGCCTCGAGCTCCTGGCCCTCTCCTGACCCATCCTCACCTGGGCCCTTCCCCATAGGCCCTGGCCAGAATGTGAGGGGGCTGTCCATGACTACTAGTGGTGGAATGTCACCAGAGGTCCCACCATGGCCACCCTCTGCCTCTGGGACATGATGGAAACCTCTCCGATTCCTGAAAGGAGATGTGGGGTGGGGGGGGGGGGGGGGTTCTAGGCGCCTCATCTCCAGACACGGTGGTGGGAGGTGGGGTAGGGGGGCTCCTAACCCTGAGGGAAGGTCTCTAAGTGGCAGAGACGGATGCAGAATCACTCTCTCTGTGGTCGCCCTGTGCCCCCCTCCCAGCAAGGAGAGGGTCAGGGAAACATCACCCAGTGTGTGTTTCCTGGCCTGCCCGAGAGCAGGAGAGCAGGTCAGCAACTGGAGTTAGGGGCACTCCTTCAAGCGGGTAGTCAGAACACTTTGCTCCTTGTCCTATCTCTGGCAGGGAGATTTGGGGCGAGCCGCCACCTTCTCTGAGCCTTAATGTCCCCGTGTGTAACACGTGGAAATTAACCAACCCTATAGGCTTCCCAAAACCCTCTGTGGGGTACCAAAAAAGGGTTTGGACAGATGCCAAGGAAAGACAGAATAAGAGCAAAGCGGTCTGGGGCGGCCAGACGGGAGCCAGACGAGGCTCTTCTCACTGGGCGAGGCTCTTTGAGGAACCGAGAGTTGCTGGGACGGAGCCCGCAGAGAGAAAGCAAACAGTGGCGCTCCCCTCCCCCGACCCCGGCCCTTTGTCCGGAATCCAGCTGTGCCCCGCGGGGGAGGAGCGGGCTCGCGTGGCGCGGCCCCCTGGCCCCGGCGCTGATTGGCCGGCGGCTCGGGCAGCAACGGGGCAGGCACGCTCCTGGCTGGGGCCGAGCAGATAAAGCGTGCCAAGGGGCACACGACTTGCGGCTCAGAAAATCCGAGTGGTCTCGCAGCCCCGCCAAAGACAGCAACGGTGGCCCGGGACCCCCTTTGCGTTTCGCTTTCCTGGAGCTGGGGAAACTTCAGGCAGCGGCGCCCGCTCTCAGGCGGGCTTGCAGACGAAAAGGCCAGTTCATCTCACCAATTGCTCTTGCTGCCCACCCCCGCCCTGCTCTCTACCCTTTTGCGCGGGAGAACAAGGTAACACCTGGAGGCCGAAGAGCGAGGGCTGGAGTGGGGAAAGGGGTCCTCTGATCCGGCGGGAGGGGGAAATGGCTCTTTCTGGGCTTTTTCCCACTTGGCTCCGGGATAGGGAACTGCGCTAGGGTGTTGGACCCACGCTTACCCCGACCTCTTCCCCTGCTGCAGGATGACGCCTCATCCCTCGGGTGCGCCAGCTGTCCAAGTGACCCAGGAGACAGAGCAGCCCTTCCAGGGCGTCTTCGACGACGAAGTGACCTGCGTGGCGTCGGCTCCGACGAGCCCGGCTCGAGTGCGGGGGAACTGCGCCGACGAGGAAGGGGGTGGCTCCCAAGGGGCCTCGAGGAAGCTCCGGACAAGACGCGGGGGACGCAGCCGGCCCAAGAGTGAGTTGGCTCTGAGCAAGCAGCGACGGAGCCGGCGCAAGAAGGCCAATGACCGCGAGCGCAATCGAATGCACAACCTCAACTCGGCCCTGGACGCACTTCGCGGCGTCCTGCCCACCTTTCCTGACGATGCCAAGCTTACCAAGATCGAGACGCTCCGCTTCGCGCACAACTACATCTGGGCGCTGACGCAGGCGCTGCGCATAGCAGACCATAGCCTCTACGGGCTGCAGCCACCCACACCGCCCTGCGTGGAGCTGGGCTGCCAGGACGGCGGCTCCTCGGGAGACTGGGGCTCCCTCTACTCCCCGGTCTCCCAGGCGGGCAGCCTGAGCCCCGCCGCCTCGCTGGAGGAGCGTCACGGGCTGCAGGCGCCTGCCTCTCCGGCCGGTCTGCGCCCCAGCTCCTTAGCTCTTTCAGACTTTCTATGAAGGAGCCTGTCAACCGCTGGGTGGTGGGTGCTTGGCTGTGGGTGGGGGGCCACAGGGGCCGTCAGGGATGCACTGGGGCTGCAGCAACCCCAGGGCGAACTTTCTCCTCCAGTCTGCGGCTCCCTGACAGGGGGGTGAGCCTAGGCGCCTAGGAGGGTAACAGGCTGGGTTCAATTCCCGGTTCCTCTTCACAGCGCCAACTTCAGCCCTCTGTTTGCTGCCCGCGCAGGCGGGGATTGCAAGCTCTGAGAGCATTCCCCTCAAGTCACCCCAAGTCTCCCGCAAAGTCACCGGGGATTGTGGCACTAAGCAGCTGGAGACACCCGCTGTCTCCAGCCATCCTACACTCACTCAAGTCTGTCAGTCTCTCTTACCAATCCTCCACCAATGTGATTTAAACCAGTATTTGATCTCTCACCATTTGCTCTCTTCTCCGAAGACGCTGCTGACCTTCTCCAGTCCCTATTAAGTGCTGGTTTCTGGCCGCTCTGATGCCTTACTCCACGGAGGGATCCTCTGCCTTCTCTAGAGCACTTTTTGGAACCATTGCGCTCCTGGGGGAGGGAGACCAGGCTGTGAACTGGGAAAGAGATTGTTTGCCTCCGGAGTGTCTGTCCTGCTTCCCTGTGACCTGAAGCACCCCTTTAAAAAAGAAGAAAAAAGAAAAAAAAAAGTCGTCTTTAAAGAAGAAGAAAAAAGAAAATATCGGCCTGTAAATTATATGATATCTTTTTAAGTGAATTTTGGTATGGTAAATTATACGCCCCCCCTCCTTTACACGTTTGTATTTATTGATGAGATTTCACAGCAGGGGGGAAAGTCTATATTTTGTACATAAGATTATTTAGAGACTGGTGAATGAGATTTTGAGCCAATAAAAAAAAAAGTACCCTCAAGAAACCTCAGTTAGGTAACTCGATTATGCAGAAGGGAGGGTGACAGCCTCTGGCTGGGGTGGGGGTGGACCTCAGTCCAAGGAGAGGGGGTCTGGGCACCTTCTCTGATTTGGGCAAAGAAATTGCGGTGCTAGGCTGGTGGCAGAGCAGATTGCGTCCTGAGAGCGAGTCAGCTAAACCCGCATAGAAAGTAAGAGCTGGAAGGCTCTTAAGAAATCACTGGTCCAGTTCCCTGTTTTATTTTATAGGGCAGCTACTTGTCATATTCCAAATAGTGGTTTAGATGAAAGACAAGTTTCCAACTAGGGCTACTTGCTGGCCCTGCTGACCTTTCTCCTACGCCACTAGCCTGGATTTCGAGCGACTGTTGAATGTGGGGAGGAGAGTAATAGCCCAAACCATAGGGTCAGAGCCCTCAGAACCATGGAACGTGAACTGGGCATCCCAGAAATTTTCCCAGAGTGCTTAGAGAGCTAGTCCGTCTTCTGAGCGCATTTTATGGATCGGGTTCTGGGAGGGTGGCATCCTGACACATGGAATTGAGCAGCGGGGAGCGGAGAGAGTAGAGATTCCTGCTGAGATCTCTGGCACCCCTGGTACCTGGCAGTCTTGATAGAAAATTACCAAGAACCTATTCAAGGTTTCCAGCCACTCTTTACTCCCATGGTAGAGTTGCGCTGGTGTGCCGCAAGGACTGAAACTTACCCCAGGGGCTCTACTGGAGCGCCCCTAAATGGCTTGCGGGAACTTGTACCTCCGGAAGCCGACTAAGCGGTAAGAATTCCCAGATTCTGCCTGACAGGAACAGGAAAATGGAGGGTGGGCACTCTATTCTGTGAATTGAGCCCTGGAGACTTTTTTGGATTGGCCACAGGAAGGAAAGAGCCAAGCCCAGGTGAGCGTGGTTGCCACCAGGGGCCTGGAGCCAGACCTTAGGTAGCTTTCCAGTTAGAGCACAAAGGTGGAGTCTTACCAGGGGTTAACACCTCTTGTGTCTCTCTCTTTTGCCCTCCCAGCTTGCAATAGAACTTTTATTCTCCTCTATTCCCAGGAAAGGTAACTCTGAGGAAATATGCCTCAGTTACCAGGGGCTGGATTTGGGGGAGGAGAAAGGGATGCGCAAACAAAAGAATGAACGAAGGTGTTGTTTCATTTCATGGCTTTAATCTGGGAGGAGATTAATGGGTTATTGGTGACTTCTGCAGCAGCCAATTTCCACCTAGGGCACCACACTGGGACAGGTGTCCACAGCTCCTAGTTGCATGGACCAAGCCAGTGCCTGTTACTTTCTGTGCCTTAGGGGAAGAACATGGAGAGACAAAAAGCAAGAAGATCCATTTCTGTCTTCCCAGGAAAGCGACAAGTATACAGACAAGTATACAGCCAGAATTATGGGTGTTGGGTAAAGGTACAAGGCACAGGATGGAGGTGGGGCTTCTGTTACCTGGGGCTGGACTGGGAGGCTTGCAAGAGAAGGGGGCATTTGGGCCAAGGACTATATGTTTAGAGAAATCCCTAAGTACGAAAATCCTTTTTGTGATTCAAATAGGCAAGGGACTCCCTGAAACTCCAAAAGTGCTGTTGGCTCCATGTTCCAGGTTGAGGCACCCACTGCCCTACCCCCTCCTACCTTTGAGGGTGCTCATTAAGGAGCCATTAGTCACCAAACACACGCAGACTGGTCCTCCGCCCCACAAATTAAAAAGAAAAAAAAAAGTACTGTTTAACCAGCTTGACTGCTGGGCTGCCACCTTGGGTCAGGGGTGGATTTGACCCCGGAGCTGTCTGCCAGCTCTACTCTCCAAGTCAAGAGGAAGCAGAGAAAAGTTTGGGTTTGCTTGAATCACTGCAAAGTTTAGGGCTCCCTTGCACAGGGTGAGCGCCATCATTGTGTACGGAATTGCACTGAGATGGGAGACTTTGTCCATGCCTCTTTCCAAAGAGCCACTCACCAAGAAGGGCTCAGAAACATTCCTGTGAGTGGTGCAGACAACTAACTCCAGAAGCCTCACCATCACCACGCCCCATCCCACCCCCAAGCCCTCACGGGCATTTGGCTTTCAGAGGCTTTTAAAATCAGTCAAGCTGGTCTCAGTCTTGGCTGGCGGCCCACACTCGGAGACTACGCCTCACTCGTAATGGTGCGGAGCCTCCCACAGTCTGAGGTCATCGCCTGCACCTCAGCTCTCTGAAATCTGGGGAGGCTCCCGTGCGGGTCCAGGAAAGACCCTTGGGTCAAAAGGCTCTTACCCCTCTTCTGCCTTTGTCTGAAACCAAGACTGACTTCCAGAAAAACGGCACATGAATCTTGTGCCCCTACCCCACCCCCATCCGTGCACACAAGCAGGTAGATTTATGGTGCCCTGCCCCCATCCCACTCCACCCCCAAGCCGGCCTCCGTCGGGAGACAAAGCATCCCGGGGCCATTGGAATGCTAATGTCTGGGAGCCTTGCTGCAGGGCTGGCCCAAAGGCAGGAGGAGCTGGGGGCACCCGAGACCCCACAGGCGCCCTTTGCCCCTCCTCTCCTCTAAGGCCCACTCTGCCTGCCGGGCTGGCTGTGTGACCTTGGACAAGTCCCTGAGCCTCAGCTAATTCACTGGAGAATACGCAGGGAGTCAATACGCTTTTACTGGATTTCTGGGTGCCTAAGAGAAGGCAGTGCTTATGGTGGACAGAGTTACGGGCTCCCCACAACCAGAATGGTGGAGAAGACCCTTTGGCTTTGGCAGTGGGAACACTGTGGGGAGGGTGTAAGGGAATTTGGCTAAAAATATGTTATGGAATAAGTGCTGAGTATATTATAATTACATTTTTGCATTTACGTAATTAATATTCTCAGTTGTGTTTATTTTCCTGCCCCCCCCCATCCTTTTAAAATACCTTCAGGCTGTGCTCAAGAAAAGGAAGAGAGCACTCACTAACTGTACCTGCCTGCTCTGCCTTCGAAGGGCCAAGAGCACAGACAGTGGGAGATTTGAGGCTGGACACTTCTTATCTTAGGTCCCTTCCTACCGTTGGTGAGGAGGACAAGGCGGGATGTTCACACCCATAGACACAGAGACCTAAAGTCTTAGAAAAGTTGGTGACTTCCTCAGGTCCCCAGTCACTTGGTGAATCGCTGAAACCAGCTAGGACTGTCACCTGGTTCTAGGCTCTGTGCCGTTCAGAGCTCCGTGCTCTATGCTGATATGGTTTGTTCCTGCTTTGGCTCTAGCTGTGTCTTCTGGGTCTTGTAAGGCCAAAGGCTCCCTTGCACGCTTGCCTTTGATCCCACCCCCATTCTCTTCCAAGGTCCCAGGCTGTTCTTCTCTGCCCCCTCTGCTTCTGGAATCTGAAGGCCAAGGCAGAAGGTGGGGGCGTGTGATTGGGTACGACTTCCGGAGAGCGATCGCTCGCCTCTGACCATGGTGCTGAAAGTACCGTGTTCGTTCAGAGCGGGAGAAGTTCCTGGCAACTCCGTGTTCTCAACGCGGAAAACCATCTAAGGACCCTGTCCACGTTTCTAGACTGAGGTCTCTAGGGAGCCCCCTGTGGATATGTATAGATCCAGAAGAATGTCAGGTTTCCTTGGCGTGGTGGGGAAAGGATGGACTCTGTTGCTGTTAACTGACTGTGTGATCTCAGAAAAGCCCTTTTCCCTCTAGGTCAAAAGACTCTCCTCTGTAAATGATGGAGTTAGAATCAGTGATTGTGTTAGGGACTTCTGACAGCATCTGAGAGGTCTGAAGTGAAGCAACATTGGAAGTGCAGGCTGCAGCACCCCTAACTGGGAAAACTGCTTTGGAACTTGGCCCTCATTTGGAGTCTCATTCTTCAGGTTACAAAGAGCTTTTAGTTATTCCAAGAACAAAGGCTTAAGGAAGTCCCCCAGATGCGTACATAGGATGGCAGAGTGGTTAAGAACACTTAGCTCTTCAGAATTGCACAGATATTGTTTGAAGCCTGGTCCTTCTACTGGTGGTTTTCAATAACTGTGAATTTGGGACGGTAAATAGTGACTGCCCAACTGGACTGGTTAATGTATTCGCTTTTAGTGCAAGTTAAGCTGCCATAGATGGTAATTACTACCATTAACATCTTCGTTTGTCTCAAATTCTTCTTATTTTCCCTGGATTTTTTAAGGAGGGGGTGCTTTTGTATGAAGTTGAATTTCCTCTGCATCTCTGTACAGTGCAAATTTGCACAATGGCTAAGGGTCATTTACCTGTCTTGGTGACCCTCCTCAGCTGCAATCTACCTTTCCTAAATTCCGGGATTATATATCCAGATGTCCCTTGGGCACCCCAAATGAGACTTGTCCAGAATGGAATTTCTTTCCCCTAACTCCAAACTAATACCTCCTCCCATTCCTGTCTCATTAAGTATTACCATTCAGGCATCCATACTTGTCTTTTCTCACTACTTACACCCAATTAATCCTTATGCCCAGCTGATTTTTCCTCGTACTATTCCTTGAATCTGGCTGTCCCTTTATTTCCTTATGACCACTACTCTCTTTTAGGCTTTCATCCTTCACATGGAGAGACTGCCTAACTGATCTCCTTATCTTTAATCTCAGCACTCATCACTGTGCTCTCCATGTTACAGCCAGAGTAACATGCAAATATAACATTGTCACTCTCCTGTTTAAAATCTTCAAGTGATTTTCAATCATACCTGGGATAAAGTCCATGTTCCAATAGGGAATGATGGTATAATATGAGCTGTGAAGTGATACAAAATCTGGGTTCAGTTTCCAGCTGGTTCATTAGCTATCAGTATGACCATGAACAAGTTCCTTAGCATTTTTTTCAATTTCTTCATCTGTAAAGTAGAGATAATATTGCTTATAGGGTTCAAGTTAAGGTGCTATAACACACCCACTAATAATTCAGTCTGAGGGAGCATTCCAAGTGGGTGGTAGCTCTGCTTCCTGAAATCATTCAGGGACCTAGGTTCCTTCTACCTCCTTTCTCCACCAGTTCCTAGATCTTTGCCATCCACATAGTTGAGGTTGCATTGTCATATGTTCTAGCCAGTGGGAAGGGAAGATATAGCATGGAGAAACCTCAGCCACAGTCTTAAATCTTAGGCTCTGAAGTAGCACTTTCCACTCACATTCCATAGAGAGAACATGATTATATCTCTGTACCCAAACTGGAAGAGTACTTACGTGCCAACAAAGAAGTAAAGTATGGATTCTGGTGAGTAATGAGCAGTTTGTACCACAGATTAAATTAGATTGTATATGCTATTATTATTTATTTTTATCATCACAAATCACTTCAGCTTATGACCACAGTCGTTCTGCAACCAGCCTCTTTTTCACAATGCTTTATTTGCCTTGACATTTACCATCCAGAAATACTGACTTGTTTGAGGTTTTTCCTTACACATACTCAGGCATCCCTTCCATGCTTTTTTTTTTTTTTTTCTTTTCCACACTGCTCTCTCTGCCCAAAGCCTCTCTCCCTCCTCTCCATCTCCCACCAAACCTCCAACACAGACATTACCTCCTCCTGGGGGTTTTCTCTGAACTATTCCTCCCTCTTTGCTCCTGTTCCCATAATATTCTGTGCATAGGAATATCCTTGCACTTTCCTGGTAGTATTTTAATTAGCTGTTTATTCACCTATACCTTCCACTGGTCTTCTCAAGGGTAGGAACTGTCCTTCATGAATCCAATGAGTGCCCATTCTCAACCATATGCCACACATTTTTAGAACGAAGTAATGAGTAAGTGAATTGACTAATGAATGAATGGCATGTCAATTAATGTTTGGAAACTTCTATCCTTCTCCAGACCAGCTACCACATAAAGGTCAATGAGTATTTGTTGAATAAATGAATAATTTATACGGAGACCCATGACCCTTCCTGCATCATATTCTCCTCAGCACCAAAAAACCTATCCTTGATTGCCTATGGGTCTATTTTAGAAGATGCCCCATCTGGTTAGATGAGACTGGATTATCATCACAGTATGATTATTTCTGAGATCACCAATAACAACGCCAATAATCAGGTATGGGCGTCCCTCCTGCGATAGTCCTCTCATAGATTTGACATCTATCCCAACTTCACCACTTCCTAATTCTAGCACCTTGCGCAATTTTTTAGCTTTTCCAGTCCTCCATCTTGATAGATGGAGAAAACCACACCTACCACATAAGGTTTTATGAAGATTCAAATGAGAGGACAGATGTGTCCATACGCTTTGTGCGCCTGCCAGCAGTTTGAAGCAGAACCCATGACAGTACCCGCTCCATCTCTATCTTATTCCTACAGATGATTAGCCAAGAGGGCATGGGCCAGAACTGACTTTCCCACATTAACTAGGGAAGGTTATATGACTTACCCAAGGCCTGTTAACTATGGAGACAAACTGAGGCTCCTGATACCCTAACATTATCACCAGCTATACTATCTCTGTTGTGCTAATTATCTATTGCTCATAACAAATTACCAAAAAATTTAACCACTTAAAAAAGATATATTCATTATGCAGGTCTTCTATGGGTAGAGGCCCTGGCCCCAAGTGTCACTCTCATGCCTGTAGTTAGGGTGTCAGCCAGGAATATGGTTTTATCCGATGGCTTTACTGAGGGTGGATCCATTTCCAAGCTCACTCATTTGAGCTATTAGCAGGACTCAATTCCTCGAGGGCATTGGGCTCAGGGCCTTAGTTCCTCAGTGGTTTTGGAACAGAGCTTTCCTCAGTTCCTTGCCATGTGAGCCTCTCCATAGAGCCGCAACTTACAACCTGGCAACTGGCTCCCTTCGATGCAAGTAAACAAGAAGACCCAAGACCAAAGCCACGGTCTTTTTGTAATCTAATCTCAAAAGTGACGTCCCATTACCTCCACCACATTTTATTTACTAGAAATACATTACTAAATCCAGCTCAAAGCCAAGGGGAAGAGATTACACAGTACACAGATACCAGGAGACAGGGGTCACTGCCCAATATATTGGCAATAACAGAATTTTGCTGCCTGCTTTTCAGACCCCAGAGATGGACAGATACATGTGCATGGGCACACACGTGTGCAGACACACACACACACACACACACACACACACACACACACACGTCTCCACGTATCCCCAGGGCCAAATACACCAGGATTCAAAAGAAGGCGGCACCGGGCGATCTGACTCCTGGGGCTAAAGCAGATGTCTCCAGTGCTGGGTTCGCTTCCAAGGGCCCAGGAGGGGGACCACTAAGTGCACACTGGAGCCATCCCAGCTGATCTCTGACATCCATTTATTGCTTTCACAGGCGTCCCCACCCCCACTCCTGGAGGCAGAGATTTAGGACGTCTGGGGCCTGGACACCGTACTCACCGAAGGGAAATTTACTGCCTCCAGAGAACCAGGGCCTGACTTGGGGTCTTGAATGCATCTTTTTCCCCTTTGCCTCTGCTTTATTAGGTTAATCATTGCTTGAATCGGTTGCCATGGTTTGGGCAAACCCATGGCGACTCTATAATGAAGCCTGAAAGACTCGGACCCCATTTATCATCCCCAGTGTTTGGGAGGCCCAAAGCCTCATTTGCCTCCCCCAGGGTCTGGGCACCACCCTTCTGCCTGGGGCCTCCAGGCCCCTTTTGAATGAGGAATGAACAGGTGGCGACTTGGAAGAGAAGAGGAGACCCACATAGGTGGAGCGAGCAGTGCACTGCACATCCCCCCCACACCCCCCACACACACACTTACATTTTTCCACTCCAGGAGTCCAGACACAGACCAAACTCACAGGCAGCTCTGCCAGACTTTTTCTTTCTGGAGAGTGGGAGGCAAAAAATGAATCTTCAATGAGAAGAAGTCCATGGCTGTCCTTAGAAAGAGAATTTGTGTCTCGACAGACCCAGGTGTGACCACACTTCTTATCTCCTGGTCTTGCAATCTTGCAATGAGTTGGAAACAGATGGGGGAAGGCCCAGTGGAGAAACTGAGGCATACAGATGTTCAGTAACGTGTTCAAGGTCACCCAGTGACGGTACAGCCAGGGTAGAACCCAGGGCTGGTAAAATTTACTACAGAAAAATTAAAAAATAGGAAGAAGAGTATAATGAAATCTCGTGTTATCTATCACCCAGATTCAACAATTATCACCTCGGAGCCAAGTGTGTTTTGCCCACACACTTTCCTACTTCCCCCCGGCACTACCTGTGTAGATTACATTGAAGCAAATTTTAAACATCATACAATTTTAGCCCTCAGTCCTTCCCCAGTGTCCTTTCCTTGCTCAGCATAAATTGCACAATTGACTAGAGTGGCAGAGGGCATTGACTCTGAAGACAAAAAGTCTGGGTTCAAGTCCAAGCTCTGTCCCTTCCCAGCTGTGTGACCTTCAGCAGTGACCAAATATTTCTGAGCCTCAGTTTCCTCAACGATAGAATGATATGCTGTTACCGTTCTCACAGGATAAGGTCAGGGTTCAATGAAAGAAGGCAACCTAAGTGTTTAGCCCCTGTGCCAGGCGCAGAGTCAATGTTTCCATTCTTGAGACCACCACACCATCAGCGGTGTCTGTCATCTAGCAGAAGGTTGGCTCTCGGCCTCTGAAATCCAGGTCTTCCGAGGCAATCTCTTGACATGGAGGCAAGTACCTTGTTACGACTCTCTGCCTGGGGCTGGCCTCTGAGAACACAGACCTCAACAGTGAGCCTGGCTTCAGATGCTGACCGACCCCAAGCTCTGTGGCTCACAGCCCCGCTGAGCTCTACCCCATGATCCCTGCCCCCCAGCCAGCAAGACCAGGTTCCTCCTTCTCCTCTTCTCCTTGCAGCTTTAGACCTTCTAACGTCTTTGCTGCTGGTCCCATTTGCGAACACGTGTTAATATACATGCCTGAAGTTTACGTGCGTGTGCATGTGTGTCTTGGAGTGTGTGTGCTGTTCCACATGGGAACTAGCATATGCTCGCACTTCCTTAGACTCAGCCTATAAGGGAGACCCCAGGAGGATCCTGACTCCTGCCCTCTTGCCTTCATGGTTGACTGACAAGAGACCAGAGGAAAAGTCATCAAAGGCATGAAGACACAAGCTTAGCCACTAAGACCTGGAGCAGGTGAGGAGAAAACTAATCTCTGCAGAACACAGGAGGCTGAGAACAAGAAAGGGGCAGGCAGGGCACTGCACGGAAGCCAAGGGCATGGAGCAGGAGGCAGCCATCTGGGTTCATTGTTCAGGCAGGGCCTAGCCCCAAGAGTGGCCCTCTCCAGGGAAGGATTATTCCAGGGAATCACCCACGACCCCCAGAGAATCAAAGCCCTGAATGGTCCTCCTGGCTGGAAGGGTGCATCTTCCCCCCAAATCTCCCTATCTTAACAGCAGCTAATTTCTATAGTGTTTACAATATCTAATCACAGCCCAAGAACTTTCTGTTAATTAACCTATGAGAGCAGAATTATTTCCATTTTACAGATGATGATACTGAGGCTGAGAGCAATTCAATGACATGTTACATGTCACCTGGTAAGAAGTAGAGTTGGATGGAACCCAGGCTCTCCTTAGCTGGAGCTGGAAATCTTGAACGCTGCTACATTGCATCACTGACATGCTCTCCCTTTTGATTTTAGATATTTTCAAGAATGTATAAAGTGGAGAGAGAGAATAAGTGTACCCATCAGTCAGCTTCTGTAACCACCCATTCATGCCCCCTCTTGTTCTTTCATTTGCCCCAATCCTATCAACCTCCATCCTGCAAACACATTTTTTAAAAAATATTTAATTAATTTATTTATTTGTCAGAGAGAGAGAGAGGGCACGCACAAGCACTGGGAGAGGCAGGCAGGGGGAGAAGCAGGCTCCCCACTGAGAAAGGACCCTGATGCAGACCTGATCCCAGGACCCCAAGATCATGACCCGAGGTGAAGACAGATGTTTAACCAACTGAGCCACCCAGGTGTCCCTGCAAACATATTTTTTAAGGATTTATTTATTTATTTGAGAAAGAGAGAGAGTGTGGAGGAGGGGGGAGAGGGAGAGGGACCGAGAAAATGTCAAGCAGACTCCCCACAGAGCACAGAGCCTGCAGTGGGCCTCAGTCTAACCACCCTGAGATCAGGACCTGAGCTGAAAGCAAGAGTCGGGCGCTCAACCGACTGATCCACCCAGCCATCCCCTGGATGTGTGTGGAATTTTTAATTTTTATTTCTACTTTGTGTGTGGAATATCTTTAAATATATCCCAGATAGCTGTCCTCCCACTTGTAAAAATATTTCTAAAGGAGAAGATATTTTTAAAAAACAGAACCACTGAACCATTTTTATACCTGATGAAATTAACAATTCTGTAATATGATCTAATATCCAGTCATATGCAACTGTTTCTAATCGTCTCTTTCACAAATGTATAAACAAATGAACAAAGAACCTCACATTTTGGAATCTCCTCTCTTCCCGCCTGAGCAGGTAAGCTGCACAGCCCACTAGAGACCAGGACCAAGGCCAAGACCAAGAACAGCCCAGCCCTGACTCCAGGGCTTGGTAGGACTGGCTCTGGGCGAGTCAATTCCCTTCCCAGCCCCTCCCAACCAGCCCCACCCTGCAGTCTGGTGACCAGCCATCCTGGTTTGGCTAGGACTCTCCCAGTTTGGACATTGCAAGTCCCTGGCAAACCCAGATCGTTGGTCACTCTGTAAGGAACTGGAAACCTGGTGCCCACCCCAGCCCTCCCTTTCTCCCACTCCTCACTCCAGTGTGGTACTACCCACCCAGAGCAGGGGGAGCCCTGAGTTTCAAGGGCCCTCGAAATAACAAATAATTTACCAAAACCTTTGAGGAGAGGGCCCCAAGCCCCCTGTCGCCAGCAGAGAATCAGCATTTTTTCACACCCAGGGAGCCAAATTCAGCAGTCTCCGCCCTCCGTCTCTTCCCCCCTCTCCAGATCTAATGACAATCCAAAGAGTTCCTGATAGGGTTTTAAAAGATGCTCTTCATTCACCGTCCACCAAGCATGAAAATCCAGCTCATTTGTCTCCATTCTTCGCCCTAAAGGCCCGGCCGGCCTCAGGCCTGCAGCCTCAAACTTGTCACTCACTTTCCACATCCTTTTGTGAGTTTGCCTTTATTTCATTCCTGGTCTCCTCCTACACCCTCCTCTCCCCCTGCTCATTCCATCCTGATCCTTCCCCTCCGCCCTCCCCCATGGGTCCCCAGTTCCTCTGTCCACACAAAAAAGGCAACAGACCAGTCTGGGAATTTCTTCACAGTCCCTGTGCCCCACCCCCACCGCGGCCTCCACTCACTCGCTGCTTTTAAAAAGTGAGAGCAAAAAGCCAGCAGCAGCTCAAACGGCTCAGCATGGGGTAGGGGTGGGGACAAAATTGCCTCATGCCTAGGCTGGAAATGGCCTCAAGGACCCCTGAGTGTTGATCTTTGGCTTCAGAGCTGTGGAACCTGAGTCTCAGAGAGGGGAATAGACTAGCCCAAGGTCACACTCAGAGTTAACAGCAGAGCAGTCCCCTGAGCCAAGCGTCCCAGCTTCTCAGCCTGGATTCCCCCATGCAGAATTGAAAGCTACTCCTCTGTCCCCATGGCACTGAATTTAGTCCCCTTTTGTGACTCTTAACTGTCTGGGGTCAGAACTGGAAAGCTGTGGCCCCATCCAGGGCATCGCTGTGTCCCTTGAAGGCATAGCATGTGGTGGCAGTGGTGTTTTTAAGGAAATTGAACTGAAGGAATGTGAGTCCCAGGCCCAGGGTTCACACCCCCACCCCACCCTGCTTTTTTAAGAAATCTGCCTTTCGGATCTCTTTTCAGTCACCTTCTGGGCTGAGGCTTTGTTTTCAGGCTCAGGGAGTCCCTTTGGGCCCAGGGGAAATGGGAGAGTGAGAAAAGGTAAGAAAAGGGTATCTGTTAAGCAGTCAGACCCCTTACCTACCATTTCCCCTTCTAAGAACAATCAACACTGGGAGGAGGGGAAGGCTATTCCTACCCTTTTCTGGGGCAAGGCAGATAGAACTGGAGTCCTTAAGAAAGCAGGAGGTGGTGATGGTCCTCTTATCTGGAACAACATGAAGCAGAAAGGGGTTGGCTCCTGTCATGATCCCAGAGTCCTGGGATCGAGCGAGCCCCTTATGGGGCTCCCTGCTCCCTGGGAAGCCTGCTTCTCCCTCTCCCACTCCCCCTGCTTGTGTTCCTTCTCTCCTCTCTGTCCAACAAATAAATAAAATTTAAACAAACAAAGGAGTGGGAGAGAAGCAGGACAGAGTAAAAAAGGCAGAAGGAGTTCTGAGGGGGGCGCCTGGCCCTGCCAGTGTCAGTGAGTGTCATCAATGTGCCAGGCTCTCTGAGCGCTAAGAAAAGAGGCAGCTGCTGGTGGCAGAGCCGCAGGGCCTCCTTGGAAGGAGGGGAAGGTCAAGCTCAAAAGCACATCCCCAGTGGAGCATGGCCTCTCCTCTGGCCTCATTATCATTTGTGAAATAGGGATGGTTACAGTACCTTTCTCCTAGGATGGTTATAAAGGTTAAATACAGGATCTACAACACAATAAGTATACGCTAGCTACAATATAATAATATATAAAAGCAGGGGACGGCGTGACAGCTTCAGTGAATGTCATTTGGGGCCATTATCATGATTATGGTCTCTCGGTACTTAAAAAAATTTTATTATGTTGGTATATTACTTCAGTTATTTGAAAACTGACCCATCCTTTCTTTTTGGCAGCTTTATCAAATGCCTTAAAATAGTCGGAATCTTGGGCAGGGATTCTTGGATGATGAGCCTTAAGGAGGGCACTTGCTGTAATGAGCTCTGGGTGTTACAGGCAACTGATGCATCATTAAACTCTACCCCTGACCTGAAACTAACAGTACAGTGTATGGTCACTAAACTGAATTGAAAATAAGCAATTAAAAAAAATAGTCAAGTTTTTGGTCCAGAAATTCTTCCTAGAGAAATCATCAGAAGTCATATCAAAATTTATCAACAAAGGTATTCATAATGCCAGCTTTTATAATGGCAAAAGTTAGATACAAAAGAAATGTTCAACCACAGAGACAGACTGGATTGTTTATTTTAGATATATGAATTATATATTATAGATTAATATTAGATTATCACATACTAGATTAGTAGATTATTATATATATCTAAAATTACATGTTTTAGATATGCTACATGCATTACATATATATTTCTCTCAAAAATTAGATACAAAAGAAATGTCCAACCATAGGAGGCAGATTAGAATATTATATATTACATATATATATTGTGTTGAAAAAATAATACTTGTTAACATGGGGAAATATATCACAATATATTGCCAAATGGAAAAAACACACATGATTTTAAGCAAGAGGGCAGGCAACACAACTTGCAAACTATGCCACTACAAAATACCTAGAAACTCTGGCTGAAAGCTAACAAACATTATTTTAGAGGTGTAGCATGAAGCTATTTGCACAAAACATACATGCGTGTTTATGTTTGGGAAAGAATCTGGAAAGACATTTACTGATTTATTGACAAGACAACAAACTTGCAGGATTTTCATTTCTACATGTTGCTTGGTTTTTGCCCTGAGCTTGTTTTATTCTTTAATTAGAGGGAAGTGTTGTCGTTTAAAAGCTTTAACGAGGGGCGCCTGGGTGGCTCAGTCAGTTAAGCGTCTGCCTTCAGCTCAGGTCATGAACCTAGGGTCCTAGGATCAAGTCCCACATCAGGCTCGCTGCTCAGCAGGAGCCTGTTTCTCCCTCTCATTCTCCCCCAATCTCTCCCAAATAAATAAAATGTTTGAAAAATAAATAAATGGGACGCCTGGGTGGCTCAGTTGGTTGGACGACTGCCTTCAGCTCAGGTCATGATCCCGGAGTCCCCGGATCGAGTCCCGCATCGGGCTCCCAGCTGCATGGGGAGTCGGCTTCTCCCTCTGACCTTCACCTTGCTCATGCTCTCTCTCACTGTCTCTCTCTCTCAAATAAATAAATAAAATCTTTAAAAAAAAAATAAATAAATAAATACTTTAATGAAAGAATGCAGTGGTGCTTTGATTTTTTAAAAAATGCCTCTGGTGGGACGGCAAGAATGGCTTCCGGGACAGGGACCTTTGTAGTGAACTGGGGGGACAAGCAGGGATCGGGAGGCTTGGGGTAGGCACTCAGGGGCTAAGATGTCAGTGAGCAAGGGGCAGGAGGGGTGGAATTCTAGCTCTCTCAACTGGAAAACTAGGGATCCTTCCTCCTGTTCCGGTTTCCCACTGTACAACAGGGGGTTTGAGAAAGGGATGGAAGGGAAATTGAATGGGCTCCTTGGTTCAGGATTGGTCAGGTCCCCACCCCGCCCCGCCCTGGCCACTGTGTGCCCTGCACTGTGCTGGGCACTCTGGAAATTCAAGGTAAATCCAGAGCTCCAGCACCTGCTCTGCTCAGGAAATGAGCTTTCTGTATAAAAACATTTAATCAGAAACTGGTTGGTTTAGTTAAACATTAAAGTGGGACTTTTAAAAAAAACTTATAACCAGGCACCTGGGTGGCTCAGTCATTAAGTGTCTGCCTTTGGGTCGGGTCATGATTCCAGGGTCCTGGGATCAAGCCCCACATCAGGCACCCTGCTTGGTGAGGATCCTGCTTTTCCTTCTCTTTCTGCCTGTTCCTCCCCCTACTTGTGCTTGCTCTCTGTCAAATAAATAAATAAAATCTTTTAAAAAATTGTTTGTAATCATCTGAGATTAAGAATCTCTCTGTAGGGGAATGACTAATGCCCCCCACTTCCCACCTCAGAAGATACATCCACCAGGAACCCATAACTGTGGCCTTATTTGGAAGAAGGGGTCTTTGTAGAGGTTATTAAGTTGTGGGTCTGAAGATGAGCTCGCCCTGGGTTAGGTGGGCTCTAAATCCAGTGACGAGTCTCTAGAAGAGAGGAGAGAACAAACAGATCCTGAGACCCAGGGAAGAAAGTCACATGAAGGCAGAGGCAGTGGTTGGAGTTAGGGGACCCCAAGCAGAGGAGAGCCAGGAGGCACCAGAAGCTGGAAGAGGCAAGGAAGGCATCTCCTCTGGAGGCTTTGGAAGGACCAGGGTCCTGCCGACAACTTGATTTCAAACTTCTGGCCTCCAGAATCATGGGAGAATAAATTTCTGTTGTTTTAAGTCACCCAATATGGGATCATGTGTTATGGTGGCCCTGGGGAACTAATAGGCCTTCTTTTTTTTTTTTTTTTAATACTGCAAGAGCCCCAGACTCTTGTAACACTTGTAATACTACAAGAGCCCCAGACTGCTGTGAGGACTGATCTCTTCTCTCTGTGGTCCTGGCCTCGGCTCTTTTGGGTGGCCTGGCTCTGGAGGCTGGCCACCCACTTTCCAGTGTCACCTAGAGCCCAGGGAGCCAGCTATCCAAGCTCCGCGGGATTGCCTGCAAACGAAGAAAAATGGAATCTAAGTGAGGAGCTGTGGGCCTTTCCCTTGAATGTGTGAGCTTTGGGGTGTGGACTTGATGTCATCAAGATGATGCCAGAAGATGGGGAAAAGGGAGGCCTCATCTAGTGGGATGGGGACCAAGAGCCTGAGGTACCAGCTCTCAGAAGTATGACTAATTAGGATGAATGTGGACTTACTGTGCAGGGCACAGTGTCAGCCTAAGGGCTGGTCAGAGGACAGGGTTTCTAGAATGACTGAGATGGTCCACACCAGATTTGGGGAGGAGTCCCAGAAGGCCACCTGGAGGCGGTAGGTACTTGAAGGAAGGAAGAACCTCAGGACAGAGAGTAAAATGAGTGTGGGATCTGAGCCCAAAGCCTTGGTTGGAACCCCAGCCCAGTCCCTGTCCGCAACGCGCAGATATCCTTGCAGACTTTTATAGAGATGGCGAAGAAAAACATGTGCTCTACTTTTGTCACACTGTCCTTGTTTCACTTAATCTGTTTTGAAAATTTTTTAGTCGTAGTGAAATATACATGTATCTTATCATGTGAATTGCTATATTAATTGCTTCCATTTTCTCATCTATAAGATGGTTCTAATCAGAACTGCTATGTTCTTGGGTTTACGGGAGGTTTAAATGAGAAAACTTACAGTACCACAGAGGCACATTGGAAGAGGGGGTCTGCGTGTGGTTCGTGGACATGGATCAGCCATCCTGCTCCGAGGAGACGCCTGGCCCAGGGAGGGTGGGGGGACAGCGGTGGGACAGAGCAGCCTTGTCCAGCTCATCCATCAGCATTGACAAGCCCGGTCCCAGCTGCTGAGCAACGGCAGGTATGGGGCGGGAGCCCCTCCCTGGGCCCTTGGCACCCTCCTCTTAGGTCAACACACAGAGTGGGCTCTGTCGGCCAGGTGAGGACACAGAAGATTAATGGAGCAGGTGCGGGCTTGAAGGGGGGGCAATCACCTGGCCAGACAAGGTCCCCCGTGGAGACTGAGTGCCCAACACAAGCCAGGAACCAAAGTGGACGTCATTCAGCCTGGCTTGGGCTTGCCTGGAGGGGGGCTGAAGCCAGCTCTGCCGTCTCTGCTGCCCATCCCATCCCCAGTCCCCAGCCTCACCTGGCCTCATCCAGTCTCCACCACGGGGGCACACGGGCCCAACCTGGGGCACTCAGCTTTCAAATAAATGTCTTTGTTTCTTTAATTTCCCAAGTAACTCACTGCAGAAAAGTGTAGATTAACAAAATACTATGAATCACCCATTAATCTCACCACCCAATGTTAACAATGTTAACAACGTTAACAATGTTAACATTAAATTGATATTGTATCTCTACACACCCCCAGATACATTATATATTTATGAAGAGAAGAGACACAGAGTATTCACTCTGTGGTCTTTGTCCTATAATCTTCTTTATACACTTATGTATTATGCACATCTTTTGGTGCCAAAGAATTAGCAATTAATTTCATTGTTTTCATTGCTACATATATTCTGACCTTTTTGGGTATAGTATCATCATAGAGGTAATCAAAATCCTCTTTTGGATATTAGATCATGTCCAATGTTCAGCCCTTTATCAATAACACTGAGGTGAACGTTTTTATCATTTCTTTTTTTTTTTTAAGATTTTATTTATTTATTTGACAGATAGAGATCACAAGTAGGCAGAGAGAGAGGAGGAAGCAGGCTCCCTGCCGAGCAGAGAGCCCGATGCGGGCTCGATCCCACGACCCTGGGATCATGACCTGAGCCCATTTTTATCATTTCTTGTGGGCAATGTTCTAGAAGTGAAACTGTTATGCCCCAGGATGGGCACTCTTCAAGACTCTTGGTGCATACCACTGAAGGTTTACGCCTGTGTTTATTGGAGCCTGTGCATGGTCCCTCCTGGTTGAGGTGATGGGGAGAGGTGAGAGAAAGGCAGCCTGTGGGCAGAAGTTGGAAATGAGGCCAATCGAGCATGGATCCCACTGTCTAGGGTTTGTCATCCAACCTTCCCTCCCGCCTCCCCCTCCCCAGGGAGAGCCCTCGTGGGCTTGGGAATGAGCACCTGGGAGCCGCACAGATTGGAGGAGGAGAAAATCTTCAGGGGACATGAAGTCAGAGAAGACTTCCCAGAGTAGGTGGCATTTCCAACAGGGGAAGGAACGGAGGCTCAGAGTCTCCAGTGCTTCTTGGTGGACACGGCTGGTGGGCAGCCAGGGCTCAACCCCGGGTTTGTCGGACCCTGTCCCTCGAGAGCCTTTCCTGGGCCAGGTGGCCACCAGATCTGAGATTACTTCTCAGCATCCTTTGGGATAGAAGTCCTTTAGAGTACAACTGGGGTCCCCAAAGCTGGTTAGTGTGAGATCTGAGGCCATAGAGATGGAAGGCCGGGCCTCCTACAGGCTCCCCCACCCCCTACCACCACCACCACTGGCCACCTCTGTGTGGGGCAGGCAGCTGGCAACGTGACCTTGTGCCTCTGACAATGATTTAACCACATTAGTGGGGGGTTAGGGGAGATTTGTAAAGCTGTCAGTAGGGGAAGGGCTTTAACTCCAGCCTCTTGGCTCAGCCACTAGTTGGGGGTAGGAGGAACAGCTCAGGGAGAGGCCAGGGGACCTTCTGGTTCTGCTTGCCTTTCCGGCATTGGGGTCCACCATAGAACACGAGGGACCCACTGAGCCCATGCAGTTCTGCATCTCTTCCCACACCCTTAAGTTCAGTTTCCCTTAGGGTAACCCCAGGCAGCTCTTCCTCCCTAGCCATGTAGGGAGAGCCCAGCTGGCCACAGAAAATAGCAAAAATCACAGCGGCAGGGAGTCCAGAGAGCCAGGCTCACAGCCTAGCTTCCCTGCTGTCGGAGCCGAGGCCATGGAGCCTGTGCTATGGACACCCACAGGCAACACACATGAACGGTGGTGGCCAAGCAGAGACTGGTCGCCGCCAGGGGAGAGGCCGCATCCCCTAAGGGGGCCAGCTACTACTTAAGTCCAGCTTCTTAATTTTTTTTTTTTTAAGATTTTATTTGTTCATTTGAGAGAGAGGGCACGAACAGGGAGAAGAGGGAGAAGCAGACTCCGCACCAAGCCAGGATCCTGACCCGGGACTTGAGCCCAGTATCCTGGCATCATGACCTGAACCGAGGGCAGATGCTGAACCTACTGAGCCACGTAGGGCTCCCAGCTTCTTACTTCCAGGCAACAATGAAGACTTAGAATTCCCTCGAGAGAAGTGGACATTCAGATTTATATGTGAAATCTTTCCCATGTTACCAACTAACTGGAAAAAAATTCAAACACAGTGTAGGACAAACAACAACAAAAAAAAATTGTGAATGTAGCCCCAGGCTGGCTTAGACACAAATAATAAAGGAGGAAGGAACCACTATTAGATATTGTCTAGCATAACCCTTTTGTTTCAGATGGAGAAACTGAGGCCAGACTGGCCAAGAGAGGGATAACTTGCCTGAAGTCACACAGGAAGTCAGTGGACTGGCTGGGCAAGGAATACAGGCTTTCTACCCCCAGCCTGTGCCTTTGCATAACATGCTTGACTGAGGGGGGCCTGTGGGGAGACGCTGGGGGTTCTGAGCAGTGGGTGAAGGGAGGAAGGCTGAGCCCTTCCCTCTTTGCCAGGCTCACCTAAGGCACCTTCAGTTAGTCCTCCCTGAGCCCCGGGGTCCAGCAACCAGGTATCTCCTCTTCACCTCTTTGGCCGTTGCTCCCTCTCCATTCCAGGGCTCACTGTTCAAGCCCCCGTGGTCAATCGCACGAGGCACGTAGCAGGGGGCCCAGCACCCGGGTGCCATCAGGGACTTCACTGACAAGCTACCCTTTGTGGAATATGGCGGTGGGGGGAGCAGTCAGTATCTCCACAAATACCGATTTTTAAACCAGTAAGAAATCAGACAAAGAAGCAAGGCAGAGAGAGGTCACATTTTCATTTACGATGGCTGAAGATGATTTTGAAGAACATGGTTCATGCTATGGGCAAGTAGGTTCCTGACACGGACACCTGGAATTAGATTTACTAATGAACTCACGGGCAATCCCGCACCATCTCTAGCCCTCCCCAACCACAAGAGCACAGCAAACGTGTGTGTGCCTTGCAGCTTGAGCCAGAATAAAGGGCTGGGTCACTCAAGCCCCAGGCATTTATCAGATAAGACACTCAGTACTGGGTGCCTGGGTGGCTCAGTGGGTTAAGCTTCTGCCTTTGGCTCAGGTCATGATCTCAGGGTCGTGGGATCAAGTCCCGCATCAGGTTCTCAACTCAGCAGGGAGCCTACTTCCCCCTCTCTCCGCCTGCCTTTCTGCCCACTTGTGATCTCTCTCTCTGTCAAATAAATCCATAAAAATCTAAAAATAAATAAATAAATAAGAGTTCAAGAAAAATACACTCAGTATTCCCTGGAGCAGAATGAGGGAGAGAGCCAAGAGACTGGGTGTGTTACGTTAATGGGGCTCATTAGACACAGAAGGAAATATTAAGATTCCATTTTATCTCTGCTTTTGGCTTAGCAGCTACACTTGTTATTCTCTTAAGTGATTGCTTAAGGACTTACTTCCAGTGGGCTTGCTTCATATCCCATTATCACTGTCAGCCGTACATAGTATTATACCATCTCACATAAAACGTAAGAACTTTACAACTCTACACTTCCATTAACTCCTTAGGTTCTTGGTGCCCTTGTTGACATTCATTTTCTACTGATATTATAAACCTCCAAATATAGCATTATTGTTTTTGTTTTATACAGTCAATGATCTTCAAAATATTTTATACATATGCATAGTTTATCAGTTCTTGATCTCTTAATTCCTTTGTGTAGATCCAAGGTTCTACCTGGTGTCATTTTCCTTCTGAGAAATTTCCTATAACATTTTTTTAAAGATAATTGAGTTTTTATTATTTTTTAAAAATTTTATTTATTTATTTGACAGAGAGAGAGATCACAAGTAGGCAGAGAGGCAGGCAGAGAGAGGAAGGGAAGCAGGCTCCCTGCTGAGCAGAGCCCAATGTGGGGCTCCATCCCAGGACCCTGGGATCATGACCTGAGCTGAAGGCAGAGGCTTTAACCCACTAAGCCACCCAGGTGCCCCTCGTATAACATTTCTTACAGAGCACATCTGCTGGCAAAAAATTCTGTCACCTTTAATTTGTATGAAAAAGTCATTTCATTTTTTTAAAAGATGTTGTTTATTTATTTGACAGAGAAAGACACAGTGAGAGAGGGAACACAAGCAGGGGGAGTGGCAGGCAGAGGGAGAAGCAGGTTTCCTGGCTGAGCAGGGAGCCTGATGTGGGGCTCAATCCCAGGACCCTGAGATCATAACCCTAGCCAAAGGCAGATGCTTAACAACTGAGCCACCCAGGTGTCCCAATCATTTCATTTTTGTTTTTGAAAGATATTTTCCCTGGGAATAGAATTCTAGATGAACAGGGTTCCACCCCTCCCCCCAGCAGTTTGAAGATGTTGCTTCATTATCTTGCAGTTTGCATAGTTTCTGATGAAAAGTCTGCTGTAATTATCTTTGTTCCTGGGTGCATGTTTTGTTTGTTTTATTTTTTGGTTTTTGTTTTTTTATGGGGTGTTTTTTTGCTTGTTTTTTTGTTTGTTTGTTTGTTTGTTTGTTTTTGTTCTCTGCTTTCAAGATTTTGTCTTTGTTGCTGGCTTTCAGCAATTTGATTGACTAGTCTTTGGTGTGATTTTACTTGTGTTTATCTTGCTTGGGGTTCATTGAGCTTCTTTGGTCTGAAGATTTATAGTTTACATCAAATTTAAAACTTTTGGGGCATCTGAGTGGCTCAGTTGGTTGAGCATCTGACTGTTGATTTTGGCTCAGGTCATGATCTCGGAGTCAAGAGATTGAGCCCTACTTCGGGCTCTGTGCTGGGCATGGAGCCTCCTTTAGATTCTCTCTCTCTCCCTCTCCCCACCATACTCACTCTCTCCCTCTCTTTAAAAAATCAAATAAAAGAATAAACATTAAAAAATGGAAACTTTTGCCCATTGTTTTTTCAAAATTTTCTTTCTCTACTCTCTCTTTCTGAGGCTTAAGTTTCATGTATGTCAGACTATTTGATATGGCCCCATAGGTCATAGGTCACTGAGGCTCTGTTGATACTTTTCTTAATCTTTTTTTCTCTGTTTGTTTCATTCTGGATAGTTTCTAAGTCTGTGTCTCCAAGTCCCTGAGCTTGTCTTCAGCAATGTCTAAGTAGCTGTTCATCCTATCTAGTGAAATTTTCATTTCAAATACTGTATTTCTTATCTCTAGGAATCCGTTGGGGTCTTTTTATCATCTATTTCTTTCCTCATTATGTTCCTGTTTTTTGTTTTTTTTTTTCCAAATCATTGAGCATATTTGTACGAGTAATTTTAGTATCCTTGAATACTAATTCCAAGATCACTGTCATTTCTGAATATATTTCCATTAATTTATTTTTCTCCTTGTTTCCTGCTTCTTTGGTCTTCTAGTCATTCCTGATTGGATGCAATGTAAATTTAGGTTATTGACTGCTGGATTTGGTTGGTAGTCCATTAAAGAGGGCAGGACTTTGTTCTGCATGCCATTAAAAGACCAGTATGATCTTTCAGATGCTTGTTTTAAAGCTTTTTAAAGGTAAAACTAGAGTAGCCTTTATTCTAGAGCTAGTTTAGTCATATTATTGAAATATGACCCTTCTGGTATCTCTGAGGGCTTCCCTCATTTGTCTCCCCTCAATCAAAGATAACAATCCTGAGTTGCCTGATTTCTACTGTCTAAAAGTTGTTGTATCATACATTTTGTCCAGTTTTCTAGGTAATTCCATCCCTGTTACTCCCTTATGATTGATAAAAGTCTAAAAAGAAACATTTAGAAGTGAAGAACTGTTTTGTCATTAATAGTTCCAATACGAGAGTGAGCAACAGGGGTGCCTGAGAGGCTCTGTCCATTAAGCATCTGCCTTTGGCTCAGGTCATGATCCCAGGGTCCCAGGAATGGAGCCCCACATCAGGCTCCCTCCTGGACAGGGAGTCTGCTTCTCCTTTTGTCTGCTGCTCCTGTGCTTGTGCTCTCTCTCTCTCTCTCACTCTCGTTCTATCTCAAATAAATAAAAATAAAACAACAACAACAAAAAAAAGGTGAGCAACAATGAGGACCTGGACCATTTTAGAGATGCTCTGAGGGATGTCCTATTTGAACATCTAGCTGTCAGGATGTGTGATGCAATGGACAGAATTATGTATCAGGGATATAGTTCTGCCCCCACCCTGTAGTGGCATTTTGCTTTGGTCTGCCCCACATCATTCCCCTCCTCCTAGTCATGACATTTTCTTTCCTTCAGAGAACTGCTCCTCCCCTATTCTATATGGTTCCACTTGGGCTGCCAATTATAGTGCCCTGCTCTCCAGGCAACAGTGATGAGTGACCCATGCCCAGCCAATCAGAGTTCTTAATTGCCCTGCCGCAGTCATTGGTTTAGGGATGACTACATGATCCAAGTTGGGTCAATCACATCCCTTCCCTAAGAGTTTTACAGGGATGCTAAGAGAAAGAGTTTTCCCTGAGTCATTGCCAGTCTGGATTGATACAAGCCTATGGTTTCCTGTGGACACATCCTCCTCTTTGTTCCATCTTTCCGTAGAAGAGATCAAGGCAGAAGGCCTGAAGCAAAGAGCAGAGGGAGTCCTCTCTCAACATGAGTGATGTCTGTACAGTCCCAGAGGCTAGCTGCATCTCTGCATTTTCTGTTTATATGAACCAATAAATTCTCTATTCTAGGGGCGCCTGGGTGGCTCAGTGGGTTAAGCCGCTGCCTTCGGCTCAGGTCGTGATCTCGGAGTCCTGGGATCGAGTCCCGTATCGGGCTCTCTGCTCAGCAGAGAGCCTGCTTCCCTCTCTCTCTCTCTGCCTGCCTCTCCATCTACTTGTGATTTCTCTCTGTCAAATAAATAAATAAAATCTTTAAAAAAAAAATTCTCTATTCTACTGGTTTGACTTATTTTCTGTCACATTCAACCAAAAAAAAAAAAAAATCTGTTTACATCCTATTTGAGGTCTTGGTCCAGTGTTTTCAAAGAGCATAGTGTATCTTCTAAGGGGTATACAAGATGATCCATTGGTTCATGGGAAGAAAATATAAGATCTATCTATCAGTAGGCATTTTCCAGATGGAAAAGAGGATATCGGCATGGCAGAATAGCATGTGGGACAGCATGGGCACTGGATTCCACCCTCCATGAAGACTGGGCCAGGATCTGTTTCATGTTTATGTCTCCTAACACTGTGCACAGAGTCTGACTCATAGGTGACATCAAAACAATATTTGCTGACCTTCCCATGATACCCAGAGAGGGGTCCACACAACATTGTTCTGGGTTCCTGTTATAACTTAAAGAGAAATTTCACAAGGTCCATAGGCCTCAATGTCAGGCAAATGAAGGATGTCCTCAAATTTCTTGCAACAAGAACCCACTTGGGTGGCACTAATCTTGACTCCCAAATGGAACAGTACATCTGCAGAAGGAAAACTGATGGCATCTATATAAAAAATCTGAAGACAACCTGGGAGAAGCTTCTGCTGGCAGCTCACACCATTGTTGCCATTAAAAACTCGGGTGTTGTTGTGAGTACCATATCCTCCAGGAATACCAGCCTGTGGGCTGTGCTGACGTATGCAGTTACCCCCAGAGCTATGCCTACTGAGGCACACTTCACCTCTGGAACCTTCACCAACCAGATCCAGGCAACCTCCCCGTGTCTTCTGGGGGTGACTGACTCCAGGGCCAACCACTGGCCTCTCACAGAGGTATCTTATGTTAACCCACGTACCATCGCCCTGTGGAACAGACTCTCCCCTATGCTATGTGGACATTGCTATGCCTTGCAACAAGTAAGCTCACCCAGTGGGTCTGATGTAGTGGATGTCAGCTGAGAAGTTCTGCGCATGCATGGCACCGTCTACCGTGAACACTCATGAGAGGTCATGCCTGATCTCTACTTCTACGCAGAGCCTGAAAAGACTGAAGAGGAGGAGCAGACCAGACTGCTGCTGAAAAGGCAGTGACCCAGGAGAATTTCAGGGTAAATGGACTGCCCCATCTCCTGAATTTACTCCTACCTAGCCCAGGGTCTCAGACTGGTCTGAAGGCATGCAGGTGCCCAGCGCACCCGTCCACTCTGAGGAAGACTGGAGCGCTCAGCCGGCCACTGACGATGGCTCTGCAGCTCCCACTGCTCAGGACACTAAAAAGGTAGAAACAACAGAGTGGTCTTAAACTGTTCTATGGACTCTTAAACAGAAAAGAGAAATAAGGCTGATGGGAAATACAGGTTCTAAAAGTAATGAGAACAAATGAACGAAGAAATGAATATTTGCTGGGTAAATGAATGAATAAATGTGCAAAGATGAGTGGTGTTTAAACAAGGGCTTGTGCAGAGGTAGGGGGGGTATAGAAGCAAGTGGGCATGGCAGGGAAAGAGCAAGTGATGTGAGTTTCCATGAGGGACGGCATGGAAATCTTCAGTAGGGAGATTTTTTTTTTTTTCCTGGCAAGGCAGGGACACAATTCATTAGGGTAGCCTCATTGAGGACAGGAGCTGCAAAGATTGAAGGAGGGGAGGGAATTCAGCTAAAGCAAAATTCCTGAGTCAGGAGCATGCCTGACCCATCTGTAGAACAGCATAGAGGCTGGCTAAACTCAGATCATGCGTAGGATGCCATAGAGACAAGAGGAAGATGACTGGATCCTATGGGGTGTGTAGCCTTTCTAAGGACTTGAGATTTACACTGAGGGAGGTGGGGCATTGTTCCAGGGTTTCAAGCAGAGCTGTGGTTAGGTTTGCCTTTGGAAAGTGTCCTCTGGCCACTGCACAGAGAATGGGCTGAAGGAGAGAGGCAAGGTGGAAGCAGAGTCCTGTTAGGGGGCCGTTGGTGGTGACTGAGGGGAGAGAGGACAGTAGCTTGAACCAGGTGCTCAGCAGAAGGATCTGTTGTGACCACAGAGGCAACTAGAGTCCCTGGTGATGACAGAGTGTGAGAGAAAGAAGGGTCAGCCATGACCTACCTTAGGGATTTTGGCCAGAGCAATGGGAATGAAGCAGTAATCACCAGCTGAAGTGGGGAGGGGAAAGGAAAACTGGTGTTACAGGCATCCAGAAGCTCTTCCAGCCCAGTCTCTGCTTTGGCAACTGTTTGGGACCACAGGGCTGGTGCTGGGATCCTCACTGGCACTGTCACCATCCCCTTGTGTTCACATCACCCACCTAACGTCCGTGCCCTTGAATCATTAATGTGATATCACCTTGTCCTAGAGGAGCTTGAGTCTTCTCAGAGAACCTTCTTGGAAGGATCTTGGAGAATCTTCCTTAGGAAGCGGTGGGCTCAGCTTTTGCTAGAAAGACAGGTCCACCTTGTTCTGGTGGTCAGGAACCCAAAATGTATTGGCGGGACTGTGTTCCTTATGGAACCTGTAGGGGTTTCCTTGGTTCTTCCAGCTTCTAGAGGCCATCCCCATTCCTTGGTCCGTGGCCCCCAGACCAGTCTCCCCAAAGGACTGCTTCTGGGACCACCTTCTCTCTAGTAGGGAGATTTCTATAGTAAAACTTGGGGTAGAGGGCTCTCTTTGCAGGAGAACGACCAAGCAGTGACACTTGTTAGGGACCCCCCTCAATCAGGTGTGAAACAATGTACATGTCAGGGATGGGGAGCTGACAACAGAGAGATTTAAGAGGAACCAGCAACTGGGTTTTGGGATAGTATGACAATGGGCTGTGGGTAGTTCTGGGTCAGAGAGGGGGATCAGAGGTGTCAGGGCAGAAGTGGGTCAATGAAGACCCAGGAGTTTCCATATGGGGATCTTGGGACAGAAAGTTTCATGGTGAGAAGACAGTTTGGAGGGAACATGACTTGCATCGATGGTCTCTGGTGTTTTTGAGTTGAGGCATCCAGGGTGATGTGTCCTAGAGGTCATGGCTTATCAGGGATGGAAGTAAGTTTGGAAGTTGTCAGGGAAGAAATAATATTAAAACAATGAGACTGAAAAACAACAACAACGACGTGACTAGTTATAGATGAGGAGCCTAAGGAATGAACCTGAGGCACATGCAATGCATGGGACCAACACTGCGAGATTACATCACTCCAGAAGGCACCTGCTGTCTAGAGACATATTCAGTACACATATTCAATACACGCAGAAACATATTCAATACACAAACACACACGCAGATGTACACACATGCACATAAACAGCCCTGAGAGCAGGTACCTGGGCAGAGCCCACGGTGTGCTCAGAACAGTAGGAGGAAACCAAGGAGATGGTGGTGTCTGGAGCCAAGAAAGACTGGGTGTAGAAAGGCAAGGCTTTCAGCTGGGTGGAACACCACAAAGAAGAATAGGGACTGCAAATGGGCCGATGGCAAGGAAATACGGGGCGAGCTCCGTCCTGACTGGCTGGTGTTCTTGAGCCGGTCATCAGCCTCAACTACCTCCTAGAGCAGGGAAGGGTAACTAGCTGGGCCCCCGAAGCGCCTGGCACGTGCTGAGTGAAATGTCTGGGAAACGCTGGCTCCTGTCTTAACTGATTATGATTATTCCCTTTTCACCTTCTCTAAGTCTCCTTGCCTGCTCTAGCCTGTGCAGACGCCCCCCCACCTTCTTTGGACCGCCCTCTCTGCCTCCTTCCTCAAGCATCAGACCAACTGGAGAGCCCCTGAAGCTTTGGGGGTGTCCCTGGGTCTATCTTTCGAACCTGTATCACCCAAATCTCCGCTGGCCCACCATTCTGAAGGTACAGATGGCCTGGAAGAGCAGGAGTGGAGCAGAAGTCCCCAAAGCCCAGAGGGGTCCCTGATTGGTCCCGTGGTTGGTGGGCAGGGCTTATTCTGAGCCACACCCCTAGTATGCACTGCCCTTCCCCTAACCTTCCCAGTTTGCCCAGATTTGGGGGGGGGGGAAGGGAATGGTGATGGGTTGTCCCACCCTTCTGTTGTGAACTTTTCTGGGGTCAAAGCTCTCCACAATGCCTCCATAAGTTAGAAGGGAGCAGTGTTTCCCGTTTGGAGAGGGCATGGGCAAGGACACCTCTAAAATTCTGAATCCCCCACACCTCCAGGTCCCTGTGCCTCAGGGAGACTCCTATCCACCTGTTCTGGAGAAGAGGGCTTAGTTAGCTCCCTCCCCATCCCCTCAATGAGCTTTGGGCTTCCAGCTCCAAAGCCCTTGGCCGTTCCACTAAACTAGCTGAGGTTTAAAAACATTGGGGTGTTTGAATTACATTTGTTATTAGAATTAACTTCTACTTTCTCTCTTTGCAGTTAGGATATAAACTCTTCCACTTAAACACTAAGCTTCAGTAATACACTTTAAATAAGATTAAAGAGGGGCACCTGGGTGGCTCAGTTGGTTAAGTGTCCAACTCTTGATTTCGGTGAAGGTCATGATCTCAGGGTAGGGAGATGGAGTCCCGAGCTCAGCATGGAGCATGCTTAAGATTCTCTTTTCCCTCAGGGCCTGGCTCTCTCCCTCTCCCTCTCTCTCTCTGTAATAAATAAATAAGTAAAATCCTTTAAAAAATAAATAGTTTTAAAGAAAAAGGATTAATAGCTTAGATGGATTCGATGAAGACCAAAAGTGTGCAGTGGGCACCAGATAACTCAAGTCTGGGAGACCCTGGTGTGATGGGCAGAGAGTGGGGTTCGGAGAGGCTGGGGTTTGCCTGGAAGGAGCTGGGGCATCTCTGGGACCAGTCCTGCAGCTCCGAGGTGGAGGCCTGGCTGCCCAGAGACTCTCGGGACCTGGAGCTTCCCAGGCAGAGCCTCTGGCCGACTGGAATGAATTAAAAACCCCCAATTCCACTCTCCTGCCTGCTTGCCTATCCCACAGGTCTCTTAGGGCTGAGGGCTTTGTTTCTTCCTGGCTTAGATGGGAGCCTCCCTACAA